>NC_089498.1:84867842-85178392 GCF_036850765.1 Saccopteryx bilineata | reverse complement strand
CTAGTTCACACTTCACAAATTCCCACTTAAGCAGTCCTCATTTAGAGAAAAAGAACTCCTTTAAAACTATGTAATGCTATTATGAAACCCTTCTTTCATACCAATCTTAAATCTATATTTCTCATTTTTGTGCTTGGAGATGAAATAAAGACTGGCATATGATTACCATTTCTTTTAAATACATATTATTTGCCATTTCAAATAAATTATCTTTAATCAATAAGAATTTCTTTTTCTTTTTTTAATTTTATTTTTTTCCTTTTTTTTCATCCTTCCAAAGCTGGAAACAGGGAGGCAGTCAGACAGACCCCTGCATGCACCCGACCAGGACCACCTGGCACGCCCACCAGGAGGCGATGCCCTGCCCATCTGGGGTGTCGCTCTGTTGCATCCAGAGCCATTCCAGCGCCCGAGGCAGAGGCCACAGAGCTATCCTCAGCGCCGGGGCCATCTTTGCTCCAATGGAGCCTCAGCTGCGGGAGGGGAAGAGAGAGACAGAGAGGAAGGAGAAGGGGAGGGGTGTAGAAGCAGATGGGCGCTTCTCCTGTGTGCCCTGGCCAGGAATCGAACCCAGGACTCCTGCATGCCAGGCCCACGCTCCACCGCTGAGCCAACCGACCAGGGCCGAATTTCTTTTGAATTTTAGTTTTCCATTTAAACTGACATAATCATGTAAAATTATATTGATACGGTATGCTAATTTTGGGAAACAAAAGAGATCTTTTTAAATACTCAACACCTTATGTCACTTTCACTGATCACTCTAGGCTAACACAGAAAGAACAGAAGAAAATGTGCCCTTATCTGTGAGAGCACACACACACGTATACACATACACACACCAAAAGCACTTTTAATTAGATTCAAAACAGACATAAATGTGATTTGAAATTAAAAAAAAAAAGTTCACTGAATTTTTCTTGTGGAAAAAACATTTTGAAATTTAAGAGTAATTTTTCTTATCCAGATATAAAAATAAGTTCTTTTTGTGAATATATTAAAAAACATGCTAGATATTCCTTGCTTCATAGATGGTAGGCAAAAATAAAATTAGAACTAAGCTAATATCACATAAAGAATTAAAATTAAAATATAAGATGTAAAACTATAAAACTATAATAGGACATCATTGAGACTTAGGGGAAACAAAATCACTGAAAAAGAAAAAGAAAATCTGAAAATATTATTGGATGACAGAATATGAGGCTTTTAAGATTAAGAAGAAAAGACAATTGGACTTTGGGCGATGGGAATGCAGCATAATCAAATGTCAAAATAACCTAGAGCTGTTTTCTCTGAACATATGTACCCTGATTTATCAATGTCACCCCATTAAAATTAATCAAAAAAAATTGGCTCTCAAAAGAAAAAAAAAGATTGACAAGAAAACAAAAAGAAACAAAAGAAATATCTCTTACAAATCAACAAAAAAGAAGAGCCAATACAGAAAAATAGAAACAGTATGAAAAGGGAATTTACTAAAAAGTAAACAAAGAGATAAATTTATTAATCAGATAAATGAAAACAATAATGAAGCACTGCACACCAATTAAATTATTAAAAATTGGTGTTAGACACAGGAAAACATTAGGCAGGATAATGTAACCTAGGACTATTGAGCCAAATTAAGTGGCATATGTCTTATGATAGAGGAAATTTATTCCTAGATATATATCCCAAAGAATGTACTACATAATTATATGAAAATATGTTATCTCAGTGATTGTTAAATTCTTTCATTCATTGATTTTAGAGAGAGAATGAAAAGAAGAAACATAGAGAGATATCAATTTGCTATTCCATTTATTTATGCACTCATTGATTGATTCTTTTATGTGCCATGACCAGGAATTGAACCCGCAATTTTAGCATATTGGAATGATGCTCTAAGCAACTGAGCTACCCAGACAGGGCCTGCAGTGTTATTTTTGATGGGTGGGAGTAGGATAGAAACTAGCTTTCCATTACTGGGAGGAAGAAGCAAAATGTGCAGGATGCACACCCAGGATGTATCAGGCAGCAATGAGCAACAGCTAATCAGAAGCTCAGGTAACAACATAGAGGAATCTTAAAGAATAGAGTGTTTAATCAAAAATAGCAGGAAATGGCATTAGGTAAAGAGAAAACACATACAGACAAAATAATGCACATTCTGCAAGGATACTTACAAATGAAAATAAGCCCATCGTACAAATTAGAATGGCTCACTCAAGAATATAAGGAAAAGAGAACGAGAAATGGGGACAAAGAGGGTAAAAGCCTGTAGCAGGGGGTGGTGAGCAAGGAAAAAGAACTGGATGAAGCAAAATGTCCAAAGGCAGTCAGCAATGGAAATTATGTTGTTTTGAAGCATAAGGAACTTGAGTTTAAATGCCAAAATGCTAACAGCTACTATTAGTGTGACATGGAACAAGGTACTTTCTGTAAAACTCTGTCCTCACTGAAAAATTGGGATAATAGATGTCACTTTGTGTACAATACTTAATATGTTACCTGCTCAGTAAGGAATTTTTTCTCTTTTTAAACTTTTTTACAAAGACATTCATATATGCCTATTTCATAGTGTCCTCAGTGAGACTTAGAATTAAGTCTAAATTCAGGTTTCTTTACTCAGCTCTAAAATGGGAAAACAACACTACAAAGAGAATATTCATGAGTTGTGGGAAAATTTCAAGCTTTTTAAACGTTCCATGATACCAGTTAAAATCCAAACCTTTGTTTTTTAGTAAATCATTCTAAGACATGCAGCTGAAGTGGCATCTAAGCTTTAAGGTTATTTCTGATATTATAAGATTGGTATCTTCATATCTAAAGTGATAGAGAATATAATGTGAGATTGCTGGAAGATAACTGAAAGTGTCCCTTACCAACTGAAACCTGGACCCAACTCTACACTTTTTACATGTTGCTGTGTACTTAGCCTCAGTGAGAATTCTCCAAGTTCTTATAAAATTAAAATGTTGAGGAGCAATGCAACAAAACGGATTTATTTTGTCTTGTTCCAAGACATGAGAAAAGCATCATCTTAAAAGGAACTTACCGTCTTAGAATAAAAGTCATGCAAGGACTTCTATTCATTTTTCAAATCATTTGGCTTAGTTACAACCTTCTTAGTAAAGACACTTTTCAATTTATAGGTCAGAATTTCAGCCAGCCATTTATACTCAGAGGAAAATAGGCTGGGGGGAGGTAAATATGCCTAAAGTTATTGCTCATTCCTTCATTCCTGCATGCACTTCCTCACTTATAGAAACTCCTGGACAGGACATGTGACAGCTGTGGGGCAGCAGAGGGTCTGGTGGAAGCAGTGGCGAGGGCGGGAGTGGAGCCAGAGCCGGTGCACGGAGAGGTGTTATAGACTTAGACACCCGGAACCTGTATAACTGCTCTCCAGTCACCCCAATAGATTCAATTACACTTCTAATTAATCTTTAAAAAAGATAACTTATTAATCACTGCTATGTAGCAAAATAATGCATTTGGTGTGGGCATGTACTGATGACTAACACACATGATTTAGGCTTCATAAGTGCATCCAGTGGTACCTTGAGACACGAACAGACCAACATACGATTTTTTTTTTAAGATACGAGCTGCAATTCGGTCCGTATTTTTGTTCGAGATCCCAGCAAAATTCCAAGATACAAGCTGTGATTCGGGAAGCTGCTGCTAGTGGCACGTTGGTGCACGGGTTCAGTATCAGTAGTTTGATACGTAAGTTGACTGACTTACGAGCTCGGTTACAGAATGAATTAAATTCGTATCTCAACGTACCACTTTATAAAGGAGTGGGATGATCAAAGACATAAGTACTCATTATATATACGAAGAATTACAAATAAGACTAAACAGGAAAACCTGGAGTCTAAGAAAAATAAAATAGTAGGAAGCACAGGGTACTCAGAGTTTTCTGATAGTAAAATTTTAATGGGCACCTAATAGATAATAAAGAGTGGCCTGTGCAAAGAGAGGCTGGAAGGTACAAGGGAGGAGGAACAGACTGTGCAAAGGTGCTGAAGCAGGAAAAGTTTGGTCTTTGAAATCACTGACATTAGTAAAGGGGCCTTGAGCCTGACACACTGTGAAGAAGCTCTAGGATATGAGAGTACATTTGAGGCATAATCACAAGGGTTCTGTGGACCATGGCCTACACATCCTGTCATGGTAATTATAGGAAATCATTAGGGGTTTTTGAAAAGACATCTTCTGATTGTGTTAAAAAAATCACCTGGCTTTCATTTAGAGGAGGCAGAGAATCCATAAGATGGTTTTCTACAAAACCAGGAAAATGAAAATAATGGTTTGGGCTAAACAGATGACTGGTAAGCAAGTGAGAAATGGACGTAGTCAAGATACATTTCGGAAGGTTTACTGATGGACTGGATGAAGGAAACAGTCATAAGGCTGAGGGTTTGGCTTCAGTAATGTGGCAGCTTGGAATGAAATATAGAATGGTGGGGAAGACCAAACAGAATGATCAGGAGCCACCAGGAGCAGAACATTTACCTGCAGATATGAACCACTCTTCCACACATGTGACCCTGGGGAATACACGTCAGTGGGGGCCCAGGCTGGGAGCAGGATCTCCCTTGGTGATTTGGTATGGCAGGCACAGGCCCTTGGAAACACACCTGGCCTCTGCAGAGCACTACGGTCCTATGCTGGCTCTTTCCAGATGAAACCTCATTTGCTTCCTACTATAGTTCTGAGAGATGGCTATGATTAGCTGCATTTGAAAGGTGACAAAATCAAACACCACAATTTGTATCTTGTTCAAAGTAACTTGGCAAGTGATAGCAGTTGGGATTCAAACCTATGACTATGAAAGTATGGCACCCAAAACTTTCTTGAAGTTTTTATTAGAAACAGTGGCAATCTGGAGCAAGTAACAATGAAGTTGTGTGTGTGTGTGTGTGTGTGTGTGTGTGTGTGTGTGTGTGTGTGTTACATCTGGAGGTGGGATGTGCTCACTAATGCTTGTTTTTGATCCAGTTCTATCACCATCAACAGAAAACAAGTCGTTTTTCGCAGAGAGGGACCATTCAGGCTCATTCATGCATTATAAATGTCTACCACTGGGCGAGTTTCCAGATCAGCAAAAGTGGTAGGATCCCTACTATTATGCAGCTCAGAACCTAGCAATCTGTCACGCTCAAAATATAATTTTCTTTATACAAGGCCACACCAGTAGGCCAGATTAGCCAAGCACAAACATGATTCACATACAAGGGCAAAACGCTGAGTGCTACGGGAGATCAAGTAGCAGGTGAGCCGCAGCACTGGGGCAGATGAAGTGGGCAGGAGGCAGGCACCATGGGTGTCAAGAGCAGCAGCAGGTCACCTGGGATGGAAGGGTCACAGAAAGCTTTACTTATCGATTAAGTAAAAGCCTGGAACTTAATAGGGTCTAACCTGAGTGATCCAGGCAGGCACATTTCTCCACTACCTGAAACTATAGAGCTCCTACAAAAACTTTGCAAACGGGAATAGCATAGAGTAAAAAAAACAAGTGCCACTGCTTTATATGGAAAAATTTTAATTTTTATTATTATTAATAATTTTAATAGGGTGACATTGATAAATCAGGGTACATATGTTCAGAGAAAACATCTCCAGGTTATTTTGACATTTGATTATGTTGCATTCCCGGTAACCACACCCTCTTGTCCATGTCTCTGAGTCTCATTTTATGTTCCACCTATGTATGGAATCATATGGTTCTTAGTTTTTTCTGATTTACTTATTTCGCTCAGTATAATGCTATCAAGGTCCATACATGTTGTTGTAAATGATCCGATGTCATCATTTCTTATGGCTGAGTAGTACTCCATAGTATATATGTACCAAAGCTTGGAAAAAAATTTTGAGCATACTCAGACTGTTGGGCAAATGAGTTTGTTAAATTTGTATTTTTGAGTTTGCTCACTTTTATTGTTAGAAAATGGTGCTGGGCAGCGCCAGGTATATGTGGTCTGTGAGATGGCAAATTGCGGGTTGCAGTCCTGCTTGAGAGGGGCCATTGTTTTGCTAATGTTTGCTAATGTTTCTTGGTGTTTTCACACCAGAAGGTTTTGAAAAGAGCTGAGAAGAAGGAGAAGAGTCAGAAAGATGCCATGTTTGCAGAGTGAGAGAAGAGAAAATGCAGAGTGTAGAAGAAGAAGCCAGTTTTGCAGAGAGAGAAGGTGTGCAGATGGGGAACCAGAGCTGAGGGGTTTTGGGAGCCCTGCTGAGACTGGTGGGGCCTTTGATTCTAGGAGGAACTGGAGAAGATTCTCCTGGTTGTAGAACCAGAGAATGGGTCAGGGGCTTTGTGAGCTCTAAATAAAAAGGGAAGTGTTTTCCCGGTGTGCTTGCTCATCAGCTGGTGTGAGACTTTAATAAAGGAACGGCCCACCATTTTTTGGCTCTACTGTCTCTTTACCGTCTACCTGAATTCAAGGAGAACCTGCATGTGAATGGTCACGAGGACTGAGACTACTGTCCATACACAGACCCAAAAAACAATGCAGGAAATCATATCAAATAACACATAAAACAAAAACCTACAATAAAAATAGTGCTGCCCTTGCCGCTTCTGTAATGGCTGATGCTGAATAAATGCTGAGCCTTGTTCTTGCCTTTCTCCTTATTTTCTTTCTTTCTTTTTTAATTTTTTTTTTTTTTGTAAAATCAAACATCCTGCTTGGATTTCTTTCAGTTAATGAAAACAGGTCTTTCATAAAAACGAAGTGGTATGACACGAACTTTCGAAATGTGAGGTGTAAGGCCAGTGGCTGCCACCATCATGGCCATGCAGATTCAAACTGGATTCGGGCAGAAGGTAAAGAAACAGTGGAGCCAAAAATATGGTGGGCCATTCTTTTATTAAAGTCTCACCCCAGCCAATGAGCAAAAGGCAGGAAAAACACTTCGCTTCCATTAAAAGTTCCCAAAGCCCTGATGCATTCTCCAATTTCACATTCAGGAGAATCTTTTCCAGTTTTTCCCAGAATCAAAGGACCCACCAGTCTCAGCTGAGCTCACAAGAGCCCTCACCTCTGTTCCCCATCTGCACACCTCTTCCCTTCTCTCTGCAAAGCTCTGCAAAAACACGGCCTCCTCCTTCTCCTTTCTCCTTGTTCTTAAAACTTTCTGGCACGAAAACCCTTCCTCCAGCACACATTAGTATAACAATGGCCCTTCCTAAGCAGGAAAGTAATTAGCAGTTTCACACATCACATATCTGGGCAGCCATTTTTAACAATAAAAGTCAGCAACTCAGAAAATACAAATTTTACAAACTCATTTGCCCAACAGTGAATCACTAATCTCAGTAGCATCTTCTCAGTGTTGTTGATAATAGCTTGAAAGCAGCCACTAACAACGGTAAGTGAACAGGCATGGCCAAGTTCTTACAACATTTTATTTACAAAAACAAGTGATGGGCTAGACTTGGCCTCAGATGACTGTTTGCTAACCCCTGCCATAGTCTTATTTTGCTTCCCAAATGTATCAGAAGTACAGGTAGCTGAGAATGGGAGGAACAAATGGAGCCTAATTAGGACATGTCAGATGAAGCATCTTGGAAAGAATCATTGTAAAAGTGGGGCTGAAGTGAAGTCCTTTCTCTTGAGGTTTTCTTGTCAGGAGAGAATATATAAGCAAATTCTAATTACAGAGCAACAACAACAAAAAAAAATAAACAAAACCAGAGATCCACTGCATGGCGTGGAGGCAACCACGTGGGTGAGGGGGCCAGGAGTGTAGCTGACTACCTTGTCAGCATCAGCCTCCTCAGTGATTCCTCCCCCCTCTTGACTTGCCTCAGTAGAAAGAAGGTGGTGAGTTAGTTTAATAATATATGATGCTTTGAGTCACTTATATTCTATTGGTCTTTTATGCTCTTATTAATGCTTATTAATAGTTTGCATATACTGAATTCAGTTTCCTGCAATTAATGTATTTTGTTTCTTTCTCCTTAAAATTTCTGTAGATTTTTCATTATGGAATGTGATGCTATACCATTTGGTTCCTAATTACTCATTCTTATTCATTTCTTGTGTAAATAGAAAACTTGATCGTTAAAATGCCGTTGCTCTGAGCCACGCTCAGATTTACTTCTCATCACAGTCCTTAGTCTTCAGGACAGCACTACTCTTTTTTTTTATATACCTTTACGGAATTTTGTTTGCTTTCAGTTATAGAAGAGCAACTCAGAATACTTACCTTAGACTTTCCTTTCCAAATTGTATCACATAGATAAGTCATTTCTATGCTATTATCCTTTGTAACATTTCCATTCTAATCTATAACCATAATTCTCAATATTTCCTTAATATTTTTAAAATATTTAATGTTTATCACCAGTCCTTCCACCACAGTTCTTCATTCATTTTTTTTTATTCGCAGCATATTTTTAACTAAATCTATAAACTAGATTCCCAGACTTATTACATAGTAGAAAATGTTTGAGCTGCCTCTACTTTGAACACTATGTTGGCTAAATTCAGGAAGATGTTCCTCCCTGTCTTTCCCTACCACACCGAAGCCCTGATCTGTTCTTTCCTGAAGTAGAACACTGCTGAGAATTCCGAGGCCACTGCTTTTATGAGATTTGTCTTGTTTCAAGCTTCCCAAAGGGTACCTTCTATTTTTATAGTCAAGGCCACTGGCATAGTAGGTGCTGATCATTTTGTGCCAATATCTGCACAGTACCCTAGATCCAAGTCAAAAGGTTTATTATCAAAATTTCTTCATATCTGGAAAATAAATTATTTTCCTTCATTATGTTAATATTTCCTATTCAGAAACAGCATTTAGGTATACTGACACTTTTTTTTTCTCTTCTTTTTTATTGATTGATTTTTTTTAGAGAGAGAGGAGTGAGAGAGAGAGACAGAGAGAGAGAGAGAAGGGGGAGGAGCAGGAAGCATCAACTCCCATATGTGCCTTGACCAGGCAAGCCCAAGGTTTCGAACCGGCGACCTCAGTGTTCCAGGTTGACGCTTTATCCCACTGCGCCACGACAGGTCAGGCTCTCTTCTTTTTTTAAGGATTAGTTTCTTTTCATTCAGAAACCACATAGAGAGTCTGGGAATATATGATGGAAGCTATAAATACCATTGAAGACACTGGGAACAGCGCCTGACAGCTAAGCTAGAAAATCAGTTTACAGTCAATTAGAAAAATATAATGTTACCTTAAAAGGCTTCTAGGCCAAGATCTTAAGTATAGTCTGACTGTTATGTGGTGAGTATGGGTCTAAGCCCTGGATACAAACATCCTGGGTATCAATTCTAGCTCCTGTGCAAACAAGGAACAGTTCTGGTTCTCTGTTTCTTCATAAGGAAAGTGTTATAAAATTACATGAGTTAATATATGTAAAGCACTTAGAAAAATACCCGGCATAGCCTGACCAGGTGGTTGCACAGTGGATAGAGTGTTGGACTGGGATGCGGAGGACCCAGGTTTGAGACCTCAAAGTCGCCAGCTGGAGCGTGGGCTCATTTGTTTGAGCAAGGCTCACCAGCTTGAGCCCAAAGTTGCTGGCTTGAGCAGAGGGTTACTCAGTCTGCTGAAGGCCCGCGATCAAGGCACATATGAGAAAGCAATCAATGAACAACTAAGGTGTCCCCCCAAAAAACTAATCATTGACGCTTCTCATCTCTCTCCGTTCCTGTCTGTCTGTCCCTGTCTATCCCTCTCTCTGACTCTGTGTCTGAAAATAAAATAAATAAATAAAAATAAAAATTCCCCTCGTAAAAAATGTTCAATCAATACAGAATACATTCTCTTATTTTTGACATTATTATAACTGACACATTTTTCTTAATAACTACATTTATGTAGTAATTATTACTAAAAATATAAAAATGGGTTGGCGAAGCCATTTGAGGATCCATTGGAAGGTGGCTCGGGGAAGACAGTGCCTGACTCAGGCACGAGGTCAGAATAACAGGTGCATTCTCCTCTGTAATTTTCAGGGGATCATCTGCCACTCACACTTCTCTTTACTCTCCTGCATGTGTGACAAGTTGGATCTGTGTGTTAATTGGCTGTCAAGGTACAATGCCCTAATATGTAAAGGGGGAAACCCAAGTGTTCTTGACACATTGTAACCTAGTATATTATTATTCTGCAATTTCTACATCCATCTTTCTTAGTTTACATAATATTGGTCAATGACCGGCAACTCCATAATCACTGGGTATTTTATCAGATTTAGTTTTGGGTCATAACACAATCCCACCATAATGCTGCAATCATAGTTCATTACTGCACGCTGTGGGACACTGAGGTCACCTCTTGGAGTTAATCTTGCAGTGGCAGAGCTGCTGCACAGTATAAAATCTGAAATGAAGTCCTTCGAGCAGTGGTTCTCAAACTTTTTGAAGTCGGGGCGCATTTAAGTTCCTACAAATAATTGTAGGCACACTATATACAAATTTCTGAGAAATATGGTAAAATAATTAAGTCAAATATTAAAGAAAAAATATGTAAAGTCCAAGCATGCTTTTATGGTAATTAAAATAAATATGACAAAATTAAATTTATTCTGACCTTAAAAAATATTTTTATGTTACATTTTTTAAGTTATGTTTTTTAGAATTCATAAAAAAGAGGGGTTAAAAAATAAAAAAATAACAACAAAAAAGTTATCTTTATATATATATATATATATAGATATATATTCTTAGTAAATTCGGCAGGTCCCAGCACAAATGTATTGTTTTTTCATTCTTGTGTTTATGAGAAACATGAGCCTGATGTGTCCTAGTGATTTCTTCAATGTTTGGGCATGTATTTGAAAGGCAATCTCTCATTTCCTCATCAATATATTGAAGAATTCCTCTCTTTTTAATCTTAATTGTGTTGAGGGTAGAAAATCCTAATTCACATAAATAGGATGTTGAAAATTGTAGTAAAATATTCCAAGCTTTCTTATTAGATATTGCCACATCTTCTTCTTTTATAGAAATTCAAAAGCCTTCAAGAGACAATTTCTTATGTTTAATCATCAATCCATGATCAAATAGATATAGCTTCTAGTTCTTCTTCTTCTGTTAATGTTAAACCAAAATCACTTGAAGCTTCCTTGAAGGGGTTTCTAATACAACTGTATTGTTCAGTGTTAAGTGATGGAAAATACTATAAATTAAATTCTGCCCATCAGCCTTCAAGTCCTATTTTATTTATACTTAACTTTTGCTCACTTCCAGAATCGAATTCTTCAATATCATGCTTCTCTTTGAGAAATCTATCCATTTTATTTGGGTGTATTTATCTAAAAATAATGTAATGATGTGTTAATAATAAAATAAAATAATGATGTGTTAACAAAAAGAGCAGTATTTCCATAATGAAATGGTATAATAGAGTAACTATATTTATTTTTATATCTGGGCATGTGCTACGAACCAGCACAGCTAGTAATTCCAGGTCCCGAGTGGGAACGGTGCAGAATTAAGAAAATATGGGGTTGGAGGGCCCTGTAATTGCTGTTGGCAAGGACAAAGAGCACCAAAATACCGCATCTTGCTTTATTTATAGGGCAAAGTGAGGCCATTAGCAAATCTTAACTTCACACCAAACAAAGGATAGAAGAAACTTGCCTCCAGTCTTTCCGGGAAACATGGGGGGTAGTGTAGCTTAACAGCCTTTTGCAACTTAATCAGGCAGGTGAGGTGGAGGGTTGGGCAGACTGTCAGCTTACAGCCAATTCCCCATACCTCTATCCCCCAAAAATCTAAACTCCAAAAACCCTGTTGGTGTTTTGGTCCCCAACAGGCACATATTTCTCTGGAATACCATAGGGCGCACCTGGAAATCTTCTAGGGCGCACCAGTGCACCCTGGCGCACACTTTGAGAACCACCGCCTTAGAGAATCACTGTTTTCAGTTCTCCTAAGCTCCCTTTCAATGTGCAAACACTCGTTTCAGCCATCAGTAGATAACCTGGGGCTACTTGACAGGTAAAGTGGAGAAACCTGGGTCCGTGGGCAGGGAGCTGAAGAGTGGACCCTTAATGAAACACAGAGGGGAAGTCACATGGATGGCTTCCTGTTGTGCGTTGTCTCCTTCACACTCTAATCACCATATGCTGTGTCGGGACACCATGCTGCTCTCTAAGAAGTGTCTGTGGACTGATCTTGGTGAGTTTGTTTAGAGTACAAGACAGGCCCCTCAAACAGTCTGTGAGGCTTGTTTCTGTGAATCCTTGTTTATAAGACTTCTCTTCAGTTGGTTATTCAGGTTGATTGCTTTATAATAGGAGTCCCCAAACTACAGCCCGCGGGCCTCATGCGGCCCCCTGAGGACATTTATCTGGCCCCCCGCTGCACTTCCGGAAGGGGCAGCACCTCTTTCATTGGTTGTCAGTGAGAGGTGCACTGTATGTGGCGGCCCTCTAACAGTCTGAGGGACAGTGAACTGGCCCCCTGTGTAAAAAGTTTGGGGACCCCTGATTATTCCGGTTTGGTGCTAGAAGGAGGTGAGTGTAACTTCTACCTACTCTATTGCTGCCTGTGACACTTTTTTCTTATTTGATCCTCTAAATAAATTATTCTCCTAATTTTATAACTCTTTTAAGTCATTGTTCATTTTCATTTCTTTTCTGCTTCACTTTTTCAATCTCCATGTCCTTTATGATATTTCAGCAGTTCCTATTCCCCTTTGAGTTATTTCCCATGTAACTTTCACTCATTAGTTTTAGTGTTCTTTCCTACTATTTTCCTTGATGTATCTGTTCCTGTCATCACTTTTTGCTTTCCTGCTATACTTTTTCTGCAAATCTCTGCTTTGAGACTTCATTTCAAAGAGGATTTTGCTTTATTAATATGTTTTTTAATTATGGCAATATATTTGGTCATTAGTTTTATTATTTTCTCTGAGGTAAAATTTCCCCACTAAATATTTTCCATTTGTTTCCATTCTATTTTGTATTTTTCTTGTAATGGTTTCTTTATTAACCACCTCTATATAGGGTGAGTCCTCCTTAATTATGAAGGAGGTTTCTCTTTGAATATAATGAGTAATTTTAATTAATATCAGGAGAGGACAGAGTAGGATTCATTATGAAAGCAACTGTCCTTGGTTGACCCTATTATGCATTAAAATGGGTTTCTGTGTTTAGTTTAGTTTATCCTTTACTTCTCCCCAGCCAAGTGAGAGAAACAGCTCAGGACTGCTCCCACAGGGGTGTCTGCTCCAGCCTGGCCTACCACCTGAATCCTTCCTGTGAAACAGGGAGGGCTTCAAGGTGTCCTGGTAGCCACAGGTCTTCTAGTTGCATCATAATGTTACATGCATTCCCAGAATGATCCCAGTGGTTTTTGCGGTTTGTAATAAGAAACTGTCTGCTCAGGACATTTCATCTACATACTGGGATCTGGCATTCTTCCTCATATATTTACTGAGAGTTTCACCAAGGGTTAGCTCTCCTTCTGGTTATTTTAAGTAAAATTTCATAAGAAGAAGAGCCTCATGTACTATCTTTACTATTTTAAAATCAAAAGTATTCTATATTTAAAAAATATTTATATCTATATACTAATTAGTACTTAAAGATTATCCAGTAATACATAATTAGGTAAGTAACACTACCTACAACAGGAAAAAAATGAGGAAAATAAAGTTCAGGTAAGTTACATGATTTATATAGATAAATCAATGGCTACATACCAAATTAATTTCATGTTTGGGAGAAGGATAATGCACTCTTCCTTCTAGGCTAACTTTTCTTTCCATTAATAATATACTCACTGTATTTAACTAATTCCCTTCTGGAGACGCACAATGTTGAATCAGTGCTACAACACAATGGTCACCTAATCTGTACCTCACGTTCATAATAAGCTCCAAATTTGTACTCTGTTCAATTATATGGTATATATAAAATTCAATTATTTATAAATAAGTTGACTATCTTATTAACCACTTAGTTATATTGTATTTTATTTTGTGTTAAAACATTTTTAAAATCCTTGTTTTAATACGCTCATACATTAGAAATGTTTCAGTTCTCTTTGGAATGCTGTGGAGTGTGGGTCTGACCTTGTTTTAAAGTTTTATGGGTAAAGTCCTATTGGTAGTCTCTTTGGCATATACAACTAGGAACTTCTGGGATATCAGGGACAATCATCAAGTATCCTATGAGACAGGTGGTCTCTGGCCCAAAACTGGAAATGACGAGTTTAACTTTACAGTTGACAGTCAAGACAAAAGGATAACTTACTTAAGTTGCAAGTCTCTTGAACAGAAATGGAAAATGAAGGCTGCCCCTAACACCAGAGTTCCAGGGTTGGAATTAGAAAGGGACACAGTGATATATTTCAGAATGACAAGAGACTATAAAGAAGTGGAAAGAGTGGAAGGTCAAATCTTGGAGTAACTGTTCTTATACGGTCATCCTCCAAAACCATGTTATTACTATTCAAGAAGGGTATTTAAGAACCTTTTATTGAATCTTCCCCACATCAACATCCCCTTTCATTATAAAAATCATTCCCAGAGTCCATCAACATCATTTATTGAGTGCTTCTAACCAAAACAATAAAAAGCAATATTCAGAAGAAAACATAAGTGCACGACTTCAAACACAATTCCATGTCTTTTCTTTGTCATGGTATGAAAGTAGATATAAGGTAAAAGAATAATCAAGATGAGGAAGAAAAACGCTTTAAGCTTTTTTCCTTAACAAATCCAATAGTGAAGCATTCCTTCGAAGCTTTATAAGAACTTCAGCTACTGCTCATTGCACTCACAATTACTACTGTCATTTATGATCAATTTAAAGGTTTCATTGGCATAATAACTTTAACATTTATTTCCATACTAGTATAGGCACAGACCACTCAGGAAAATAACAGAATATGTAACACCTCAGGTCACCAACTCCTGATTAGTTCTAGCAGCTGGAAACAGAATGTGAAAAACGAAGAATAACTAGATTCGATAAACAAGCATCAAGTTCAAAATCAAGAAATGATGCAACAAAAAAAATAATGACCCTGTCACCAAACACAAGTCTGAGTCAGTTGACAGGTGCTTAGGAATTACTCCTACAGTGCATCTTTGTAAAGACAAAAAACAACCAGACAGAATGGATGGGTGCAAATTTAAAGTCATTAACTCAAGATCCAGTATTTGAACAAAAATCAGGATCAGCAGTGATAATGGATGGAGGGACTGTTGTACCTGCTGAGAAACTGAAGTCCAGATGGAGAGTGCAGAGGGCAGGCTCCGTGAAGTAGAGCACGGAAAGACGACACCCTCATGTCTGAGCCCTGAGAGAGGTGACAGAAGAGACAGACAGGAAAGGAACATGTGCCTCCAACATTTGGCTCTTAGTGAATTCCCATTTAAAAAAAATAAAATGAACATTTTCAATCTGGAAAAAGACTCAGCTCCACATGTGTCACTTAAAGAGTTTCTGGAAAATGTGTCAAAGTTTTCCTAATAATAGAAATAAGCATAGTGAACATTTAATTATAGATATTAATGACAGCTAACACTTACTGTCATTCTGATCACAGAATTGTGTGTGAGCTATATTCTAGAAATATAAAGACTAAGGGTGCAACAGATGAGGCTTTTATTCATTTTAATTGAATTTATTGGGGTGATATTGGTTCACAAAACCACACAGGTTTCAAGTGTGTAACTCAACAAAACATCATCTGCACACTGCATCATGTGCCCTCAGTCCAAGCAAAGTCTCTTTCCATTCCTATCTCCCCAACCTTTGCCCACCTCCACCTACAGCCACTCCTCTATATGTTTCTATAGAAAAGGTTCTAATATATATATATATATTATAATATATATATATATATATATATATATATATATATATTTTATTAACCTTCATCTCCTTTGATCCAGCCCTTCAACCCTGCTCAACTCTGACAGGTGTCAGTCTGTTCCACGCATCTATTTTTAGATGAGGTTTGAATCTGGATCAACTCACTGTGGGATTTGGGTAAATTATGTCAGCATTTTACACATGTTTTCTAACTATAAATGGAGATAAAAGAATAACTACTCTGTATAGAGGTTAACGCTAAATAAAAAGATGGATTCAAATACAGCATTCACAGTGAGTTATGTGTCAAGAGCCTTGTACGAAAGTTTGCTATGAATATGGCTTACTAATTATCTTCATGAAAATTCCAGGAGATAGGCATCAAGATTATTTTTATTTTTATGTTTTTTGTTTTTTTTAATTTTATTTATTCATTTTTAGAGAGGAGAGAGAGACAGAGAGGGAGAGAGAGGAGAGAAAGACAGAGAGAGAGAAGGGGGGAGGAGCTGGAAGCATCAACTCCCATATGTGCCTTGACCAGGCAAGCCCAGGGTTTCGAACCGGCAACCTCAGCATTTCCAGATCGACGCTTTATCCACTGCACCACCACAGGTCAGGCAAGATTATTTTTAAAAATTAATTTATTTGCCTTTTTAAAAAATTAAAACCTGAGGTTCACAGAGATTAAGTATCTTGCTAATGTTGATATAGCTAGTAAGTAGGGAAGTAGGATTCGAATAAAAAAACCCACAAGGGACTAAAAAGCAGTTGCAGGTTGTGCCTCTGGACAAAGCTTTTCTGTAATTCTGTACTCCTAACAGAGGGTATTAGCTCTACCTGATTTTCTGGGATGCAGTTTGAAATAGCAAGAAGCCCAGATATGACCACATGTCTCCAGTTACTGGAAGTGGTAATAAATCTAGCAATCCTTTGCCATACAAATGAATAACTGGCCCCTGAAGAGGAAGCCTGGGTTCAGAGATCCTCAGCTAGTGTCCTAGAAGTAACTATTTCTCTTCCAGGGAAAACTGGACACCAGAGCAGTGTGTTTATGTCCTTGATTCTGTTAAAGTTGGAAAGTTTCCTTTCTTAAAATATTTTGTTATACAGATAGACTATTGTGGTAAAAATATAAGATTAGAAAAATTATTGTACTTGGAGATACAAACAAGAAGCTACCAAAAGGTGTCAACTTGGATAAGCAAACAATCAAAAAGTATTACAGATGTGGACAAGATAATTAATAAAATGGAAGTAGCAGAATATAGAGGGAGCGCAATAAATAAAGTATGACAAAGACATGCCCCAAGTCAACATACTTCAACAAAAATGAATATTAAAATATAATACATGACAAACAACGCTGAAGAAATATGTATAAATTTTCTCAACATTTTAGATTAAACATTACATAATGATTGGACAAGGGGAAACGGGATAAGAGTCCAATTCTAAGGAAATCCTATGATCTATGAGCCTTACACAATGCTTTGCACATGGTTAATACTACACTGTAATCACATATGGAATATGACAGATAAGGATTGACACACTCAAAAAGATATCAGACCCTGGCCAGATGGCTCAGTGGTAGAGCATCAGCGTGGCATGCAGGAGTCCCAGGTTTGATTCCCAGCCAGAGCACACAGGAGACACACCCATCTTCTTCTCCACTCTTTCCCCTCTCCTTCCTTTCTGTCTCTCTCTCTTCCCCTCCCACAGCCAAGGCTCCATTGGAGCAAAGTTGGCCTGGGCGCTGAGGATGGCTCTATGGCCTCTGCCTCAGACACTAGAATGGCTCTGGTTGCAACAGAGCAACGCCCCAGATGGGCAGAACATCGCCCCCTGGTGGGCATGCTGGGTGGATCCTGGTCGGCCGCATGTGGGAGTCTGTCTGACTGCCTCCCCATTTCCAACTTCAGAAAAATACAAAAAAAAAAAAAGATATCAATTTGCACATTTTTCTATAATTTTCAGATATTGCAGTCAAGATATAGTTTCCTTGGACAAGAACTGATTAACATTCTATCCCCTATTTATTTAAAAAAAAAAAAGTTCAGAGAATATCTGTTCTCAGACAGAGAAGAAATTCCCCACAGACCATATTTAGGAAGGAGAGTTTCAGAAAGAAAAGTTGTACCAAACTCTTCCTGCTTTTGCTGTTATATTGTGGCTTATATTTTATTCCATTTTATAACCATCATATTGACAATGACTGTGATTTAATTGTTTGGGTAAAAGTTTGTGTGTGACCAGGCATTGTGCTCATGTGTCTGCTCACCTTGTGTTTTACTGCTTTCTATGTTTCCTTCACCATGGTCTTACATAATAATATAAAGTGACCTTAGGAACCAAACCTTGTCAGTTGGTTTGGTACATTACTCTACCTGCTCAGCCATGATCTCACCCTTTTTCTTACTGGTAAAAAAAGACACAATAATATCTACCCTTTCAAGGTTTTTATAGGAGAAATAATTTCTGCTTAGAGTTCATTCTATTGTATATCAGTGTACGGGGACTTGTTGGGGTAGCTTGCTGAACTATTTCATTGCAGTCTGGGCAGGCAAAAGGCAGCAAAAACCATGGTAGTATAGTTAGTAGGTAAAGTGTTTCCAGTGTTCACAATCTCTAGTTCTGACAGCACAAGAAGCGGTGGTAGAGCAGGGAATGTGCTGTCGAGGTAAAGCAAAATTAACCAGTACATGCTGTCAGAATCAGAAACTGGCCAGGAGGGACTGAAACATTTCTCCAGACTGTAGCTCTAGGGTGTGGACCCTGAAACAGAGAGACAGGCTGTCTGTCTTTTGACCTTTTTCTGAGAAGTTACGTGTTCTGATAAATTAAAAGTCATACACACACTCTCTCTCTCTCCCTCTCATACACACACACACACACACACACACACACACACACACACCCTGAGATTTTTCTCAAGTTCATCTGTGTGGGATCTGACCCTTGACTTCTTCCTTCATCTCAGCTGCAGCCACTGTGACCAATTCTAGAACTTACAGAACCAGCCGTTCTGCCCTCTGGAGTAGACAACCTCCTCTGGCTGTCTTGGGAGAAAAATTCCAATTAAGTACTGTTTCAGGTTCTGTTCTCTAGGGAACTCTTAACTAAAAAAATCTTTAGAAGAAATGTTTGAGATTGTAATAATTTAAAGAAAAATTAATTTGTGGAATGGCCTACTACAAGACTCAGACGAAAATTTTAACTTGATTACAGATGGAAAAGAATATAATTTTCATATAACTTAGCCAAAAGCAAAAGGTAGGCAACACTCAGTCACAAACCCCGCTGGTTTTCTGAGCCTGGTGTAATGGGTACTTCTCTTCCTGTCACTTTAATGCTGGGCTGGAGGTCCTGGGGTGGGGCTGGAAGCCCTGGATTCTTAGGAGGGAACACAGCAGTTGAGATATCCCTCCAGATTTTTAACTGCCACAAATGGGTGTGGGACCAGCCAGTTCAGCATTTCTGTCACGCCTACCAATCTGGATGCAGCTTTAATGTGGCTTCTTCTTTATAACCTTAGTTCTAGGACTTCTGTTCAGCTAGATATTGGGTGGTTCTCAATGATGGTTGTTCTATAGTTTAGTTGTCATTTTGATGTGGTCGTGGGAGGATGCAAGTAGAACATCTACCTATATCACCATCTTGACCAGAAGCCCTGTTGTTGTGAATTTTTGTTATAATCCTTATCCATTTATGTATCATTTATTTTTTAATTTTCACTGAGGCTAATTTGTATGTGTGTATCTTATTGTATTTCCAATTTTCCTCCCCCTTTTATGATACAGTATTGTCCCTTTTCTTAAGTTGACAGCTCTGAGGTGAAAATTAGCAAAACAGATGTTTTTTATTCATGTAGTACTAAATATAAGAAAAGTCATTTTAATTCACTAGGCTCTTCTGTGATAATTAATATCCAAAAATGTAGGCTTAGAACTAATTTCCTATGTGAAATTATTTGTGCTAGATAAAAGAATCTAGAAAATTTAAAGAAAATAGAATTAACAAATTTATATATGGAGAACGCAAAAAATAATACAGAAACAAACTCAAAATTGGGTCAATAATTGCTAAAGTTTAGTGGATGGTTATTGAGGGTCAGTTCACAAACAGATATTAAAATGAATCTGTCTTTTACAGTTGTGTAAGTAAAGCAGTAGAACAGCTCAAAAATTGAATTTCTCTATGAAAAATGTTTACAATATGAATAAGTGCATCTTAAGTTGCAATAATTTTGCCTCCCAAGAGATATCTGACAATTTTGGGAGACATTTTAGATTGTCACAATTTGGGGGTAGGGGATCATCTTGTTGCTGGCATCTAGTATGTAGAGGTCAAAAAGGTCGCCAAGGGAGAAGACAAAGATGGTGATGGAGTAGGCGGACATACTAACTTCTACCTCCCAGAACCAAAGTGGATTACAAACTAATTTTAAGAACCAATATCGGGAAAAACCAACTTTGGACTAAACTAAGAGGATTCTTCAACTAAGGAACACTGAAGAAGCCACACTGAGACTGGTAGGAAAAGCAGAAACGCGGAAAAGGCTGCCCAACTCCCCGGAGCGAACAGCAGCCGGGAGAGACTCGCATGGCAAGAAGAGAGTTTAGCAAAGAGGGGAGGGTCAGGAGTCCCAGAAACAAAGCCCCAGCTTGCAGTCCCAGAGCCTAGAAGAGGTGTATGGACAGTATTTAGCTGGAAACAAGACAGGATACTGTTTGTGAGAAAGAGAGTGATTTCTCTGACCCAGGATTCTTCTTAAAGGGACCACGCAGAAACCTCTCTCACAAACACTCACCCGGGGCTCCAGGGGATGGGGAGAGAGGAGAGGACCAGAGTAGCAGGAAGAGAGTGTAATCTAGGAGGCACAGGGAGAAACATTTTGGGAGACAGCTACCCTAACCCCTGGGACAAGTCACTCCCCAAATCAAAAGTGACTATTTCCCCTGGAAATAGCAATACCAGCAAAGGGAAACAGGACACTAGCCAAACAAGCTCTCCCACGGCACTCAGAGCAGAGTCGCTTAGAAGGAGGGAGCTTTCGGGTCTACAGTAGTGAGTCCAAGGGTCTGAGCTGCAGCAGCCGCACCCACAGGGTTGAGGGTTCGCCAGAGGGTGCGTGGCAGCAGGAAATAGAAGCATGGTTCTGTCAGCAAGGGCAGAAGCTAGCTGGCCACCACTGAGGCCCAGGTGTGAGATCAGTCTTGCTCCGCTGGGGAGGAAGGCACCTGCAAAAGTGGTCAAGCCCAGCTGTTGGCCGCCTGCAATCCAGTCTGCATGGGAAGGCCAGGAGTCCTGGAAGGGGCGAAGACCTGCCCTTGAGCAAGGGCACAGGAGCATAGCCTTGACCCGCCCACGGAACCGAGGCTTGTTGCCTGACTTGGAAGCTAGCTCCTCCACGGGGGTGGAGCCAAAAGCCCAGAACAGGCGGAGTCCCACTACTGAGCATGGGCACACAGTCCAGCCAAGCCTGTGGAGCCAAGGCTTGCAGCTGTTCCACGAGCGGGCTCCTCCTGTAAGGGCAGGGCGAAAGCCCGGAATCAGTTGGAGACCCACAGCTGAGCAAAGGTGCTCACCACTGCCCTCAGGGCCGAGCATAATGCCACCAGTGGGGGTGGGGTGAAGGCCAAGGCCACCGAGGCTTGACACCCGAGCACGTGATCACAGCCACCCCCGTGAAGGAGAGGTGGAAACCACAGCAACAGCCCCAGTAGGCAGGCACCAGCAACGCCATACCTGAACACCCTAGGCAGCAGCAACAGCAGAGGGGGTGGTGGGCCTGCAGACAGACCACACATAGGGAACACAGGGGCCACACTCAGTGAACTCCAGTAGCCAAAACCTTCTTTTACACAGACAAAATGAGAAGGCAGAGAAATGCAACACAAATGAACCAAGAAAAACCCCAGAATAGGACCTAAATGAGTCAGATATAACAAAATTGCCAGATGCAGAGTTTAAAATAACAATTGTTAGGATGCTCAAAGATATTAGAACAAAAATAGATGGTCATTACAAACACCTAAATAAAGAGATAGCAAATATAAAAAAGGACATTGAAATAATAAAAAAGAATCAGTCAGAAATGACTAATACAATATCAGAAATGAAGAACACATGGAAGGAATTAAAAGCAGGATGGATGAAGCTGAGAATCGAATCAGCAAGTTAGAAGACAAGATAAATGAAGGCACAGAAGCGGAGCAGAAAAAAGAAAAGAGACTCAAAAAGTCTGAGGAAACTCTAAGAGAGCTCTGTGACAACATGAAGAGAAATAACATCTGCATCATAGGGGTTCTGAAGAAGAAAAGAAAGAACAAGGGATAGACTTTGTTCAAACATATCATAGCTGAGAACTTCCCTCAATTAAGGGAGGAAAATGTCTCAGAAGTTCAAGAAGAACAGAGAACTCCATTAAAGAGAAACACAAAGAAATCTACACCAAGACACATCATAATTAAAATACCAAAGCTAAGTGATAAGGAGAAATTATTAAAAGCTGCTAGAGAATAAAAGACCATCACCTATAAAAGAGCCCCCATAAGGATGACTTCTGATTTCTCAACAAAAACACTTGAGGCCAGAAAAGAATGGCAAAAAATATTCAAAGTAATGCAGAACCAAAGCCTACAACCAAGACTACTTTATCCAGCAAGACTATCACTTAAAATTGAAGGAGAAATAGCCTGACCAGGTGGTAGGACAGTGGATAGAGCATCAGACTGGGATGTGGAAGGCCCAGGTTCGACACCCTGAGGTCACCAGCTTGAGCGAAGGCTCATCTAGTTTGAGCAAAGCTCACCAGCTTGGACCCAAGGTTGCTGGCTCAAGCAAGGGGTTCCTCGGTCTACTGAAGGCCCATGGTCAAGGCATGTACGGGAGGGCAATCAATGAACAATTAAGGTGTTGCAATGTGCAACAAAAAACTAATGATTGATGCTTCTCATCTCTCCGTACCTGTCTGTCTTTCCCTGTCTCTCTCTCCCTCTGACTCTCTCTCTACTTGTAAAAAAAATAAAAAAATTTAAAAAAAATTGAAGGAGAAATAAAAAGAATCCCAGACACACACACACAAAAAAAAACGCAAGGAATTCACTACAACCAAACCAATGCTACAAGAACTGCTAGGGGCCTGTTGTAAACAGATCAAAGGAAAAAAAGAATATAGCAAAAGAGGAATACAGTTTTAAAGAATAAAATGGCAATAAACAACTACATATCAATAATAACCTTAAATGTAAATGGATTAATGATCCAATCAAAAGACATAGGGTAGCTGCATGGATAAGAAAACAGGACCCATACATATGCTGTCTACAAGAGACACACCTTAAATCAAAAGATGCACACAGACTGAAGATAAAAGGATGGAAAAAAAATATTTCACGCAAATGGAAATGAAAAAAGAGCTGGGGTAGCTATACTTATATCAGACAAAATGGACTTTAAAACAAAGGCAATAGTAAGAGATAAAGAAGGTCACTACATAATGATAAAGGGAGCAATCCAACAGGAAGATATAACCGTAATAAATATCTACGCACCTAATATAGGAGCACCTAAATATATAAAGCAGACTTTGATAGATTTAAAGAGCAAGATCAATAGCAATACTATAATAGTAGGGGATTTTAATACCCTACTAACATCACTAGATAGATACTCAAGAAAGAAAATTAACAAAGAAACAGCAGATTTAAAGGACATACTAGATCAACTCGATTTAATAGATATCTTTAGAACCTTTCACCCTAAAGCAGCAGAATATACATTCTTTTCAAGTGCCCACGGTACATTCTCTAGGATAGATGACATGTTAGAACACAAAAGCGGTCTTAACAAATTTAAGAAGATTGAAATCATATCGAGCACTTTCTCTGATCACAATGGCATTAAACTAGAAATCAACCACACCTGAAAAATACTCAAACACTTGGAAACTAAATAGCATGTTATTAAATAACAAATGAGTAAACAATGAGATCAAGCAAGAAATAAAAAAATTCCTAGAAACAAAAGGTAATGAGCATACATCAACTCAAAATTTATGGGACACAGCAAAAGCAGTCCTGATAGGGAAGTTCATAGCATGCCAGCATACCTTAAGAAGGTAGAAAAAGTTCAAATAAACAACTTCACCCTGCATTTAAAAGAACTAGAAAAAAAACAGCAATTAAAGCCCAGAGGTCCTAGAAGGAAGGAAATAATAAATATCAGAGCAGAAATAAATGACATTGAGGCTAAAGAAACAATACAGAGGATCAATGAAACCAGGAGCTGGTTCTTTGAAAAGGTAAACAAGATCGATGAACCTTTAACCAGACTCACCAAGAAAAAAGAGAGAGGACTCACATAAACAAAATTAGACATGAGAGCGGAGAAATAACAACTGACACAACAAAAATGCAAAATATTGTAAGAAAATACTATGAATAACTGTATGCCAAAAACCTAGACAACCTAGATGCAATGGACAAATTCATTGAAACATATAATCTTCCAAAAATTAATCTGGAAGAATCAGAAAACCTAAACAGACCAATTACAACAAATGAGATTGAAACAGTTATCAAAAAACTCCCAATAAGAAAAGTCCTGGGCCTGATAACTTTACAAGTGAATGCTACCAAATATTCAAAGAAGAACTAACTCCTATCCTTCTCAAGCTATTTCAAAAAATTCAAGAGGAAGGAAGACTTCCAAGCTCCTTTTATGAGGCAAGTATAATTCTGATTCCCAAACCAGGCAAAGACAGCACAAAGAAAGAAAATTATAGGCCAATATCCCTGATGAATATAAATGCAAAAATCCTCAACAAAATATTAGATAACCGGATTCAGCAATATATGAAAAAAATCATATACCGTGATCAAGTGAGATTTATTCTTGGAAGGCAAGGCTGGTACAATATTTGCAAATCAATCAATGTAATTCATCATATAAACTAAAGGAAGGAGAAAAACCACATGATAATTTCAATAGATGCAGAAAAAGCATTTGATAAAATCCAGCACCCATTCATGATCAAAACTCTCAGCAAAGTGGGAATATTGGGAACATACCTCAACATGATAAAGGCCATCAATGACAAACCCACAGCCAACATCATACTCAATGGACAAAAATTAAAAGCAATCCCCTTCAGATCAAGAACAAGGCAGGGGTGCCCCCTTTCACCACTTTTATTCAACATAGTCCTGGAAGTCCTAGCCACAGCAATCAGACAAGAAAAAGAAATAAAATCATCCAAATTGGAAAAGGAGAAGTAAAACTATCATTACCTGTAGATGATATGATACTGTATATAGAATACCCTAAAGTCTCAGTCAAAATCTACTGGACCGGATAAATGAATTCAGCAAGGTGGCAGGATATAAAATTAATACTCAGAAATCAGAGGCATTTTTATACACTAACAATGAACTGTCAGAAAGAGAAATTAAGGAAGCAATCCCCTTCACCATTTCAACCAAAAAAATAAAGTACCTAGGAGTATATATAACCAGGGAGATTAAAGACTTGTACTTGGAAAATTATAAAACGTTGATAAAAGAAATCAGGGAAGATACAAACAAGTGGAAGTATATACTGTGCTCATGGTTAGAAAGAATAAACATCATTAAAATGTCTATATTACCCAAAGCAATTTATAAATTCAATGCAATACTGATTAAAATAACAATGACTTACTTAAAAGATATAGAACACATATTCCAAAAATTTATATGGAACCAAAAGAGAACACAAACAGCCTCAGCAATCTTGAAAAGGAAGAATAAAGTGGGAGGTATCACACTTCCTGATATCAAGTTATACTACAAGGCCATTGTACTCAAAACAGCCTGGTACTGGCATAAGAACAGGCATATAGATCAATGGAACAAAACTGAAAACCCAGAAATAAACACACACTTTTATGGACAACTGATATTTGACAAAGGAGGTAAGAGCATACATAGGAGTAAAGACAGCCTCTTCAACAAATGGTGTTGGGAAAATGGGACAAAAAAATGAAACTTGACCACCAACTTACACCATTCACAAAAGGAAACTCAAAATGGATAAAATACTTAAATGTAAGCCGTGAAACCATAAGCATCTTAGAAAAAAACATAGGCAGTAAGCTCTCTGACATCTCTCGCAGCAATATATTTGCTGATTTATCTCCATGGGCAAGTGAAATAAAAGACAGGATAAACAAATGGGACTATATCAAACTAAAAAGCTTTTGCAAAACTAAAGACAATAAGAACAGAATAAAAAGACAAACTACACAATGGGAGAACATATTTGACAGTACGTCTGATAAGGGGTTAATAACCGAAATTTATAAAGAATTTGTAAAACTCAATTCCAGGAAGACAAACAATCCAATCAAAAAATGTGTGAAAGAAATGAATAGACACTTCTCCAAAGAAGACATACAGATGGCCAATAGGCATATGAAAAAATGCTCAAATCACTAATCATTAGAGAAATACAAATTAAAACCACAATAGATATCACCTCACACCAGTCAGAATGGTGCTCATCAACAAAACAATACAGAATAAGTGCTGGCGAAGATGTGGAGAAAAGGGAACCCTACTGCACTGCTGGTTTGGAATGCAGACTGGTGCAGCCTCTGTGGAAAACAGTATGGAGATTCCTCAAAAAATTAAAAATCAAACTGCCTTTTCACCTAGCTATACCACTTTTAGGAATATATCCCAAGAACACCATAGCACTATTTGAAAAGAAGAAATGCACCCCCATGTTTGTGGCAGCATTGTTCACAATAGTGAAGATCTGGAAACAGCCCAAGTGTCCAGCAGTGGATGAGTGGATTAAAAAGCTTTGGTGCATATACACTATGGAGTACTTACTCAGCCATAAGAAATGATGACATCGGATCATTTACAACATGGATGGACCTTGATAACATTATACTGAGTGAAATAAGTAAATCCGAAAAAACTAAGAACTATATTATTCCATACATAGGTGGAACATAAAAATGAGACTTATAGCCATGGACAAGAGTGTGGGGGTTACGGGGTGGGGAAGAAGAGAGGGAGGGTGTTGGGGGAGGGCAGGGGCACAAAGAAAAGAAGTTAGAAGGTGACAGAAGACAACTGGACTTTGGGTGCTGGGAATGCAGCATAATCAAATGTCAAAATAACCTAGAAATGTTTTCTCTGAATATAGGTACCCTGATTTATCAATGTCACCCCATTAAAATTAATTAAAAAAAAAGAATGTCGCCTACATACACCAAGCAACCTTACACTACAGTGAAGTGTTTTCCAACCCCAAAATTTAACGTTAAAGATGAGAAAGAAACCTATGTCTAAATTAATGTCATTCCATTAAGGACAGACATATTGGGTAGTGATTGCTCAAGATGAGATATTCTTTGATGTAGCACATTTCATTAATATGTTTGCAAAACGATTTATCAGTTTTTCTCACCATCTCAAAATATTTCTTTCATCATTTTAAGAAGCAGTTAGAAAAATTCTAAAAATGGGCAAATTTAGACATCAAGCTGTGTAGGTATCTTAAGTGTCTGACAGATTAGATCATTTTCTTAGCCATCCTTTGTGATGCAGGCCCAACTTTTAACTTCCCTAGATGTAATCAGTTTGTCAATTATTAGTCCATCCACTATTTTTAGCGTTTTCTTTTATGTTTCCTTCATCTTGTTCTTCATTATTATTATTTTTTTTTGTATTTTTCTGAAGCTGGAAACGGGGAGGCAGTCAAACAGATTCCCCATGCGCCCGACTTGGCACGCCCACCAGGGGGTGATGCTCTGCCCATCCGGGGCGTCACTCTGTTGTGACCAGAGCCACTCTAGCGCCTGGGACAGAGGCCAA
The DNA here is from genome assembly GCF_036850765.1 of Saccopteryx bilineata. Taxonomy (NCBI): domain Eukaryota; kingdom Metazoa; phylum Chordata; class Mammalia; order Chiroptera; family Emballonuridae; genus Saccopteryx; species Saccopteryx bilineata. The sequence continues at coordinate 85,150,741 of NC_089498.1, read as the reverse complement.
GGAGCCATCCCCAGCGCCCGGGCCATCTTTTGCTCCAATGGAGCCTTGGCTGCGGGAAGGGAAGAGAGAGACAGAGAGGAAGGAGAGGGGGAGGGGTGGAGAAGCAGATGGGCGCCTCTCCTGTGTGCTCTGGCCAGAAATCGAACCCGGGATCTCCACACGCCAGGCTGAAGCTCTACCACTGAGCAAACCGGCCAGGGCCACTCTTCATTATTATTAACAACCAAATTATATTTTCCTTCCCAAATGCATGACAGAGAAAATGAAGTAACTTATTTACACATCAAACACAGGATAGTTATTAATATTTACTGATTTTAGGTGATCGATCTTTCCAAAAGTACATTTTCTGTCGGTATTTGATAGTATACACTGTTAGAATATTGAGAAGATGCTCCAGGAGACATCCAGACCAAAAAGAGAATATAAAAAGGAAGAAATGAGGGTAAGAGCCAAGAAAATAAGTTATACCGAAAAGAAAAATAAATTTCATTTAGTAGATAAATTAAGATAGGCATTTTAAGAAATACAAACCTAATAAAATATATTATGAAATGACATTTAATACCATTTCACTTGTTAAAAGGTGTACTAATGCCGTGTATTTGCAACCTTAGTTTCTGCAATGACTAACTGAAGAAAGAACTGTGGTTCAGATGCTGGATTTCAAACATGCTCAGGGGGTGGGGCCTGCAGAAGCCAAGTCACTCCTCCTGTGTCTTCAGAGAACAGTCGCTCATTATATGCCAGAAACTGCTGCAGAAATCACTTTATGTAGTTTTCTTGATCAAAATAACACTATAAGATAAATACTATTATCAGCCACATTTTACAACAAGGGAAAGTTAAGCACAAAGATGTGAAGTAATGGCCCACTTCAAGAACTGAAACACCTCCATAGTATCTGATTTACGAAGTCTAAAGTTGGGCCTAGGAATTTGCATAAAAAATTCACAGGTGCTACTCATGCTACTGGTCCAGGGATGACAATTAAGAATATCTGAGCTACAAATGTATCACAATGATTGAGCCCAGGCAGTCACGATTCAGAGTCCACAGTCTTGACCATCACCTTAGGGACAACCAGAAATGCGGCCACATTACATGTGACAAAGGTCACCACCCCGTAGACACCTGCACCGACACTCTGTCACATCGATTGAAGGATGCTGTTTCCAATATTTACTTGTGTCCCACCCTAATCTCCTCTGGAAGATGAGCAAATTCATGAAAGAAATTTAATTTAAAAAATAACATATTGAAAAAATCATGTATCTTAATTTCTTTCATTAAATTATGAAAATATTATTTTAATTCCAGATCAGCAGCAGAATTGCTTTCTCTAGATTCGCTCAGTGAGTGAACTGCAGAAACACAACATTGAGAATCCTTTTTATGTCCAGTGATACACTGGACAAAGCTGGGAAATCTGATCTCTGACCTACAGTTTTTATGTTAATTTTCTAGTGAAATAAAAGCTTGCCACTCTGTACATCTGTAATCTTTAAGTTGAAATGCACCTTGTGATTCAAAATAAAGAAGAAATGCTTGTTAAAACACTTAGATAGTATTAAAAACATGCCAAAGATTTTATATTCATATGCATATATGTAATATGTTAGTTGATAATTTTCAACATCTTATCTATAAACCACCACTGATATTTTAAAGTATGCTCTGTAAACATCTAATTACAAGACAATCAACTGCAACACTTTCTAAGAGATCCTTTTCCTAGTTTCTGAAAGAAATCATCTGGATTTATGTAGGTAACCTAAAATATAGAAAAGTAACCAGAAATTTTCTTTACAAGCCCTACACAAAGTCAGACAGTTTGCAGTAAGGAATTGGCACATCTTCCATTACTGACTAAATATTACTTTAATTGTATAAAAAGCACTGAACATAGATAATTATCAAATTTCTTAAACCTTCAAAAAATCTACCTGAAAAATTAGGCCAACAGAATATTAGAAATACTACATTTTTTAAATGTAAAAGAGTTGCAAAGTCCCATATATAAGTCACTAGAAGTCTGTCTATCTGTAAGTTGGGGTATATAATTTTGAAGTGCAAATGCTTCCCTTCAGCCATGGATGATATAATTTACTCAGAAACTGTGGCTTGTCATGGCAATGGCTTGAGAAATAGTAAAAGAAAATGATTCTGCAGAAAGTTGTTTTACAATCCATGTGCCTGCACACAAATCCACATACATGTTAATGATCAGAGTGGTCGCACCAGTCAATACTTATGAAATCTCAATACTTTTGGATTAGAGATGAACAAGTAGTAGTTAGAAGAGAACCCTAATTTATGAAGCTTAAGAGGATGCTGGGGGGGGGGGAGCAAGACATGAAATAAACCAGAAAACTGGATCCTGAATATTTTAAAATAATCTAAAGTCAAACTAACACCTGTAATTTATATTGTCCTATTTACTATTGCCTATAATCTTTATTGTCCCATTTGCAGTCACCTGAGAAATCCTGTATTCAATTTTGATTTATAGACATTTTGCTCATCTGACCAATTATTAAATGCATCTGTTCCAAACATACAGCAAATCATTCCTCATAATTTTTTACACGCCTTATTATAAGTCATACAAGCTTTTTGCTTAAAAATTTTATAGGACTTGAAAAAATTAATTTCTACTCCCTGGAATGGTGCCAAGAGAAGCACATGTTCTTAATTAATTTCACATTAATAAAGGAGGGCTTCCCCAGACAAAAGTATTTAACTGATATTTCCAATTGGGGGGTGGGGATGTTGTTCATGAGTAAGAGTCCAAAACTTTTAGTAAGATGAATGAGAAGATACAATGTCTAGCTGGAAACACAACAAGTGGGCATTTTTACTTCCTCGTTACTGCATTTTGAAGTAGTATCTGAAGAAACTTGTGAATAAGTCATTGGGAAAAGAAGACTTCTGTCAAAAATAAAAATACGAAAAATAAAATAGAATAAAATAAATAAAAATATGACCAAAAGCAAATATACGAAAAGCATGATGGAATAAAATCAAATACCTGCCTTACATATAGGGTGGCCCCAGACTGTAAGAGGCAGTTGTCAGGTCACTGACAAGCTAGCGAAACAAGCTGTGAGTGATGACTCAAAAGTCATAGCCACTCCTCCTTCTTCATCATAAAATGCCTTTGGTTTAAGGGAGAGTTGAACCTTTCTGCAATCCTAAACTCAAAGCTCTATTAAGCTAAAGAGATTCTATCAGTATCATTGCTCTTGCCCTAGAATGGCAAAAGAATGTACTGTGGCATAATTCCAGCCACTGAGTCTAAGAGAAATGACTTTAATGAAAAATTTTCCTTTTATTATTTTTTCAGAAGATTTTGTACGAACAGAACCTTTATTTTTATTATGCCTCTGGACGTCGCCAGTTCATACTTGCTTAGAACTGTGGCAGCATGCTGGAAATCGTGTAGGTGGAGCCAAAGAGAGAGTCAGCTGGTTCAGAAAAGCTCAGTGGGAGTGTGGGAAGAACTTGGGTCCTCCAATGGCCTTGAGCTTCGGATTAACTAACTTTGGAGCTGTAAATCTCTGAATTCTCACTATTTGAAATGAAAAAAAGAGAAGCCCTGCCATGAAAACATTTTGTTGTGTTTTCTATTTCGGTAAATATCCTAAGTGACACAGTAGCAAAATGCGTCCTTTCATTAATTTATGTTCACCTTCATTCATTCAACAAACCCATATTGCATGTCTACATTGCCTAAGATGTTGAAATAAACAGCAAAGATGAACACATTGATAACACCTAACATTTTATAATATCTTAAAGATTGTAAAGTGCTTTACGAACATAATTTCCTGATTTTCTTATCCCCAAAATAAACCCATACTGAGGAAGTGAGGCTGAGGGAGCCTGCACCTTTCACAAAATCATAGTGTTAGGGGGTAAGATCTCTGCCTCCAAGTGAGCTTCTAGACACCACTCTACCTGCTCCCTCCCTGTGTGCTCAGGTTCTCACTTCACTAAGTTCAGAAGCCAGTCAAATCCGCTATAAACCCCCGCTATAAACCCCCAAACCTTCTCTGTCCTGGAGAGAGAGAGGTCCTGTAGTGGGCCTGAGAGCCACGAAATCCACCAATCTGTGTTAATGACATCTCCATTTAGGCAGTTATAAAAGTTCAATCTTTTGGGATACAGGGAGAAATATATATTAGAACTGCTAATATATTTAACTTTAAATATTCTCCTTAAAATGCAACAATGTTCATGTACGATTTAAATGTATGCAAGATGCTACATTTAAATGTATGCAAGATGCTCTGTCATACATAGACAGCTTATAGATAAGGATAATCACACCTCTGTGTCTATTTCATATGCACAGTATTGCTACAAATAGGATTGCATGATCAAAATACCTGAAGATCACTGATCAAGTTGTTCCTGATAGGCAGACTAAAACTAACATGCTTCGTGCCTGCTTTGCTTCCCAGACTGAATGCTTCCTTCATTGTGAGACATACGTATTGGACAATGAGCATATTGATTCTCAGAAATGTGCAAGATCCCACCAACTACCTGGAACACCAAGCCCATGTCATGACTTCTTGGCAACATAATGTTTCCTTACAGTTGGGCTGTTATAAAAAACAAATAAGCTGATTTATGTGGAACACATTCTAAATTTTTAAAAAATCCTTTATGAAAGTATTAAGTTCAAACAGGGGCTGAAACTAAAGTGCTTGAAATCATGAAGGAGGGAACTGACTTTTCTGAGTGCTACTGTTTGCTCGTCAGATGCTACCTACCTCCTTGAGTGCACAAAATGTTGAGTAGACCGTGCAACCATAGCAGGACGAGTGCACAATTTACATTAGGGTGTTCTATACATGGAATTTCTCATGTGATCCTTGAGACAAGTCTCGGGACTATTTATTAATGTGAACCATAAGAACCTGTTGTTTTTGTCAGTCAATATCAACAATTTATACGGTTCCAAATAATAATTTCACAAAAGTGGAAATGGAAGCCAAGCACACTAAAGTGACTTCCCAAGGTTAAAGAGCAAGTAAGTAGAGATCTAGAACTAGAACCTGGGTCTTCTACCTGTCTCCGCTGCCCTACTGCATACAGTAATCAACAAAGGCAGGGCCTTAAAGAGTGGACAGCTAGCGCCCTAACAACTCAGCACTGTCACTCAAAAGTCAAGTCCTTCAGTGGGAGTGAGGGTGTGTTACAACCCCTCCAAAATATGCTCTGTGCAGCCAGCCTGCTGCCTGGGCTCTAAAATCAACATCAAGGGAGACACATTAGAACCATTACATACTAGTTGTCACAGCAATAGTGCAATGCACTTAGAAAGGCTCTGCACATTCAACTGGACGTGACATTGGATTGCTGATGACCCCTAGATTTTGTCCACTTGTCTTGAAGAAAGGTGTCTCGCCCACCCCGCAAAATAGTGCTTACCACTAGGCAAAGCCCTCGCCTTTGCCAGACGGTGATTTTTAGAAACCCTGCAATCTTGGGAGACTCCCCTGGCTACCTAGGGGTGCACATACCATGCACTCTCATTCAGCTGCTCATGAGACAGACTTTTTCTGCCAACAGTGCCTTTCTACTCCCTGGAGCTTAATCTGTCTTTTCCTTAGAAAGCAAAACAAATGAAATGAGAGGAGGAAAACTTCACCTCAAACATCTTCATAATCTTAACACCCTACATTTACCTGCTGGGAAGCTGTTTCAACTCTTTAATCACTTTAAGGAAAAATAAATATATGACCAAACATTCTAAATTTGGTTGTATTTGAGCAGAAATCCCTATAGTTTAAAGCTTAGTTAATGGTTTAAAAATGAATCAGTGGTTTGTCTTTAGAGATATTCATGATTCTCTCCAATCACTAAAGAAAGAATTAAATGTACAGGTGACACAGTACACAAGGTTGTACCTAAGCAGTAGCCTTACTTTAATTACATCTACGAAAGGAAAATGGAGGAACAGGAAGAACATCCGGATTTTAGCAATCCAATAAATATTAACATTTATCAAGCCCCATATTTATGGCAGTGCTGTAAATTAGCTTAAAAGCTCATTTCCGGCACCCATATGGTTCTGCAAGTACAAAGTGAGGGTGGATCTGTTACACTACACCAAGCTGTGCAGCTAGTTTGCACCAAGGACCAATGAAAAACACCATGCTACTGTCTTAATGGAAGTCTCTACATTAATACCAAGAAGATACTTATTACATAAAATAAGTATGTGCATAAATATCAATATGAATACTAAATTCTTAGCATGGTTAGAAACGCGTACCCATGCGTTTGGATAATACTTGCAACCTTAAACAAGTTGTCAAGTTGATACCATGTTGATCTGGGGGTGTTTTCGCCCCATCCATTTAGCTTGCACTTTGATTTTTAGTCTATTGCTTGGCTTTTGGCACACTGAGAAAGCAATTTTCTCCAGAGTCAAACTTAGTACGGCATCATGAATTATTCAGCTCAACACATTGCTTCTCACAGCACCCCATGCTCTTCCAGCCCCAAAGTCTGGAGCCTTCCCCTTCACAGACTCCAATCACCATTCCACCCCTGCCCTTCACGCTACCTCCTCTCCATGCAGCAGTCTGTCAGGCCAGCGCCCTGATACCTGATTAAATGTGCCTTATATTTAAATTTCAAGTCACGCTGCTGCCTTCTAGCTGGAGTGCTTCAGAGGGCAATCACATGAGTGGCTGTTTCCACATAAAACAACTTCACATTGTTTCTGTGAGATAGGAACCAGCCTTGAGAAACTCCATCTTAAAATAAACCCATTGAGAAGAGTGTGACCAAGCCCCAGATGCCTAAATAAAGGACTAACATTCTTTAAAATCTTTGTAGTTGGCAATTTTAATGTTTTCTTACTCACTATTGAAAGCCTCTTGTCTGTATATGTTGTTGCTATAGTTCAGTTTTTTCCTTCTTATCAGTTTATGTATTTTCTCAGGAAAACATCATATATTTAAATAAATAGATAAGTAGATATTTAGATATAGAGACCTAGTTTGATATTGAGCCAACATAGATTTAACTTGGTGCTAGCCCTCCCTTAAGTAATACAAATTTTCAATGAAAGGATTAGCCATTTGCTTATTTTAAGTATATAACCTTGCTTTCTTTTCCTCATTAATCACATTACTTATAAAATTGTTATAAAGCCACACTCTTCAAATGACCCAAGATCAACTTTGCATGAGGGATGGTTTGGAGCTGCACCTTCCCTACTCCCAGTATTTACAATATAATGTGAAACTGAAAGGATTTTAACAAAAATTGAAATGGTAGAGCACAGATGCAAAACTGATAAAATAAAATCTCCTTAAAAAAACTTCCAAACAACCAAAATCAATGTACAACACCCTATTAAACTGTCCTAAACATTCACTCCCGTGAGAATTTTCCCATTGAGAAGACGCACCAGAATACAAGGCATTCACCCATTACTCGGCTGTCCAGTAGCTAGGCCTCACCCTGTGCTATTAGACTTACTCAAAATTTATTGGTCATATAATTGAGTGGAAAAGTTTCTGATCACCCAATTCCAAGAATCAGGGATGATTATTAAATAAACATACTCTTTAAAATATACCATTTAACTTATACATAAATGATCACTGTTTGTTAACTCCAGTCTTCTATCAAACAGATTTAATTTGGACAAAATAGGCCTCTTTAAATTAGAAAGTATGTCATACTCCTTTTGAGAGAGATGGTTCAATATGTATGTAAACTTCAAAACTTGAAACATTGAAAATATGTTCAAAGGAATTCTGATTTTGACAAATAGATGGCATTAGAGTTGTTTCTGTGGGCCGGTGGTATGCTATATGCAGCATTTCACGGCTGTTGCTGGAATGATTCATTTTAACTGGGTGCCAGAATTCAGAATTTATATTCTGAGAAGTTCTGATGCTGCAATGTTCAACTTGTATTTTAACAGATTCCTTAAAGATGTTAACTTTGTGAGTCTTATTTATGCCTCCAAGTGCGATTTTTATGGTTTGAACAATCAGTTTTTCTCTTCCCACCCAGTTGTTCCCACCCATCGTCCCTCCATCTCTCCTCTCAATGTCATGAGTTTAAGAGGAGATTTTCTGGTGCAATCCCCTGGGGTTCGCTGATGAGCACAGACCATATGTCCCTGACTTTCTTCAGAGATTACTGTGTGTATTACATTGACAAACCAACTCCACAAAGCAATTCTGGATAACTTTATATTACACAAGCAGCTTGCTAATGAGTCATGGTAGCAGTTGCCATATTTTAGGAATATTTATTAAATTATTATGAGGCATGGAACTGTATTGCTTTTCCCCCCGTGATGAATTACTTAAAAGTTTGAAGGTTTAGTTTTTGAAAATAATCTTTCTTAATGAACTTTTCTGCTTTTTTTCTTCATATATGTTTTAAATATAGTGTGAGGCAAAGGTAAGTTTACAGTTGTGCATAGGAAAAACAATACGATAATTTCTAAATAATAAAATAATAAGACAGGAATAAACTCTATCTATATATTCACAACTCAAAACTTGCTTTTGCTCCACACAGTATTTTTCCACCTATTATTGTCTTCAGAGAGGACAAAGGAACAAAGATCTTCCAACATATTTTTTTTTTAATTTTTTTTTCTTCTTTTGTATTTTTCCGAAGTTGGAAACGGGGAGAGACAGTCAGACAGACTCCCGCATGCGCCTGACGGAGATCCACCCAGCTCGCCCACCAGGGGGCGATGCTCTGCCCACCAGGGGGCAATGCTCTGCCCCTCCAGGGCGTCGCTCTGTCGCGACCAGAGAGCCACTCTAGCGCCTGGGGCAGAGGCCAAGAAGCCATCCCCAGCGCCGAGCCATCCCTGCTCTAATGGAGCCACTGCGGGAGGGGAAGAGAGAGACAGAGAGGAAGGAGAGGGGGAGGGGTGGAGAAGCAGATGGGCGCCTCTCCTGTGTGCCCTGGCCGGGAATCGAACCCGGGACCCCTGCACGCCAGGCCGACGCTTTACCACTGAGCCAACCGGCCAGGGCCCAACATATTTTTTGAATGCTCTTTTACCTAACTGACAAGATGCAAAGCAAGATGGTAACAAGATGGTAACGTATTATGACTAAAGGTTTGGCTTAGCCTCCATGTCTTCCAGCCTCTGCTGAGAGGTTTGATGAGAGAAGGAAAGTGTCCTATAGTAAACACTGAATGAACACAAAGACCTCCTTTCATTATTCTAGTGTTGCTGGTCATCCCAGTGGCTTATCAAGCTATGTCATTTTAAATGTGTGAATATGGTAGAAATAGAATACAGGTGCAATTTTAAAATATCATTCCCAATGGCATTTAAAAGGTTTCCAATTTTGTTAAACCTGACCAGAAAGGCTTAGCATATTAGTTAGCCTCTCTCTAGATAAACCTGTTTAAATCTTTCTTCTCTAATTTATATTTATGATACTTAAGTCAGTTCAATAACTCCTTTATGCCTCAATTTCCTCATGTATTAAATGGTAATAATAACTGTTGCTACCTGGCAATTTAAGTGAGATAGTACATATAAAGGATTTTTCAAAGAGTCAACAGTCAACACCATAAGCAATTTAAGCTCAAATTAACTGATCTATGTTAAACATTACAATTTCCTTACACAGCTTTTCTATTTTTACAGAAACGAATGACAGCTGGTGTTTACTGAGAACTTATTGTGTGGTAAGCACCATTCTAAGCACTCTATATGGGTACATTCCTTTGAAACTCACAAAACCTCTCTAGGTAGGTGTGTTATTTACCCATATTATGTACAAAGGGTTAAGGCACAGAAAGGTGTAGTAATTAGCCCAAGCTCATTCACTGGTAAATGTCCACGCTCTGTACTATGGAACTTACTATGGAACTTGGCGCTTTCCTTTGGATGTCTTGGGATTTTTTTTTTTTGGTAACCAATAAAAATAGAGGATATTAAAAAAATAAGTGCTGAAAATAACTCAGTCAGCTACTCTCATTTGGCTAGGGCAGTGAAATTGATTGTCCAATACTATCTCACTATAGCCAGGAGAGAACCAGAGACATCCAGACTCATCTGAAAAGCCGACTGCTTCTCCAGCATGTTCTCATTTCCTTTTGTCAAAAGCAATTAGGCAAGTAGAAATGCAGAGCGAGGGTCTCAGCGTCCTCTGAGAACAGGAACTGCAAAGCAGAAGAGGTACCTGGTGAAGGGCCCAAGCCCCACCCAGCCTCCACTTTCTCATTTGTAACATGGACGTCATAATATCAACCTCACAAGTTTGGTGTGAGGTTTAAGTTAGACAAAGTAAGGGAACAGATCTTGCAAATGTGCTATGTGATTAGTTTTCAAAATGTGCTACTTCTATTTTGGTGATAAAGGATAAATTTACAAATGAAGAGAAATGTAGACTACATTTAAAAAGATGCAAATATTTTAATATATAGCTCAATGTAAAGGTCACGAGATAGCTAAAATGTACAGTACATGTTCTAAGAGTCCTGACATTAGAAAGCAAGCAATTTCTTCAAGCAGCCCAAAAGTAAAGCCTAATGAAAAGCAGAGGATAGTCCTCAAAAATGGTTCAGTCTGAACATAAAAATAATCTTTCTATCAGGGAGATTAGGAGAGATAGGGAAATTTACCGCAAGAGCTAGGAACTCTGTTCCTGCCATTTACGCTAGTTTCAGACACGTGCCTGTGGAACAGCAGGCCTCCTCCCAGCAGCGTCTTCTCCCTGTCACCACCCTCACCTGCGGCTTATTTGCAATGCAGCTGGGGAAATGAAAAGGACTGGCTATTAAACCTAGGAGGACAGTCATTCGTTTAGCAAATTGTCAGGCTCTGGTGGGGAAGAAGCCAACTTTATCATCTAAAGGAGGTCATGGAGATTTCAATTGTTTGTTCTAAACCTGTTCTCAACTCCTGAAGCAAAAGACTGGGCAATGATGAAGAAACTGACTTTTTTTTTTTCTTTTTTACAGGGACAGACAGAGAGTCAGAGAGAGGGATAGATAGGAACAGACAGACAGGAACGGAGAGAGATGAGAAGCATCAATCATCAGTTTTTCATTGCGAGACCTTAGTTGTTCATTGATTGCTTTCTCATATGTGCCTTGGCCGTGGGCCTACAGCAGACTGAGTAACCCCTTGCTCAAGCCAGCGACCTTGGGTCCAAGCTGGTGAGCCTAGCTCAAACTGGCACTCAAGCTGGCGACCTCGGGGTCTGGAACCTGGGTCCTCCACATTCCAGTCTGACACTCTATCCACTGCGCCACTACCTAGTCAATCGAAACTGACTATTTCAAGATGCAAATTACACAGCAGAAATGAAGGTGGTAAAGAACAGCGACCTATTCTGTAGCAAGGAAGGGCTCTACTTTCTGCACTGCACAGTGGCCTCTGGTGGAAGGGAGAGAAGCAGAGTGTGTGGAATGGTGGGTGTGTGAGTTGAAGACAACCTGGAACAAAACATTTGCTGTTGGAGTGGAGAGCCACTAAGAATCAAAAGATTATGGAGTAATGATTGGGACCCAACTGTAATTAAAGAGCACAAATGGGGTATGATCCAAAGATAGAAAGATCAAAGAAAAAAATTATTTCTGAAGTTGAAAAAGTAGATGTGGAAAAGGTAAAGAAAGTAAGGTCTTGGGGGAAGGTATCAGGTATAAGTCCTCCTCGCCAAGCCTCTTCACACGGGTTGTGCAGCCTTCAAGGAGGGCTGGACTCATTGCAATATTGCTGAAGAGGTGAGTAGGAATGTCTAAGCTTCCTTTCTACATGTCCTCTCACAGAAGTGTCAGTTTTGATCACACTTCCTGTCTCAAACCCTTTCCTGAACTGTCCATTGGTGATATTGTTCTAAGTCTTGTCCCTCTGAATAAGCCTTCGTGGTCTCCCTTTATGACTTCTCTGCCTGCTTCCGTGTTTGTGGACATAACCGACAGTTGGCTTTGGCTGCCTTTTCTCCACAGAACATCTCTCCAACAGTTCCCATTTATTGTGCAGCTCCACCTAGCCATTAACCGCGCTGCTGGTAGATGAAATGAAAAGGAGGGAGAAGGGCCACAGAGCGGATATCTGCAGGACTGGGCAGATTCCAATTTAATATGGAAACAGGAAGAGACTACAGTTCAGAGCCTGGCCAAGTCAAGAAATGCTGATATTATCTGTAGTTGTAAGAAAATCTGATTGAGATGTGGGTGGGATGCCTGTGATAAAGGTGAGTTTTTGGCATAGTGTTAAAGTATTCACCAAGCTTCTTATATATGTCTTAATATCATCCTTTTGAGTTAACGTCCACATTTCCATCTGCCTTCTGTCCATCTCCACTTCTGACACAAATGCCATGCTTAACAAATCCCATCTTTCCCTTTTGGGTCCTCTAGAACAGTGGTCCCCAACCCCCAGGCTCTGGACTGGTACCAGTCCGTGAGCCATTTGGTACCGGTCCGCAAAGAAAGAATAAATAACTTAAATTATTTCCGTTCTATTTATATTTAAGATAAACATCGTTATATCTGAACGATGTTTTATTTTTAAAAAATAACCAGATTCCCTCTGTTACATCCGTCTAAGACTCACTCTGGACGCTTGTCTCGGTCACGTGATACCTTTATCCATCCCACCCTAAAGGCCGGTCTGTGAAAATATTTTCTGACATTAAACCAGTCGGTGGCCCAAAAAAGGTTGGGGACTACTGCTCTAGAAGACTCCATTTCAGTTATGTTGGGCTATAGGACTTGGTTCTGGTACATGAGATGTGGGCAATAATATCTGCATGTGCAGGAAACCTTATTCATACTCTGTCTTCACTTCTTCAGCATCTCAGTAATCACATGTTTTAGACATCAGCATCACACAGTGGAAGGAACTTGAACTGTCATACCACTGATTTGAGAATATATACTAGAGTCCCCATCAATAATATATGGGGCACACAAATTGAGAAACTGAAAAGAGATGCAAAGTGACAAATGACACAGGTGACGACATGTTTTAAAGATAGAAATGAAGGATGATGCAAGGTTACCAACAATGGGGAGACATTCCCACTCCTAGGGCTGAAGAGACGATGGGAGGAAAGAAGTTCCAGAACCCAGAGAACATGTATGGAGAATGCCACTTTGCTGGAGAACTTCCCTTTAAAAGAGAGCAGTGCAGAAATCAACAACCTAATTCCACCTCCTGTTCTTCATCGTCTTCTGATTTGCCCACCATTGACTAAATACAACCTGAAATAGACAGCAGAGGAGCCTTGGTTAAAATCTAATCAGGATGCTATGTGAAGTACATACGGAAGTGGAGAATGGGACAGAGCCAGTAGAGTGTCAAAGAGAAGATGTGTGGCACAAAGGAGTCACCAGAAAGAACTAAAGACACTTATTAGCTATGATATATACAAGAGATAAACTTTTGCTGTATTAAAACACTAGGCTGTTCACAATAAACTAGTGTAACACAACCTAACTACAAAATAACAACAGTTTTCTTAACTAATACAGAGCTTGTATATACTGCCAGTGTCTCAGATTCTATAAGGTTCCTGTCAATGCATGGGTCATACAGTCATGTGAATTTCAAATACAAGATAGCACTGTTTTCTAATTGAATTGTACAGTCAACTTTAATAAATGAAAGCTGTGATACACAATGTGACTTTAAAGAGTTATACATTTTTCAATCCAAAATGAGGTTATTATAAACCAAATGATGCATATTTATTTGCACGTATTACATTATTAAATCCAAGGATCAATTAAATAAACAAACAAAAAAATTCCAAGATGAAAATTGGGTTGTCATCCAAAACTGACCAACTGCATCACAGAATGCTAAGTATTTATTTATTTATTTATTTATTTATTTATTTATTTGTATTTTTCTGAAGTTGGAAACAGGGAGGCAGACTCCCGCATGCGCCCGACCGGGATCCACCCGGCACGCCCACCAGGGGGTAATGCTCTGCCCATCTGGGGCGTCCCTCTGTTGCAACCAGAGCTATTCTAGCGCCTGAGGCAGAGGCCACAGAGCCATTCTCAGTGCTCGGGCCAGCTTTGCTCCAATGGAGCCTTGGCTGCAGGAGGGGAAGAGAGAGACAGAGAGGAAGGAGAGGGGGAAGGGGTGGAGAAGCAGATGGGCACTTCTCCTGTGTGCCCTGGCCAGGAATCAAACCCGGGACTCCTGCACGCCAGGCCGACACTCTACCACTGAGCCAACCAGCCAGGGCCACACAGAATGCTAAGTATTTAATGCCCTGTAAGAGAATCATTCTCATTCAACTCTGTCTGCTGAACTCAAGAGACTGTATAATACTTGCTTAGTCTAATGGAATATGGGTTGACATGACATGTGTTATTTGCAGCAGCTTTAAAGGCTGGTTTACAGTTCAACATGCCTGTTTTTGCGTACCCATATAAATAGCAGTGACCTAGGTAGAGGCTGTTTCATCACACTGACCATGGAATAAATATAACCTGGACCAAGCAAAGAGACAATGTGCAGTGGGTATGTAGCCTGAGCAACAAAGTATCTTTCTAGTTTTAAACCATCAAGAGTTTGGACTCACTTATGAGCAAGGCATAACTTAGCCTATCCTGACTAACTCAGACAAATGGAGATTTCGTGGAGAGATATTAATTGCTTACCATACAGGTACAGCTGGCTACTGTTAAACATTTGATCTATTAAATGTTCATTGTTCTCATTCTTTGTTCACCAAGAAACACATACTGCCTTTGATTCTTATGATATGATGGAGTGTGAGGGTGTCCCGAAGAGGAGAAAAGGGGCTAAATGTATTCATATTAGCACATTCATTATTTTATTAGTATTAAAATTTGCTAATTTTGCTAACTGATTTTATACATCTCTTATGACCGTTGTTAATTAAGTCACTTGTGAAAGATGGATATGTTCTTGATTTGAAGTCATATTAGTAAGCAATGCTATTAGTAAAGTGATAGTGAATTTCCACTATATCCTGCCGATTTATGATTATATTCTGCCTGCCATTACTCTGTGAAACAGAGTAAGCTACTTTTATCTTTAAACATTAATTATATCCAAACCCAAACCAGGTTGAATATATAAAGCTCAAACATTGAAAAAGCTTTTGTGTGTGGGTGGGTGCTGTGTATGTGTGTTTTCTTCTGCCTTACCCTCTTCTTCTAATCTGCTGCCCATTTCTGTGGAAGCAGAACCCACACTAGAATCCAATCCTGCTCTTGTTTCCCATTACCACCCACTTATTTGGAAGTCCTGCTAGCTCTGCGTGAACTTTTCATAAACTGACTTTATTAAGATAACAGTAGCAACATAATAATATGTTTCAGGTGCCCAATTCTACAATACATCTCTGTGTACTGCACTGTGTGTTCACCCCCATGTCCAGTCCTCACCCATCGCCATTTATTCTCCTCATATCCTCCTCCATCTGCCCCCATTCCCAGCAATCTCCTCACTGTTGTCCATGTGCATAAATTTTTTTCTCTAAGCCTCCACCTCACTCACCCCGTCTCACCTCTCAGCAGCTGTCAGCCTGCTCTTTATGTATGAGCCTGTCTCTATTTTGCTTGTATTTCATTTTGTTTATTAGATTTTGCATATGAGTGAAATCATATGGTATTTGTTTTTCTATGACTGGCTCATTTCACTTAGCATTATGTTCTCCAGGTCCATCCATGCTGTCACAAAAGGTCAAAATTTCTTCTTTTTATGGCTGCTTAGTATTCCATTGTGTAAATGTACCACAGCTTTTTTATTTTATCCATTCAAACATTGATAAATCTATAAGGGATTAATATCCAAAATTTATAAAGAACTCATAAAACTGAACACTAAAATCAAAAAACAATCCAATTAAAAAATGGGCAAAGAAACTGAACAGACACTTTCCTAAAAGGAACATACAGATGGCTAATGGATATATGAAAAGATGCTTACCATCACTAATTATCAGGCAAATGCAAATTAAAGTCACAATGAGCTATCACTTCATACCTATCAGAATGGCTATTATCAATAAATCAACAAATAACCAATGTTGGTGAGGATGTAGAGAAAACTCTCATGCACTTTTGATGGGAGTGCTGATTGCTAGAGCCACTGTGGGAAGCAGTATGGAGTTATTTCAAAAAATTAGAAATGGAATTTCCTTTCGACCTAGTGATCCCACTTCTGGGTATGTAGCCTAGGAACTGCTTGAACTTTTGCAACAGCTTCCTGGCTGTTGTTTCTGTCTTTACTTTTGTCTTTATAATCCATCCTACATATGACTCACAGATAGTCTTTCTAAAGTACAGCCGAAATTATTATTTTCTCTGCTCAAAATAATTATTCTCTGTTAATCCAACTTCCTCATTCTGACATTCATGTCCTCCACAAATAATCTAACACATCACCCTATGAATATATCACACATCAATGGAAGTGAACAGCTTGTAGTGCAGAAATGTGCTTTGGGCTAAAGGACTTTTAGGAATGAGTTTTTATTAATATATTGTCTAACAGCATTCAGTAACTTTGCTAACATAGGCTTTCCTTCTAGGCAGATATATCTATGTCCATCCCTCTTATAAGACGATGCCTTCTTCATCTATAATGGGGCGTCAGTAAAATACAAGAGTCTATCATCTCCTTGAGTAGAGACCTTGCCATTTAAATCACTGATCTTGACCCAACCAGTGAGAAATGTAGGTTCAATCAGGGCATCCTGACCATGAGAACAGCTTAGCTCTCTCAAGACAAATGTAGACATAACGGGTTCCGAGTAATGATGCGGTGACTTGTAAAACCAAGAATGTGAGTTCACTCAGTAGCAACTGTTCGTGGACTGAAGGAGGTAAGAGGTATATGTGGAACTGTTATCTCAAAAGTAGTCAAACACTATTAACTTTGACATTCAGATACTTTGCCTCCAGTTTTTCTCAATAACTAGTCACTCAGGGACAACTGATTAAGATCCATATACCTTCTGTTGGCCAGTCAACCCAAGTTGCTGGTCTGAAATAACCACACTCTAAATTTCTGTTTGTCACAACTCTCCCTTCAATACACATGACAAATGCTACCTCTTCCTCGAAGCTCTGACACCTCAGCCAGTACCTGCAAATACCTGTCACATGTGAGCCAAGCTTAGTTGATACAGCACCAGCTTTGGAATGAGAAAGAATTGCATTTGACTTGTATCTCTAAATCTCCACCTATGTGAACTTGGGCTAATGGTACAACCCATCCAAACTTCTGTTCCCTCCTCTTTAAAATGAAACCAATTACATATACCTGAGAGAAGACATAGTAGGTCTTTAAGAAACATGTTTCTTCTCTTTTCCTTTCATTCCTTACTGCTATATCAAGGAGTGTTGGTAATTAGCTTCCTTTCTGAGCTTTCTAACCCTATGGAGTATGGCCTCTATGTTACTGTTCTTTAAATATTCAGAAGAAAAGAATATAACTTCTTATATTTAAAGCACTGAATTGAAGAAATAAACAAATTAATGCTGGATTTATGTTAAGGGAAGTATACTTAGCATCTCTTTAAGAAAAACAATTAGTACATATATTACCAAAAAATCTACTGATCAGGGTTCTATACTTTCCCTTTAATAATAGTTACTTTTCAAGGGTGTCACGACTGATTACTTTTATGATGTTTCCTACTTACATTACTCTTTCTTCAAAGAGCACTTTCCTTACCTGTTACATGCTGGAAAAAATTTTTTTTCAGTATTAATTGAAGGTTTTCCCTCTCAATAACAACCATTTAAAGGTGTCCTATCAAACTGGCCAGTGTTCTTTTAAGAAGTTAGTTGACCTTCATAAGTAGATGTCAGTAAGATTTTTTTCCTTTTAATCTCAAGTATATAAGGTTTGGAAAATTTGAGAAGATGATTAAAACACCACAGGGAAAATGGAGAGTTTATAACAAATTATTTCAGATAAATTATGATTTGACTCTATGAGAAATCAAAACCATTCTAAAGTAATATTAAAACACACACACACACACACACACACACACACACAACGTTTTGGCTAACATACTACCAAAATCCTATTTATTAATGTACCTCCCTCTACAGAATTAGTCCAGGTGTTCTAGTGGCCTGTTCTTCACTCAGGCCACTTGGACTCCAGTGGTGGCAGCGGCAGCCATGTCTGTATAGCACAGCTCAGTTCCTTCAACACGAACCTCAGCCTGACAGGGCAGCCTGTCTCTCCCCGTTGAACTGACACTGAACTTGGATCAACTGAATATGACCTTATGTTTTTTTCTCTTTCAGTAGATAAATGGTGTGGACATTGCAAGCCCTTTCCCTGAAGCTCTCAACTCTGAACTCTGAAGGTCACTTAATCCCCAAAGAAGTTCTCAGCTTTACCTCGCAGGAGAAGAAAAAGAGAAAGGTTCTGAGGGACCAACAGGCTTGATTCCATCTCAAACCTAGCACTTTAGGATGTCTCTACTTTCCACTGATCCACGTGTCTGTTTTTGTAGAGATAAACCCAAGCTTACACAGTCAAATACATGAGGCGTGAGCATATTTATATTGGGGTAAATACAGTCTATTCAATAAATGGTATTAAGAAAATTGAACAAATATATTTCTAAAAAAAGAAAGAAAGAAAGACTAGACCATCTTCTTACACCATATACAAGCATAAACTAAAAATGGGTTAAAGATTTAAATCAAGACTTGAAACCATTAATTCTTAAAAGTGAACATAGGCAATAAAATCGCTGGCATTTCTATTAGAAATATGTTTCTGCCTGACCAGGCAGTGATACAGTGGATACAGTGTTAGACGGGGACTCAGAGGACCCAGGTTCGAAACCCCAAGGTCACCTGCTTGAGCACAGGCTCATTTGGCTTGAATGCAGGCTCACTAGTTTGAGTGCAGGGTCACTGGCTTGAGCGTGAGATCATAGACATGACCCCCTGGTCCCTGGCTTGAGCCCTAAGGTCACTGGCTTGAAGCCCAAGGTCGCTGGCTTGAGTCCAAGATCACTGGTTTGAACAAAGGGTCACTTGCTCTGCTGTAGCCCCCCAGCCAAGGCACATATGAGAAAGCAATCAAAGAACTAAGGTGCCACAATGAAGACTTGATGCTTCTCATCTCTCTCCCTTCCTGTCTGTCTGTCCCTATCTGTCCCTCTCTCTGTCTCCATTGCAAAAAAAACACACAAAAAAACGAAATATTTTTCTGATATATCTCCTTGACCAAGTGAAACAAACAAACAAACAAAAAACCTAAATAAATAAATAAGTGGAACTACATCAAACTAAAATGTTTTGTACAGCAAAGGAAACCATTAACAAAACAAATAACAACCTATTGAATGGGAGAAGATATTTCTCCAATCATATACCTAATAAAGGGTTAATATCCAAAATTTAAAAAGAACTCATACAACTCAATACTAAAAACAAACAAAAATCCTAAGTAGACATTTTTCCAAAGAGGACATACAGATGGCAAACAGACATATCAAAGAATGCTCAACATCACAAATCATTAGAGAAATGCAAATTAAAACCATAATGAGATACCAACTCACACCTGTCAGAATAGCTGTCATCAATAAATCAACAAACAACAAGTGTTGGCAAGGATGTTGAGAAAACGGAACCCTTGTGTACTGTTGGGAATGCAGGCTGGTGTAGCCACTGTGGAAAACAGGGCGGGGGACCTGTTTTCACTTCTGGGTATATAAACAAAAAAACCCAAAACACTAATTTGAAAGAATACAGGCTCCCCTTTGTTCAGTGCAGCATTATTTAGAGTAGCCAAGACATGGAAGCAGCCCAGTGAATCAGCTGCTAGAACATGTCCTTCATAAGTACTAAGCAGCCCAGTGAATCAGCTGCTAGAACATGTCCTTCATAAGTACTAAGCGGCCCAGTGAATCAGCTGCTAGAACATGTCCTTCATAAGTACTAAGCAGCCCAGTGAATCAGCTGCTAGAACATGTCCTTCATAAGTACTAAGCAGCCCAGTGAATCAGCTGCTAGAACATGTCCTTCATAAGTACTAAGCAGCCCAGTGAATCAGCTGCTAGAACATGTCCTTCATAAGTACTAAGAAGAGCTGCAACCAATACCCCAGAATTAAGGTCTAGGGAGAGAAATCCTCTAAATTTGCTTCATATTTTTGGTTTAGGTTTCAGAAACTTGGCATTACACACTATACTAAGCTTTAAGGAATAAGTGAATGAATTAGTGCATTAACAATAATATACTTTTATCTTTTCCTGGGTTACTGAAACAATAGTACAGTTAGAATTTGGACTTTATGGGCTCAAGCCTGTGACCTCAGGGTTTGGAACCTGGGACCTCAGCATCCTGGGTTGACCCTCTATCCACGGTCCCACCACAGGCCAGGCAAAATGTATACTGTCTTAAGAAAATGCCCAGAATAGTATCTATAACTTTCAAGAGTGTAAATACTTCCATGCTTTAACCAATTACTATTTATTCACATGTGAATACACTCACAGCAATTGTATTGCAGAATGATTAAAATACATTGTTCAATTAAAAAAAAAAGAATTTGGACTTTATACCAAACTGATATTCTGAAAATCAAAACTAGAAAGAAGGTGAAGTGTGAATGAGTGAATAAATGAACTAGATAGAAACATTTTTAATATCAGATAGAAATATGGCATTTCCCCTTAGGAGTTGTTGCAAAGGTAAAAATCTGCCATTTGTTTGATCTGCTACACAGGGAAAATTATGTTTATATAATTTAACTTTTTCTTCCATATTGCATCTGAAAAATCATTAAAGTGGCCACATGAGCTGTGTGTTTCTTCATGATGTCTTCAGTTTCCCTTCTCATAATTTCAGTGACTAGGAAGTGATAGCCAAGTGATTAGAAGCAGGGGCTTTCGATGTAACAAGTATGTCAGGCCTTATTTTCAGGTAACATTAGCTATTATGTACAGAATAGCCACTTATTTTCAACTCTAGCTGCTTTAGACATTTATAATTAAATGTTCTCTCTTTTGATCAGGCTATGTCAATGCAACGTCACGAATAATAACTGTATGACATCAAGAGCGATTTAAACAAAGCCCTTACATCAATGAACAGTTTAGTGATTGCTTCTGTTTTGTTTATGTTCATTATGTACTTGGACATGAAAGAATTAGAGACAGACTTTCCTAACAAAGAAAACATGAATAGCCTAAAGACCTCAAGACCTGTGCTTTGTTTCTCAAGTTTATAAAGGATTGCTTAGATTCTACAAAAGACTTACCCCTTCTTATATTATCTTAGAAAAACATGGCATGGTCCTTCATGGTTCTTTTTACCATCCAGGGCTGTTTATGTAGGAAATATATAATACTTTCTTTCTGATTATAGGCGCAGCATTACCTTTGTGTGTGTGTGTGGGGGGGGGGGATGGGTCAACATCCACAGCCTAGGTTTAGAGTAAAATTATCAATTAGAATATAAATAAGCTCACACCAGATCACACAAAATAATAAAAATAGGAAACACTTTGTACTATGTGCTATGCACTATTCTAAGCTCCTTACATATAAACTAAACTTGATTCTATCCTTTCCTTCTTTGACATACAACTTTCGGTTTTGTATTGAAGGCTTGTGTTGAAGCTACCTCATCTACCTCATAAGGTAGAAATACAGACTCAGAGAACTAAGTTTGGCCCACTGAACTCATCAACTTTCTTGATACCTAACACTTCTTTGAAAAAAGACCTATATTGTTTTTTTTAAAAAAGGGAGAGGGTGTTGTTGTATTCACCAAGCACGAGAACAAACGTCGGAGACTTTCAGGGGTTTAGATCTTACTTTATTGGCCAAGTTTAACCTGTGCAGGGACGAACTCTCAAGGTGTCTGGAGACACCGTACCCACAAGGGGCTGCAAATGAGAGTCGTGCCTGGCGCTTACAACTAGGTCCTTATATATCCTAAGTGAGCAAGCATCATACAGAAGCAGATGTGGCAGTTAGCTATTTGCTAGGGAGGTCGCGTGCAGCATAGCAACAGGGGAAGGGTTTAGCTTCGTGTAGAATTTCAAACATAAACTTCTGATAAGGGTCTCTAACCAATAGAATGCAGGATGTTTGTCCAGCTTTGTGCTGGTCTCTTTGTTCTCAGCCTCACAGGGACCCTATCAGCCCTTCCCTGTTCCTGCTCCTTCAAGAATTAAACTCTGGCAGCCACTGCACACCTCCCCGAACCTAACAGTGTCAGATTTCCTTTATAGGAAAACAGTACATTCATTCATTCACTGAGCATTTACTAAGTGACTAGTTTAGAGTGAAAATCTGAAGGCAGATCAATGAGGTTTCTTCCCTGCAGAAGCTGTGGTGAGGGCCAGTGGCTGCTCTTCTCTTGGTGCTGTAATACAGAATTACACTAATTCTTGGACTCATGAGCCCTCTCCAAGATAGACAGAATTTTCTTAAAAGCTTAAGACGCATTTTTGTATATCCAAGAACCTTTGACTTCTATTTCTACTTACCGGACAGCTCAGAGAATTGTGTTTTAAACCTTGAACAGAACTGGATTTGGGGTGGATATACCTTTCCCAGGAATCAATCTAAATATGGAAGAGTGCTTCCTAATGGCAGTGATATTAAGAACGGCTAAGATTATCTTAAAACCTAAGCAACTCGATCATAAGGGCCTGACCTCCTAGACACAAGGGCTGGATAAAGGGTCTGCTGATTACATGGACAATTCCACACCTGCCTTCCAGCATCTTCCTGATCAACCATGCCCTGTAGCTCATTGAAAACAGAGAAGCCTTTGCCCCTCTAGAGTCAGGAAGAGTCTGAATTATAGATAATGTCTTATTGACCAAGAATGAGGCCAAGCCACAGAAATATTGATTTCTAATAATGATAATTCTTTGCATGGGCAGGGCCTTCATGAAATAGAAAGTATATTTGCTTTTATTGTTATATTTTGGCATAGATGAATAGGCTATTATTTCCTTATTTTACTAATAGAAAATCCAAGTCTCCAGAAAGGCTAACTGGGTTTTGAAGGCTCATAGAGGCAGCTGAGGCTTGAACCCAGTTCTTCTGTCTCTTGGGCTGGGATACATTCTAAGATTCTATCAAGCTGTTCAAAATATCCCAGCAATTTCTGGGGAAAAGTCAAGCTTATGAAACCATTTCAAGTACATCTTCTTATTTATGTCTTCTCCACAGTTTATGAATTTGTTACCACCCCAACTGTCAAGATGAGAAGCAGTCCCTGAGGCCTCCTGTGCATTCAGTGCGGCCTCACTGCAAGGGTGTTGTTATAATGAACATTTGTTATATGACTCCTAGGGGTTCTGACCTTGTCACCAATTTATACAGCTGCTACGTCTGCATTTTCCATGGAGCTTCAGATTCAGGCATGGCTCCATCACACCGGCACTGCTTTCCCCCGGCTGCTCTAACAAGTCACCACAGACTTGGTTTAAAACACAGAGAGTTATTATCTGACAAGCCTGCAGGTCATAAACAGCTGCTCATGAGCAAAAATCAAGGTGCTAGAAGAACTGTGCTCCTCCTAGAAACTCTTGGGTCATATCCATTTTCTTGCCTTTTCCAGTTTCTAGAAGCTGCCCACACTCTTGGAGTAGTGGCTACCTTTCACCTTCAAACTCCGCAGTGGCCGGTCAAGTACTTTCCATAATGTGTCCCTGTAATGCACACCTGCTTGACTCTACCTTTTATTTCTAAGAACCATTTTGATTATTTCTTTGGTCCCACCTGAGTAATCCAGGAAAATTTCTCCATTTCAAAGTGGATGGATTGGCAAGCAACCTTAACTACAGTGTGTCCGTAAAGTCATGGTGCAATTTTGACCGGTCACAGGAAAGCAACAAAAGACAACAGAAATGTGAAATCTGCACCAAATAAAAGGAAAACTCTCCCAGTTTCATACCTATTCAGTGCAGCTCGATGTGGGCTCACGCATTGATTTTTTAGGGCTCC
Organism: Saccopteryx bilineata; assembly: GCF_036850765.1. Classification (NCBI taxonomy): domain Eukaryota; kingdom Metazoa; phylum Chordata; class Mammalia; order Chiroptera; family Emballonuridae; genus Saccopteryx; species Saccopteryx bilineata. Next base: position 85,126,778 of record NC_089498.1, on the reverse strand, counting down.
TTAGGTAGCTATTCCGTATAGCCTCTACAGACTCGTCACTGACTGATGGCCTACCAGAACGGGGTTTTTCCACCAAACTGCTTATCCCACCGAGTAATGTTATTCCTATGTGGTGGTGCTTCGTTATAAATGCGCCGATATTCATGTTACACTTTGGTCACGGATTCGAATTTAGCGGGCCAAAGAACACACTGAACTTTCCTCTGTACTGTCCACATCTCGACTGGCATGGCCGTGGCTGCTCTGCTGTATACACGGTGTTATGTCATCATCTGCGCATGCGCACATGCTGCCACATCATCCTACAGAAACTGGGAGGGTTTACCTTTTATTTGGTGCAGATTTCACATTTCTATCATCTTTTGTTGCTTTCCTGTGTCCGGTCAAAAGTGCACCATGACATAACAGACACACTGTATCTCTTCAATGCAACATGACACAGTGACAAGTGCTGGGCAACAGGGCAAGGACATGTGTTTGAGGGCACGTTATTCTGCCACCATATCCAGATAAAGAACTGTGACTTTTCTCTGCAGTTTAAGACAATATTTAGAGATGTGAGGAAGAAAATCTTCCTCTATTACACATCCCTATCAGAGTATACCAGCTTTCACCCCCCCCCCAGGCTGTGGAGACAGAGCAGATAGTACTTGAGTCCCACCCTAAATGACCTATCCTAGGCAATCAGCTGGGATTTCTGACCCATACACTGAGGGGTTTGCTTGTGATCCTTAATTGCCTATTTGTTTCAGCACAAGCAGAAAAATCAGTCTTTGACCAAAGTTAAATGCAAGGCTAAGCTCTCCAGGCATGGAGAAATGAACAGGGCTGTTTCCAAGACTGTGACCATTGCCCTGCTCTGGCAGCCTTCGCTCCAGCCCTCCGGAGCACAGAAGCTCCCTCCTGCCTGAGCCCCAGGCAGCTCTCACCACAGGCACATGTGTTTCAGCCGTGTGGGTCACACTAACCCCCATGCCAACACATTGGCAAAAAGATTAACCCTTATTCCTGCCCCCCCCCCCACATGCAGAAAGGAATCCCCGTAAACTGAACAGGGAGGGGCCTGGGGAATGGTTAGGGAAGTCTTTTTGGAAGAGATGACACTTCAACTTTGTCTGAAAATATAATAAAAAATTAGTCAAAGGAAAGAGAGAGTTTTAAAAGGAGACTAAGGTGTGTGAAAGGTCACTGGTGCCAGGGACAGGCTGGAGTGTCAAGAGAAGGACAGGGTTGCCAGAAGTAAGAGACCAACCCGTATCTACCTTGGGCTCCCTTAACAAAAGAACTCTTAGCAGGGGGCTTCTGGAGAAAATTCCCTGGAAGGTGTTTACGTCTAAGTCAAAAAGCAGCACGATTATATGTGTTATGAGAGGCCCCAGTCAGATACCACCTCCTCCATCAAACATTGCCCCCACCACAGCCCTCCCACACCCACGGCCCTCTCGGCCCTCCACCGTCTGACTCATGGGAGCTGTGCAGATGTGCCTCTCCTTTTATTATGAACGGCGGGGAGGCAGCCACAGCCCTCCTACTGCCACATGGACTGATCTCCCTGAGTCTGCGCCCACACTCTCGCGTCCCCTCCCACTCCTGTTGGGGGCAGCCTCTCCACTGAGGCCCTGGACTGTGTGTGTCTCTCTGCTGGAGGGCTTTGTCCCCACAAAAATCTACCTCCCACCTTGCAGCATCCCACTCTCCACACTTTGTCACATACAGAAATCTCCCACAGCCATTCCCGGACCTCGTGTCCTCCACCTCCACCTCGGCTTCTCCGTGTGTGCTGTCTGCACTTCCTCCTCACCTCCCGTTTTATATTCAACCCCCACGTAGGCTTCCCTCCCAGTCACGCCACTAAAACTGTCCTGACAAGTCAATGGCAGCCTCCGCGTGGCCACATCCAAGACCACATCTTTGCTTTCAACTGGGTCCTCAGTGATAATTTGGATGGCGAAGCCTCCTACTTTGCATGCACTCTCTTGAGTGGCCTGGAAGCCAGAGTTCCCTGGTTTCCCTTCTACCTCACTGGCTGCTCTCTCTGCATGTCGGTTGCTGGCTCTTCTCTTTACAGGACCTCCAAATGCCACGACTCCCAGTTCAAATCTGAGATTTCTGCCTTCTGTCTCCAGTATTTATCTTTCCCTAATCCATGAGTCATTCTATCTCAATACAGTACTGTTGAGTCTCATATCTAGGTCTGCACTAATGGCTGCTCAATTTCTTTTCTTTTCTTTTCTTTTCTTTTTTCTTTTTTTTTTTTTGAGAAAGAGAGAGAGAGCCACAGACAAACAGAAAAGGAGAGAGATGAGAAGAATCAATTCTTCGTGTGACACCTTAGTTGTTCAGTGATTGCTTTCTCATATGTGCCTTGACAGGGGGGCTTCAGCCAAGCCAGTGACCTTGGGCTCAAGCTAGCAACCTTGGGGTTTAAGCCAGTGATGCTTGGGCTCAAGCCAGTGGCCACTGGGTCATGTCTATGATCCCACGCTTAAGCCAGCAATCATTGGGTCATGTCTATAGTCCCATGCTCAAACCCACGCTCAAGTTGGTGAGGCCGCACTCAAGCCAGATGGGCCCATGCTCAAGCCAGATGAGACTGCTCTCAAGCTGGTGACTTCTGGGCTTTGAACCTGGGTCCTCTGTGTCCCAGGCCAACATTCTATCCAATGTACCACTGCCTGTTCAGGCAATGGCTGCCCCATTGAGGATATTTATCCAGTGTTCTATCTGGATGTGGAATGGAATTTCAAATGGAACAAGATTTGTTTTCCTATTTTGAAAACTGTTTTTGCCCTATACTTCCCATCTCAGTTACTTCCATACCAAAAGCCTAGAGGCACTAGGGATTTGAGTCTTCAATTCACCTTTCACATCAACTCCATCAGCAGGAGGGGTGGCTCCATCTTCTTCCTTTTTTTCTTAATCGCTCCATTCTTTCTATCTCCACTGGCATCAACCTAGGTTGAGAACTAACTTGAACCTGAAGTTTCCCCATCACATCTTTTGATTCTTGCTCCTCTACAATTATTTATTTTTATTTTATTTGAGTGACACTGGTTATTATAATTATACAGGTTTCAGGTGTCCGTTTTGTATATAACACCTCTGTACACTGTATTGTGTGTTCCCATCCCCAAGTCAAATTTTCATCCACCACCTTTATCCCCCTGTGCCCTCCAGCCCCCAGCAAGCACCACACTGTTGTCCATGTCCACAGGGTGTTTTTCTTCCCATCCTTTTCTGCTCAATCTCTTCACACACCTCACTCAGCAGTCCCCATGATGCTGTCAGCTGTCTGTGTCTATTTTGCTAGTTAGTTCATTCTGTTCATTAGATTCCACATATGCGTGAAATCATATGATATTTGTCTTTCTCTGACTGCCTTATTTCACTTAGCCTAATACTCTCCAGGCACATCCATGCTGTTGCAAAAGGTAAGATTTTCTTTCTTTGTTAAAGCCAAGTAGTATTCCACTGTGTAAGTGTACCACAGCTTTTTTATCCACTCATCTACTGATGGGCACTTGACTGCCTCCAAATTTTGGCTATTATAAACAATGTTGCAACAAACATAGAAGGTGCCCATATTCCTTTGAATTAGTGTTTTGAGTTTCCTCAGATAAATTTCCAGAAGCTGAATTGCTTTATCTCTCTTTCTCTCTCCTTATCCCCCCACTCTTAATACTATGGGCTTGTTCCTAAGCTTGTTCCCCTCAGGGCCTCTGCAGTCACCACAACCTCTGCCTGGATAGCCTACCTCATCATTAACATCTTAAGTCAAATGTCACATCTTGGAAAGTCTCCCTGACCACCAATCAAAACATCACCACAAATATATTAGATTTTCGTTGTTGTTGTTCAGTCTCTGGTTTTTGTTTTTTTTTCTGAAGTTGGAAACGGGGAGGCAGTCAGACAGACTCCTGCATGCGCCCGACCAGGATCCACCTGGCACGCCCACCAGGGGGCAATGCTCTGCCCATCTGCTGCGTTGCTCTGTTGCGACCAGAGCCATTCCAGTGCCTGAGGCAGAGGCCATGGAGCCATCCTCAGCACCCGGGCCAACTTTGCTCCAATGGAGCCTCGGCTGCGAGAGGGGAAGAGAGAGACAGAGAGGAAGGAGAGGGGGAGGGGTCAAGAAGCAGATGGGTGCTTCTTCTGTGTGTCCTGGCTGGGAATCGAACCCGGGACTCCTGCACGCCAGGCCAATGCTCTACCACTGAGCCAACCAGCCAGAGCTCAGTCTCTGCTTTTACCCACAAGATTGTACATCCGGCTACTCTTGTTCACTAAATACCTCCCACACATAGCATAGTACCTGGCAAATAAGGAGTGCTCAATAAATAGTTACCAAATGGATGAATGAATGAATGCATTCCTCTAGGTAGTCAAAAAATGTATAAAGGCATTCTGGAAGTCAAGAGGGAAGGTTTGCAAAGTAACATGTCTCAGGCACTGCTCGCAGGGCATCCTTGACCTAAAGTTCATGCTGAACGCAACCACAGGTCAGTTTGACTTTGGACTGCTCTGTGGCTGTGGGGTGCCTTCAGGCAAACCCAGCAGAGAAAGCGTCACACAGGCCCCTCCTCAGTCACCGTACCTTGTGCCCGTTCCTGCCAATTACTTAGCTCCAGCTCTGAGCACACTCATGTAATTACACCTGCTACTAATTAAGGGACAAAATAAATGTGAACTGCCAGTGAAATACCGCACAGGAGTAAAGCAGCAATTATATTTATTGTATAATTTCCATTTGGCAATTATATTGATTGTACAATTGAACATACTGCATAATGGTGATAATTACAATTGTTAACATTTTCTGCTGGGAAGAAACCAAGTGGGAAAACAGGTTGCTCTCAGTTTCTGACATTCAGAAAGGGCGAGCTAAGTTTTCTCTCTAATTCTTACATATATTGATCAGAGATATATCCTTAGGAAATACTGAAGTTTGAAAAACAGACCTTTCATGTCTTTGGAAAGAAAATCAATTTGAACCTTTCAGTATTTTGCATTGATGGAAGCAAATAAGTGCAAAGAGAAAATCAACCCCAGAGAAAAAAGAGGGAAGTATTCCTCTGTTAAAGCAGAGTTGGCAACGAGCCTCAACCTCAGGACCGGAGGCAGCAAGCAAACGTCCCCAGGGCAGAGAAAATGGGCACCACCGAGGCCTGAGGACCAATCAATCCCTCTTAGTGGATCTCTGCATAAAAGAGCTCACTCTGGAGTGGCCAGAACAAGGGAGGATTAGAGTGGTTGTTCAGAGAGTATGCATGCTAAACCAGAAGCCTTTTTAATTTTCCTTGGAGTTACTCAGAAAGAAGGAATAGCTGGTCATTTTACAATGCATGAACTTACCTTTTGTTGAGTCACCTTCACAGAATTACTCTTGGCAGTATATATATTTGATAATGTATTTTCCCAGACATTATTAATGGCTACTGACAGATTTGTTAAGAAAGGAAGGGGATCAGAAGTCATTTAGTTTGTGCCTCTCACTGTCTCAGTTATGTAAGAGCTGTGGTAAGGAGTAATGAACTCTGGAAACTTTGGATCAACAGTGAAGCAGGTGAAGGTGAGGCTAGAGTTAAACCTAAACCAGCGGTTCTCATAAAATATGTATTTCCGATGGCTTTAGGTGAACCCTGTGTTTTGGTCGTTCGACCTCCACCGGGGTCGCGACCCACAGGTTGAGAACTGCTGACCTAAACCTAACTGGCTAAGGAGACTTAGGCTCATTATAAAAGCACTAATGTTCATTTGAAAGTCATGAGCCTGCTTACAAGTGCATGTACTAACATTTCATTTACTCTAAAATATACTGCTACTTAGAATTGGTATTTTCCCCATTTTATAGGAAATTAAGGCTTCAGCAGAATCTGTTTGTTGTTACCCAAGTCCATCAAATGGTAAATAATATGTTATTAATGTATCCAGCCTTCAGGGAAGAGACCATCATTGCCAGCTCTGTGGTAAATGGGTGTAGTCTGACCAATTATAAGGATGTAAACAATCAGATGATCCCACTCTGCTTTCTCCAGTCAGAGTAATCTCACTGTTCTTGTGATTGGCTAGGTATGTAACCCAGTTATGATCAATGCCATGTCAAGGAAATCCTGGAGATAAGGAGTTGTGGGAAATAGTCTCTCAGCCTTATGATAATAATAGGATATAAGAAAACATATTCATTCTCCTTCCTCTAGAGCTTGTTATGTCTGTGTGTAATGCCTGGTCTTGTAGAGCCAACATGTGTGCATGAGAGAGAAAACATGAGAACAAAACTGAGATAGCAAGGATGGCAGGACAGATGGCTGGAAAGAAAATCTAGATCTTAGATATCGTAGCTAAGCAATGAATGAACGAACCCTGGAAATACTCTGCCTCCAATGTACCATTGTTGAAGGTCTCCGCAGGAGCTCTCTCTCTACTCAGCAGCTGAAAGCTTCCTCATGGTCCAGAGACACCTGACCTGTTCAAGGTCACCGACCAAGTAGGAAAGGCTATCTATGAACAGCAAAATCAGTAACTCCCCATCTTCCATTTCTTCGATTTCTGGACAAAATGAGTAAGTGATGTTTGGATATATAAAGAAGCAAGAATCATATCTTTTAACCTATATTTTTATAGAAATTTAGCTACTTTGGATGATTAAATAAAACCCTAAAACCATTATCAACTTTACAAATGGGAAAACACCACGGATTTCTTTCCATATGTCTGTTGGTCATCTATATGTCCTCTTAGAAAATGTCTAGTCTAGTCCTCTGCCCATGTTTTTCATAGGATTGTTTGTTTTCCTGGTGTTAACTTATATGCGTTCTTTATTAACTTTGGATATTAACCCTTATCAGATGCACCCTTCACAAATATCTTCTTCCGTTCAGTAGGCTGTGTTTTCATGTTGTTGAAATTTGTTTCCTTCCTTGTGCAAAATTCTCTTTTAGTTTGATGTAGCCCCATTTGTTTATTTTTTCTTTTGTTTCCATTGACCAATATCCACAAAGTTATTGCTAAAAGTGATGTAAAAGAGTTGACTATCTTTTCTTCTAGGAGTTTTATGATTTTAAGTCCTACATTTAAGTCTTTAATCCATATTGAATTTACTTTTGCATAGAGTAAGAAAGTGGTCCAATTTCATTTTTTTACATGTATCAGTCCAGTTTTCCTATTACCACTTACTAAAGAGAATGGTTTTTTTCCCATTTTTTTTGTGGCAGAGACAGAGAGAGGGACAAACAGACAGAAAGGGAGAGAGATGAGAAACATCAATTCTTCATTGCAGTTCCTTAGTTGTTCATTGATTGCTTTCTCATATGTGCCTTTACTGGGGGGCTACAGCAGACCGAGTGACCCCTTGCTCAAGCCAGGGGTCCAACCTTGGGCCCAAGTTGGTGAGCCTTGCTCAAACCCGATGAGCCCACACTCAAGCTGGCGAACTTGGAGTCTCGAACTCAGGTCCTCCACATCCCAGTCCGACACTCTATCCACTGCACTACTGCCTGGTCAAGCAGAGACTGTTTTTATCTCAATGTTTATTATTACCTCCTTTGTTAATGATCAATTGATTATATAAGTGAGGATTTCTGGACTCTTTATTCTATTCTACTGACATATATATCTGTTTTTATGCTACTACAGTATTGTGTGGCTTTATAGTATAAATGAAAACTTATTTAGCAGTACTGTTTCACACCATAGATGATTAATAGCAAAATATGAATTTTAGAAATCTCTTTAAAGGTATTTCAGGAAATGTAAAATACTGTATCTTTCTCTCCATAAGATGCATCTGACCATAAGACACACATAGGGTTTTAAGGAGGAAAATAAGAAAAAAAATATTCTGAACCAAATGGTATGTTAAAATATTTAACAAAATACCATATTTTTCACTTCATAAGACACACGGGCATTTTCCCCTCCACTTTTTTTTTGGGGAAAAAGTGTGTTTTATAGAGTGAAAAATACGGTAACTATTAAAAGTTAATAATTACCATAAATAAAGTTTTCCTATTTATAATATAAATATCCAAAGGTGAGGATGGATTAATGACATAAGAAGCCAATTAAAACTGTCTTACCTTAAGAACACAGCAAATATGAGCCTGAGGAATGTAGAGGTAATTTTTGTTCACCTCATCATCTCTATTGACAGCCTCAGTAGTATATCAGTCTCGATGTAATTGATCACATTCATCCCAAGGAACACTTAACATCTTAGGTCTCAAGAAAACACATTGCAAATATTTTATTTTATTCACGTATTTATATTTTACACTGAACTAAAATAAACATATAAAAATGCACTGATTTACAGTAAGCATCTACCAAATGGTCTCTTCTGGCTGTTGGATGACAGCCTAGACTGGGCTCTAATCTAGTGGCAATAAGATCAGGTACAACATTTATGATTCTTAAGAGATAAGAGAACACCAAGGCTCAGGAAAATGATTCCCATTTCCCCCACATGTCTTCATAAATGGGATTGCCCATGTTATAGCTGAATCTACCAAGCAAAGAAAACCAACAGTTTCACCAAGCTACCAGAAACCCAATTTTCCAAAGCCTTTGAATTTTCTACAAGGATTTGAATGTAATGAAAAGTTTATAATATATATAGATGCATTTATTTCATCTATATATTTACATATATATTCATTAGACATATAAGCCCAAAAATGAATGTCCAAATATGGACTAACCCTATGACTTCTGAAGTAGTCCTTTCAACATGAATAAAATCAAAAGGACTTCATTATGACCACAACCAGATATTTACGTATCGCACGACTGCGTTTCCACTATGTTCATTCATTCCTGTTGCAATATATAATGGAAGTGTGTGCAATGTCACGAGGATTTGTTGGGATCAAGTTCAAATTCCAAGGCATTTGTGGAAGTGGACCTTTGAAGGTCACTGCCTGACTAACTCCCGTCAGTGGTCAGGACTAGAGATGTCACACCAAGATATCCTAGACTCCATGGTTGCCTAACTCTGAAAGAAAGGAGCTTTAGAGGCAAATCCTGGCACTGGACATGACTGAAGGAAAAGGTAACCATCACTTCAGCAAAAACAGCAAACCTATTTCTCCTCTGATGCCTACTGGCTGCCTCTTTATTGGTGAGGATGTAAGTAGACATGTGGGGACACAAGGGAAAAAGGAATGAGCTAAGTCTGTTCTTGTTCTTTCATAATTCTCTGTGAATTATAATGTCTTTGGAGTTCACATGCTTCTGCTAAAGGGATTATCTTGTCTTCAAGCAATGACTTCTTGAGTCACTTATTCATTAAGGTGATTCCTAATAATTTCATGCCTGCACAGACATGAGACTGGAAGTGATGAGATTTCTGCTGCCACTCACTGATGGGGAACTAGACATGGGCAAAATAATTTATATATATATATATAAAATATATATATTATATATATAAATAAATATATATATTATATATAATATATATATATGAAACTCACCTTTTCCAAGAATATTTTAAAAATAAAGACACATGATGCTAGATAGGAGTAGAGACTGGGTGATTATACAGTCTGATAAGTTACATGAAAGCCTTTGGATTGGGTAATCAATCTGCACTTGACCTTATTTTATTCCTCATTAAAATAAAACCAATTATAAGATATAAGCTTGTCTGCTCCACAGTTTTTGCTTCTGTATTCATTAACGGAAGAAAAAGACACATTCTAGTAATATCTTCTTCAGTGTGAGTGAAGTAACAATTATACCATGCATGTATATATGAATAAATGTTTACTCTTATGGCTCTTCAGTCCAATAGAGTATAAAAGTAGCGAAATAATACATTTTATTTTGAACAATTGCTTTCTATTTAGAATTATTTTCACTGATCACACAAATTTATCCTCCGCAGAGATGAACTGGATACCACTGACTTACCTGCAGAACAAGGTGTGAAGAGGTTCAGAGACAGAAGGTCAAGGAAGAGTGCAATGTGAGTTAAAGGCTGGAAGGGACAAAGCTGATTACCCAACTCCCAAACAATACTATCTTTTAAAACAACAACTTGTTTCTTCTGCAAGTCCCTAGTAAACTAACAAGTAGTAAGCGCTCACCAAGAATGTTCAGTTTTGTTTTTGTTTTCACTGCTCTCTCTCAAGAAAGGACCAAATAAGAAAGCTAAAAGACCTTGACCCAGAGGTGATCCTGAGCCTGCATCTCCCTGGGGCTGGCCTTTTATTTTCATTTGAACAAACTCTGTTTCCATTTTCAAAAATTGTTATTTATGGATTTCTCCCAATGGGTCACAGGTAATAATAGGTTCAAGATGTTGCTGCCTTTTACTTACACTGTGCAAAGCTCTCAAAGATGCCCTGTCAATTCACTGGAGGCTTAACTGAAATGAAATTATGTAATTAAACATCTCATTTCAAATTAGCTATAAATGTTTACCAGTTCACAGGGATGAGACTTTCAAGGGGCCTTAATCCAGACCTTGCAGGTTTGACAGTAACTCAATGTTTTCCCTTCTTTTTTTCTAGATAGAAATTCAAGATTTTAATGAAGCCCAAAGATAAATTCTGTAAACCACTCAGATATTTACATTTGTAGGATGTGGTGACCTCCCAATAGAAAACATTTTTTCTTTGGGGAAAATCTAATTATTAGGCCTTCTCAAAATTAATTTGCCTCCAAAAGGCGAATGGCAAAATAGAAATGGTGGTTTGCTGAGTTGTGCACTTGAAACCTGTATGGTTGGGAGAACCAATTCATCACAATAAAATCAATAAAATAAAAGAAGAAAAATTATATATTCAGTTTTTGTAAAATATCACAAGGATTACGTTTGGTTTTCCTTTTTTTTTTTTTTTTTTTTGGTGAAATACGGGGAGATGGTGAGGCAGACTTCCCACCTGTGCCTGACAAGGATGCATTCGGCAACCCCATCTAGGGCTGATGCTCAAATCAACATAGCTATTTTTAGAACCTATGCTGATATGCTCGGACCAACCAAGCTATCTTCAGAGCCCAGTGCCACACTCAAACCAATCAAGCCACTGGCTAAGGGAGGGGAAGAGTGAGAGGAGAGGGAGAGGGAGGAGGAGAGAAGCAGATGGTCACTTCTCCTGCATGCCCTGACCAGGAATCAAACCCACAACGTCCATATGCTAGACCGATGCTCTCTCCACTAAACCACTGGCCAGGGCCATATTTGGTTTTCTACATGTTAAAACTTATTGCTATTATACATAAATAGAATTTTAATTTGTTCTGTGATTAAAAACTGGGCTTCTTTCAGCACCCTTTCAATATTTTAAAGCATTTCTTACTATAGTGATATGGCTAATTTTCTTCAGGAATCACTTTTTAAATCTCCCATTTAAATGGAGCCCTTTCCCCAATGGCAAAGTTTTAGCCTGGCCATTTGGCCAAGTCCTTCCCAATGGAATTGTTAGTGGCTAGAAGGAAGAATGCAACTTTCCACATCATTTTGTGAAGAGCCAAAAGCTTGTGCTTAGCTTTTTGTATTTGTCTCTTAAAAAAGTGAACGTTGTTCTAATGGGCCAAGACTGACCCTTTGGATGAGGGAAACTCTTTGGGGAATAACATCACAGCCACATGGAATGAGCCCTTAGACAACCTTGTAGGGCACACAATCATCTTCCTGACCTGCTCTACTATCTTTAGACCAGAGTTTTGGAACCGTGACAATATTATCGTTTGGGTTAAATGACTCAATGCTGTCAGAGACTAAGTCAAACACGGTAGGAGGTTTGGCAGCACCCCGGGATACCAATAATTCTCTCCCTACTTGTGGCAAATTAAAATGTCTCTAGATATTGTCACGTGTTCAAAAATGAATGAAGTAAACTTGAGAGTATGTGATCATCAATTGTTGCTAATGGTAAGATTAAGCAATCAAGTGGAATTAGAATTTTGGAAAACCTATATTCATTACCATGAGTTTGGCAGCATGAGTCACCATTTGAAAAATCTGCATAACTCAATGAAACAATATTCTCGAAATGGCCAGTACATTATGCTGTATGAAATGGTGTACAGGTAAAAGACTCATTCAAAGCAGAGTGTTCATCAGTGGATTTCAATGCCATAGAGTATAAGCTTAAATAATTTCACATATCACATTGCTAGTAATCTTTTAGAGCTATATCTGTTGAGTTACTATGTAAAATTCTTTAAAAATCCAAAATTATCTGATTTGGCTATAAAAATAATCCTTCTGTGTCCAACCACCTAACTGTGTGAAGCTGGTTTTCCTCATATGCTGGCACCACACCAACATACAACTAGGGGCTGGTTGCAGAGCAGATACTAGAACCTTGCTGTCTTACAATAAAGCAAACATGAAAGAAATATGTGAAAATCCATTGGCTGTTTAAAAGTGTGTTATTTAATTTCCATATATTTGTGAAATTTCTAATTTTCCTTTGGTTATTTATTTATTTATTTTGGGGGGTATTTTTCTGAAGTGAGAAGCGGTGAGGCAGAGAGACAGCCTCTCGCATGCGCCCGACCAGGATCCACCCGCATGCCCACCAGGGGGTGATGCTCTGCCCATCTGGGCCTCTGCTCCGTTGCAGCTGGAGCCATTTTTTAGCGCCTGAGGTGAAGGCCATGAAGTCATTCTCAGCACTAGGGGCCAACTCTCTGTAACTGAGCCATGGCTGCAGGAGGGAAGGAGAAGAGAGAGAGAGAGAGAAAAAAAGAGAGAGGGAGGGGTGGAAAAGCAGATGGACGCTTCTCTTGTGTGCCCTGACCAGGAATCAAACCTGGGACTTCCACACACTAGGCCGATGCTCTACCAGTGAGCCAAACCAACAGGGCCTTGAAAATAGCTTTTATTAGGGAAGAGCTTGATGGTGCCATTATGTTGTATTCTCTCTTGAAGAATTCCCTTTAGCACTTCTTGTAAGGCTGGTCTAGTAGTGGTGAACTGTTTTAGATTATTTAGCTTGGGAAGTTCCTCTGTCTTTCTTTCTTTGCCTCTCTCTCTCTCTCTCTCTCTCTCTCTCTGTTTTTCATCGGATATGGTATTTTCAGTTTGCTCCTTTGAGCATTTGAGTATATCATCTCATCTTCTTCTCACCTTTCAGATCTTTGTTGAGAAATCCACTCATAGTCTGAGCAGAACTCTTTGTATATGTGCTTAAAAATCTGAAAAGGTAGATCTCATGTTATGTACTTTTTACCACAACATATTTATAGTGGATATATTACATATTTTAAATAATTACATACCTATATATTATATATAATTTATATATTATATAACACGTTATATATTATTACATAATATGTAAAAATATATATTGTGTATAATGTATATGTAATATATTTATATATAAATGAGAAAATGCGGTTTGTTTTGGAAAGTAACTTATTTTTCATTAAAAATTGTTATTTCTATTAGCATGCAATATTTTTATTTTTGAAATTAAGCAATAAAATATTTTAAAGTTTTATTTTAATTTTTAATAATGTAAAAATCGATAGATTATGGCTCACTGCAACCAAAGTTCTTGGGGAGTCTTCAATAATTTCTGTGAATATAAAGGTTTCCTGATACCAAATGATTGAGATCCACTAGCTTACTTAAAATATAATCTCAAAAACATAGACACCCAAAACATTCTTTTCAAGTCTTGTGGTTGCACTTACTTATCATATATGTTTTTAAACTTGGGTGCTAAGAGATTTATCAAAAACTCAGTTTCTTTATCTATAAAGAGAGTATTTTAAACTTTTTTTAGAAATAATTAAAACATTGCATATAATGTTTCATTGGTAAACTTTTATGTTTTTGATTAATTTCCCAAGTTTTTGTAGAAAGGACCAATAATTACAGTTCTTTGTAGAAAGGATCAATAGATTATTCTTTTAGTGTTTCCCTAGTTAAAAAAGGAAAAAAAATGGATGCCATGATAGTTCATGAGAAAGCGAAAGAAAGTAAATGTAATATGAAAAACAATAAAAGACAAAATTGAAAAATACTAGTGAAAGAAACACAGCAAACAGTAAGTGACTGCTGCTATATGCATTCCAGCACTGAGCGATCCTAGTCAACCCTCTCACTATTCCTGTGAGGTAGACAACATTCTCATCCTGCTGCTGATAAGGAAAAGTGAGGCTATGCTGGTTAGTACTTTGTCCAAACTAGCAAGTGGCAGAGCTGGGATTTGAAGTCCTGGAAAGAGGACTAGAATCTAAGCCTCTCTGGTTTCAGAAGGGTGTGCGTGTGTGTCTTATTCAAAGAGATGGAGTTGGTGTGTTGACAGATATATGATTCTCCTGAGCTGTTGTGTCGCTTCACTAAGGAGGCAATCCAGGTCATCAGCAGTGCCACCAGCTACAAAACAGATCAAGAGAAACTAGAATCACTGGGCCCAGGAAATAAATTACCAAAGGGATCACGGAATGCCATGTCATCGTTCTCAGCTGTTGACAAAAATGAACTTGTCCTGCAAAGTGCAGAAGGTGCAGGCAACCCCACAGCTCTCCACCAAACACCACCCAGGTGAGGGGAGACAGGAGACAGCTGTGCTGGCAAAGATGAACGCCAGTCTGCTTAGGCCAAGCCCTGCTCCCTACTGCACATGCTAGCTGGTGTGCCTGGACATGGAGAGAGATAAGCAGGGAGCAGCAAGTACATTTCTGTCTCTCTCTTCTCGGCTGGTGGAAAACAGAGGCAGCCAATGAGCTCCTTGGGATTCTCAAAATTTGATATGCCAACCGCTTCTGCCTGATGTCAGGATAACAGAATGAGTAGTGGGGTAGGCACACCTATCCTCTCTGGAAAGAGAGTTGGGAAAGGGGAGTGGTCCCCTGGGGATTAAGAACACTGGAAGTAACTTAAACACAGCCTTTGGTATAACATTGCATCTCTCAATGCCTGTCCTGCGTGAGAAATTTATAAAATGGGTTCTGAGACCGAATATGTCTGGGAAGTCCTGTGTGAATAGCCAAACATGGAGAACCACATTAATGTATTAAAGACTTTGAGGATTCGGACAGGAAAATTACTTGTTTGTGTTGGTTTAATCCAGAGTTTTCCAAGTTGGAGGTAGAGATGACATCTAATGCACACATTTTGAATCCACTAGATGAAAGATTAAGGTGGATTCTGAGCAAAAATGAAGTAAATAGACCAAACTTCTTGGGCAAATCCTCAACACCCCTGGACCTCAGATTCCTCATGGGGAAAATGCTCATGATAGCAATTACATCAGAGATTTGTAAGAATGAAACACATTCTCTCTCTCTCTCTCTCTCTCTCTCTCTCTGAAATAAACAGTTATCCCCCTCACTCAAAGATGCCTGAGATGCAGTTTTTTGCTTGCATGAGAGTTATAGAGATAACCATCCAAATAACTGAACAACTACCTTCATTAAGTACCTGATATTGCACAACAGAGAAAGTAACAGATAAGACGTAGGATCTGTTCTTCCAGCATTCACATCCAATTACAGAGAAAGACATCAGAACACCAAACCACACAATGAGCGTGCTCCTCAACCTTGTTCATCTTGTGGCACAGATACACTAATTACTACAATATTGCAGCACACCAAAAAATATATTTTCTGCTAATATGACAAAAAAATAGGTAAAATTTTGATTCATTCACCCTGGATGGTGACTGTTGTGTTGGCTGTTGGCATTTTTTTATTTGATAACCTCAGGGAAAAGAGGTCAGTGCCCCTGACTAAACAGTCAGGTATTGCATATTTTAAAAATTCTTGTGGCTCACGGGTTGAAAATCACTGTCCTAGAGATTGGTACAGAAGTGTTACGGAAGTGTTTAATTATCCAAAGACAAGTCATCGAGGCCTTCAGAAATGAGTCTTGAAGGATGTATGTCAGTTTCAGGAGCATAAAGCATTAAAGCGAAGGGAGGATTGCTACCTGATGCCTAGACATGTGACATGTTCAGCAGTCAGAGGAATGTCAAGTTGTGTGGATAGAAACAGAGAGGACGACGTGGCCAGCTGAGAGGGCTGGTCAGGGCAACAACGTAAAAGTCACTGCCTGCTAAAAGAGCCTGGGCTGTATCTTGGATGCCCTTGAGTCATTAACTTGTTTTTAACAGGAATGACAAAACCGTATTTGTGTTTCAGAGTGGTGATTCTGCTACCAATAGGGAGGTTGGTCGGGGGAGCGAAACTAGAAGGGAACAGTTGGAAGCCAATCATCTCTCTTGCCTGTCCTCACCCTGGTGAGGGCAAGGACCAGGGCAATGCTCAAAGGGAGAGGACACCAAGAGATGACAGAGAAGAAGACAAGATAAAGGTATATCTTTACGTTATAAATGTTGGGGAAGGGAAGGATAGAGAGATAGCAAAGTAGAACTAATAACAGCCATTTTAATTCAGATAACTAGGTACATATTAGAATAATTAACCATGATCAGGAAAAAAAATGTAGAGGAGCCAGGTTAGGGAAAACTTTGGGGAGAGATTATTGTGTTTAAAGTTTGCAAACTGAAATTAATTCGTAGGTTTTAAGATGGCTTCAAGCATAATAAAGTTAGATGTACAGGTCTGGAGTTAAGAACCCTAGATAGGACAGAAGAGGTAGCAGTGCAGGTGACCACTGGAAGAGGCCCGGTGCAGAGGAGGGTACGGAGTGCTCCCCACCCTACCGTGCGCGGGAGGGTGGGGAACGAGGCAAGGGTAAGAATAAAATGGAGTTCTCGCCCTTGCCCTTAGAAAGATTATAATTCAGTCAGGGGAACAAACTTATACAAGGTACAGGGAGAAAAGAAAATTTAAATGCTAAGCTCTGAGCTACTTATAGCTGTAACAGTATAGAGAATGCTAAGGTTTGCAATGGAAATGAGACCACAAAGAATAGATGAGATTTCAAAATTAAAGAAAAACAGAAAAAAAAATGGAATTTCACTTTCAAGGGCAGAGGGCCAGGCACATATTCATAATGGCATTCTTAAAGGAGGCTAGAATGAGGAGAGACAGGGGTAATTATGGGCAAAATTATGGGGATCGGGAAAATCATGTACATAAAGAGAAAACAGGGCAAAGTTAATAGCTGGAAAGAGATAAGGATAGAGAGAGAATTGAGAAATTACTCAAGATTGAAAAGAGCGGTTTGGGGATGGTTGTGGTGAAGATAATGTGACTGCAGATATTACAACACAACATCAAGGCAGGGCTCAATAAACTTTGTTCTTGTTTAGTTTTAGAAGCCATTCTTGTATTTAGTTGTCATGTGTCACAAATGGTCATTCTGAATAGTTGTAGGTGTTCAAGGTGCACCTTGCAAGTGAGTGGAGCCCAGGTAAGTAAAGTTGCTGCTGTAATATCCCAGAAAAAACACGAGAACTTAGGTTGAGTTAATTAAACCCCCCAAAAAATTTTAGAACAATTAGACTTCCAAGAAATACAAATATAATATAGATGAACAAAAAGGAAGAGTAAATGAAGACTCTAAATACAAAAAACAGCTATTCAGGACTCAGTAGAAATCCGAGGAAAAGAGGACTCAGCTAGATGCACAGGAGTATGGCACATGACTTTGAGCATCAAGCTGACAATGTCAGTCAGTATGTGCACCTAAGTGCTGACCTTCGGGTGTCTGTCTGCCTTTGACTGTGGGTCTCTCTTACTTGCTTTTGCGTGTGTGTGTGTGTGTGTGTGTGTGTGTGTGTGTGTGGTGAGAGAGAGAGAGACGGGGGGGGGGGGAAGACTGGCCACAAAGATGTGCCCTACATCTTGATGTGTTTACACAAGTGTCTCTAGATCTCCAGTCTTCCCATATTGCTGAGCCTTCGCCTTGCCTTAGTGTGCCTCTGCAGTTGTCATTCTAGGCTGTGCCACTGTATCATTTGACAAAAGTCTTACCTGTGTGTGCATGTCCCAGCTATATGACTGTGTTCACTTGATTACATAGGTGTCTGTGCACATGTCAGCTGTGTTTTATGTGCCCATGTGAATGGGTCTGTGCTGTATGTGTGGGTGTGAATGTGTATTTGTGCACATGTGCACACTTACTAAAGCCTTGCTGCAGCATACCAGGTGGTGCCTTCACTGCTCATGCA
This sequence comes from Saccopteryx bilineata, assembly GCF_036850765.1. Taxonomy (NCBI): domain Eukaryota; kingdom Metazoa; phylum Chordata; class Mammalia; order Chiroptera; family Emballonuridae; genus Saccopteryx; species Saccopteryx bilineata. Next base: position 85,108,734 of record NC_089498.1, on the reverse strand, counting down.
AAACTGTCATACCGTCCTGAATGACAAATGGGGAAAGTCCCCCATTGTATCTGGCTGCACTGGCCTTTTCACTTTTCATAGAAAATTGGCCTTATCTTTTACAGCCTATTTCACTACATACCAATGCAGAGATGCAAATATTTCCTGCCACTAACATAAAGACTGCATCTACCTGAAGGATCTTTTGTGTAAACTGAATCTGAAATGATTTTCTTTGCATTATAATGCTGGTGAAAACCAAGCAACGCATCTCTTGAGTCATAAAATTTAATTTAACTCAGAAGTCACCCCAGCTTATGGATTTTCCCTCTCAGAGACTTTTATATGAGGAGCCTGTGGTGAAGACTCCCTGTGGTTTTTATAAATTTCAGAAGCACTAGAGAAGGACAGATCTTCCATTTTTTTACCCATCTATTAGTAAAATAGCTGGGACAAATCACTATTATGGGCTGATGGAGAGGAAAGGAGGAGGAGAGGACACCGGCCAAGCCCTGGTCTAGAATGGTTCATCCCATTAAGGATCAAGTGAGAAGGACCAGATGGACATTTGTATGTGAATCTTATAGAAAGCTAGAATTAGAAGGCGTTGAAATTTGTATAATAGTATAAACCCAGGCATGGGAACAGGGATGCATACAGCATGAGGCTTCCGTAACTGATAAGTGGAAGGTAGACCCTCCTTCGAGATATAATCAGCTGAATCTCACTGAACATTAGTGGCAGCCCCAGGATCACCACGTGGGATCTTGGACAGAGCCAAGACTCACACTCAGACTTCTTTGTGACACTCCCCACTTGATGAAGCTACTTTCCCTAAAACTGTCTTCTTCGTGTTGGGGAATTGTTGTCCAAATTAAAAATTAATCAAAGACAGGTGGATATAAAGTTCAAGTCTGAGGAGCTCTAACATCCATGAGAAGATTTCATGATACTTGGTAAACATGGTTAACCACATGAGCAGTCTTGGATTTTAAGCTTTTTGCTATGGTGTTTTTCTCTATTTCAGCCCCAAAATGGTGTCTATTAATTTTTTTGAAAAGGGAGGGTGCAATTGGTGCAGGAGTCTTGGAATCGTGTTCATGGATTGTGTAATTCAGACGCAGTGCAGCACAGAACAGCATACCTGGGTTTCTACTTCCCCACACAGAACCCCAGGCCTGGTGTTCAGAGTGCGCTTGGTACTCCATCACTACCAGCCCACCAACGTGAGACAGAGTGCTCTGACCCTGGGCGCTGGGAAGGCGTGCCACAGAGCATGTCTTCCCTCCCAACAGTGATTTCCCCTTTATGTCACATCCTGCCATTGCTGCATGCCACAATTCTCACTCCTCATCATCCCTCGCAAACAGATGTGGCTACCAAGTTCATTTTTTAAGACATAGGAAGATATTTTATAATGATACCTCTTGGCGTTCTCTTAAAAATAAGAAATGTCTTTTTTCTTCCCTTTTCATTCTGCCTGCTACGTGGATTATAGATGCAGTGGCTGGAATACCAGCAGCTATTTTGAATTATGAAGTGATATTGTCATTGCCTGCAAGAAACAAGAGCAAAATTTCTGTGTTCCTGGAAGCACGGAGCAACCATGAGGACTTGTTCAGAGGAATTGCTTTGATATGGAAGAAATCTATATTTCTATTATATCTAAGTCACTATATATATATTTTTTAATTTTACTGTTTGCAGCTGAGCTTGATCCATCCTGATAAAGCCATAATACACTCCTTGTCTCTTTGTGGTTACAACAGAAATGCTTTCCCTTCAGTGAAACACGCATTTGTGACCAAATGCCTTTCTAGACAGCAACTATCCAAAATCAGCTGAGCCAGGGGTTCTGTGTCAGAGTCACCTGCACTGGCAGGGTAAAGATGGTACTCTGTACCTTGTAAGATGTGACCACTGGCAGGAAGTAACAGAGGTGGATGTAACGGTGGATGCACCAGGCGCGCACCCTGGGCCCCAACTTCTGAAGGGTCTCGCAAAACCCCAACTTTACACTTTTTCCTAATGTAAGAGGCCCAATATTTTCTTCTTTGCCCAGGGCCTCGATCGACCTTAATCTGCCTCTGGGAAGTAAGGTGAACCTGTGGGGCCAAGAGTGGAGAGAACTGGATAAGAAGAAATGTATTTCATCTTTCAGAATATCAGAGGACCACCTGGCCAGGGAGCTCAGTTGGTTAGAGCCTCCTCCCAATATGCCAAGATGACGGATTAGATTTCCAGTTAGGGCACATACAAGAATTAACCAATGAATGCATAAAAAAGTGGAATAACAAATTGATCTCTCTCTCTTTCTCAAAAAAAATATATAATTAGTTAAAAAATAAAAATTAAAAAATTCAGAAGATTAGTCAATGAGGGAAGGAGGTTGGTTGATTATTTGATGTCTCTCTACTATCTGCATTATTTTCATTTACTCAAATAATGGGACTTTTATTTTTTAATGTCTGCTGCCAACTTACAATGAGTAGATTTTCCCAGGAGTCTAGGTCACAATAAAATAAAAAAGTTAAAACAGAAAACAATTACAATAAAACCAGAGGGCCCTAGCTGGTTGGCTCAGTGGTAGAGCATCGGCCTGGCGTGCAGGGGACCCGGGTTTGATTCCCGGCCAGGGCACATAGGAGAAGCACCCACTTGCTTTTCCACCCTCCCCCTCTTTCTTCTCTGTCTCTCTCTTCCCCTCCCGCAGCGAGGCTCCGTTGGAGCAAAGATGGCCCGGGCGCTGGGGATGGCTCCTTGGCCTCTGCCCCAGGCGCTAGAGTGGCTCTGGTTGCGGCGGAGGGGCAGAGCATCGCCCCCTGGTGGGCAGAGCGTCGCCCCTGGTGGGTGTGCCGGGTGGATCCCGGTCTGCCGCATGCCGGAGTCTGTCTGACTGTCTCTTCCCATTTCCAGCTTCAGAAAAATGAAGGAAGGAAGGAAGGAAGGAAGGAAGGAAGGAAGGAAGGAAGGAAGGAAGGAAGGAAGGAAGGAAAGAATAAAACCAGAGATATCTATTATTATAATATCAATATCTTTGATTCTTTCCTTTCAGAAAAATACAAAAAGAAAGAAAGAAAGAAAGAAAGAAAGAAAGAAAAGAATAAAACCAGAGATATCTATTATTATAATATCAATATCTTTGATTCTTTCCCTTAAGACAAATGATCTCAGACTGTGTAAAAACTTGAACAATACACATAAATAAAATTAAAACACAGTGTTAAAATTCAAGGAAAGATATTATGGACTGATATTTAGTTAGACTACAATATGATTTTACCTATGTTCTGACTGAAGTGTCCATTGAGACTGAGAAAAATATGAAAAATCATGACACTAAAAAAATGAAGACTAGAAATCTAATGGGAATAATGGAAAAATCTGACTTTATTTGTAATGCTGGTAGTTTACATCGTATTTACCAAGTGCTTATAATATATGACTGTTGTACAATGTGGAGATTAGCAGTGCCAATGCTCTGCACAGATGAAAATCCACATATAACTATGACTCCCCCAAAACTCAAGTTGTCCTTCAGTCTCCATGGGGCAACTGGTTCTAGGACCCACTGTTTATACGAGGGGTCCCCAAACTACAGCCCGCAGGCCGCATGCAGCCCCCTGAGGCCATTTATCCGGCCCCCGCTGCACTTCCGGAAGGGGCACCTCTTTCATTGGTAGTCAATGCGCGGAGCACATTGACCATCTCATTAGCCAAAAGCAGGCCCATAGTTCCCATTGAAATATTGGTCAGTTTGTTGATTTAAATTTACTTGTTCTTTATTTTAAATATTGTATTTGTTCCAGTTTTTTTTTTTTTTTTTACTTTAAAATAAGATATGTGCAGTATGCATAGGGATTTGTTCAGTTTTTTTATAGTCCGGCCCTCCAACAGTCTGAGGGACAGTGAACTGGCCCCCTGTGTAAAAAGTTTGGGGACCCCTGGTTTATACCAAAATCTGAGGAGGTTCAAATCTCCAATATACAATGACAGAGAGCCATGCATACAGTAGGCCCTCTGAATCCATGGAGTCCCATCCATGAACTGAAAACAGTACAGGGATTTACTGAAAAAACAAAACAAAACACAAAACTGCATATAAGTGAATTCATACAGTTTAAACCCAAGTTGTCAAGGGTCAACTGAATATACCTACATTTCACTACATATTTTATAGATATTATCTCATTCAGTCCTCACAATAAACCCCTGAGCCATGAGATGTTTCATTTCCCATTTTAAAAGTGAAAAAATTGAGCTAGTGAAACCTTGTCCAAGGTCAAACAGCTAATAAATGAAACACTGAGACTTAGAATCAGGTGTCATATTGTGAAGTACATGGATTTTCATAAATAAAATAAACAGCTAGGCTTGGGCAAGCAGCATTTTAAGTTTGAGTGTGATTACAAAGCTAGTACTTGAAAAGCTTGGGCTATGCCTTTATTTTTACCTACTTACTATTCACTGATCTGGATATCAAGGAACTACTAATCTGAAAATCTGGACTCATGCCCTCTCTCCCTTTCAGATAGTACTCTGTCAGCTGAACAGTATGGTCTACCTCTCCCCATCCATCTCATTTTTTTCCACAGACTTAAAGGTAGAATGTTTCAGAAATAACAAGCCAAGAGCAGGTAGAGGTTTAATAGGAGGGTCTATTTCAGTGATTTTCAACCAGTGTGCAGCAAGAATGTTTAAAATATGCAGTATCTGACTATTTAGTCAGGGGCACTGATCCCTTTTCCCTTAGAATGTCAAATTAAAAACTGACAATAGCCAACACAACAATCACTATCCGGTGTGAATTAATAAAAACTATACATATTTTTTGTCAGATCAGCAAAAAAAAAAATACTTTTTGGTGTGCTACAGAATTTTAGTAAATTAGTTTATGTGTCATGAGATGAAAACTGTTGAAAATTGCTGGTCTGTTCCATCATGAGGCAAATTCTGGTAATGTGCTCAGTGCAGAACTTGGATGTCGGTGAAGCGTGAACTAGAAACAAATATATATTTGTTCACTTACTAAAGCAGTTTAGTGTGGAAGAGAATGAGTCGTGGAGATGGGAATGAATGTAACCTTGTACTTCAGTGGCTCATCAGGAAAGACAGTTGGTAAACTTATGGCTTAAAATCTGAACTGAGATGGTAATTTATTTACACACAGTTAGGTAGAGTGTAGAACAAATATCAATCAAATGATCTACCGAAGGATCCGAAAAAAATTAAGGAAACCACACTCTTTAATAAAGAACAAAACTAAATGCTTCACAGAGAAACAGGGAGAAACAGAGAGCGCAAGGGAGACCCTGGAATTCAAAACCAAGTAAATTAAATGAGGTAAGGAAATATATCCAGGAAACTACAAATCATTGAATCAGAATTCACACTGGCACATATAAAGCAGAATTAATTCAATAGAAATGTAGATCAGTTATTTTAGAAATAAAAGCTTGAGACATACTTTCAGAATTCAGAAGTGAAGTCCATATGTTAAGAAGGATAAGAAAGGAACCATGAAATACAGATAATAGTTATTTCTGAACAAAAGACCAGACTTTTAAAAAATGGTAAAATACTTATGTTATTTAAAAAGAAAACCAAAGAGATCTTAGCATTCTAAACAACTGCAAACAAATAACTATACAAATCTAAGTACCTATAGCCAACATTTTAGAATTATAAGAATAAAAGAACTCTATAGGTATAAATTAACATGCAGATATTAAGCTGAGAAACCTCAACACACAGCCTCGTGGCTCTCTTCACATGAACGCTATAGATATATGCAGTTATGCAATGAATATTAAGATGGCACACTGAACACTGCATTGAGCTCTACTTCATCATGAAACTTCAATGAAATTATCTCCATAAAAAATTCTAAGAAGGCATGAATTCACAAGGACAGAAGGAATGCACCCAAACAAAATTAAAAAAAAAGTTGAAGGGGTCGTGCCACTGACTCAACTCGACAGAAAAGAATGAAGAGTTAATCTGGGAGTTGATAAGAAATTGGTAAGAAACTCAATTTACATTCAAATCTTGCCAAAACTAAAGAAATGTCAGAAGTGATATCTGTTGAACTAATAGATAAAAAGCAAATTTAAAAAATGAAGGATTTGTTGAAAATCCAGTCAAGAAATAGACAGACGTCCTCTCTTACGTTAACACACACCACAGAGTCAAGTTACTCAGTTTCCACATCATTTCCCAGAGAGGTAAAACAGCCTCTGGCTCCACCACTCACAGCTGAGGACTGAACCTGCCAACTGAGATCATTATTCTGAGTCTCTGCCTAGGTAAGGTTGCTGCAGCGTTCTGAAACAAAGTGCTGAAAACTAGCAATGAAACTAAGGTTAAATATTAGTACTTTCATATTCTCCCTTCACCTATATCTCCATATTTTGACAATCAAGAATATTCCACCAACTTAGAAGAGCGGGAGATTTATTTTTTTTGTCCTGGTGACTCCAACTACCTCACAGGACATTGGAACTTCCTAGAGTGATCTTCCCGGATGCTGACCAAAGTGGAAATTCTCACTCACCCACAGGGGGTTTCCAAATAGGTTTTGGGTGTTCTTAAATATATGCAAATATCCAAATGTTGGCAAACATTTAAGTAAATGATTTTATATGAAGACAGGGACTAATACAGAAAGAAAAAAACCTAGAGGAATCAGGTTACACAAGGGAAAGAAATTTTAAATAATTAACACTACTACTCTCTGAAGCAAATTTAAATGATACTACTCTGACCAGATAGCTAGGTTGGTTAGAGCAGTGTTTTTCAACCAGTGTGCCGTGAGACATAGTCTGGTGTGCCGTGGGGAAATTAAACATGGGTTCCCAAACTACGGCCGGCGTGCCGGATCCGGCCAGTGGAGGCTATTTATCCAGCCCGCTGCCAGCCGCCTCCATCCGAACATAAACATTCCCCTCACAATCCCTCCAGCTATCAGCAACAAGAAGAGTGGAGGTACAGGGAACGCTCACTGACCAATCACCTTCTAGGATGCATCCCGACCACTAGCGATGAACCAATAGTAGGCTGCCTCTCATCCACACCCAGGAAGGTCCCCGCTCGGGCTGCCGCGCACTTGTCATTGTGTGGCCGCTGCGAGTAGTTGAAGCTGCTACTCTTCCCCATGGTCCCAATTTCTAATCCTGGTCAGGACTGGAGGTAAATGTTGCCACCACTAGATGAAGCCTCAGCCTCAGCTGGTTATGTCTATCCTGATGGTGTATATAGATATTTGACCTTTTTCTTTTTAAAAGAGGCCCCCGCAGAGGGTGATATACAATGCATCACAATGCATCACAATGTTATCTATATTGTATATGGCCTCCTGAAGGGTCATCTTCTTAAAGAGCTCAAATCTCTATATACGCCTTCAAAACAGACAGAACCAAGGCCCCTGCACCCAGCTGACCATGGGATTTGAACCCACAACCTCAGGGAGAACTCTAGTATTTATCAGAATCCTTACCTAGAAAGCAAACTTCTCAATCTGACAATAGAGATGCTCTGAGGACTTATGATATTACACAAGTACCCAACATTTTCTAAAATTGATTTTGTCCAGTCTCTATATAGAGAGAGTATTTGCCAAATTGATTTGAACCCACAACCTTGATGAAAGCTCCAGTATCTATAGCAGTATATATACAGCGGGACTGTATATATGAGGGGATACATGGGACTGTATATATGAGGTTATATGGGACTGTATATATGAGGTTACATGGGACTGTATATATGAGGTTACATGGGACTGTATATGAGGGATGTTACGTGGGACTGTATTTATAAGGGGATGTTACGTGGGACTGTATATATGAGGGATGTTACATGGGACTGTATATATGAGGGGGTTATCCTTTTTTATTTAACTTTTTTTTTTAATAAATGTAATTTATTTAAAGGACCTCTGCCAGGCATATTTCACTCTTGTGACAGTTTGGGATCTCAGCAAGATGAGCAAGTGACAGTGACGGAGAAGTTTTTGAGAAGGGAAAATGCAAATGCCGAACAGGGCCCTGGACAAAATTCTGACCCACATGAAGGCCCTAGTATGAGTGGTCGACAAAAGAAAAAAGACAAGATGGTGAGCTCAAGGCAATACAGCGAAAGCTATCTTTCATTTGGATTTACTTTCACCGAGGATGAGACAGCACTGACTCCGCTGTGCTTGGTGTGTGGTGAGAAGCTTAATAGCGCCATGGTGCCAAGCAAGCTTAAACACCATCTCCAAACGAAACACCCTTCCGTTCAAAACAAGCTGATGGACTATTTTGTACGCTTAGGTACAAACAATGAGAAACGGGCAACTTTTTTGAGAAAAACTACAAAGATAAATGAGAGAGCCCTCAAAGCCAGCTACCTTGTTGCTGAACTCGTAGCTAAATCAAAAAAGTCCCACACTGTGGCAGAAACATTAATACTGCCAGCTTGTAAAGCCATTGTAAATGAGATGCTTGGCCCTACAGCGGCCAAAGAGATAGCTAAAGTGCTTCTCTCAGATAACACAATTGCCAGACATACTGATGACATGTCTGCGGACACTGAAACTGTTGTTTTGGAAAAGGTGCGCATCAGTAAGAAATCTGCCTTGCAACTTGATGAGTCGACGGATATTAGTGGACATTGTCAGCTCTTGGCCAACGTGCGTTTTGTGGATGGAGACGCCATTAGAGAAAACTTCCTATTTTGCAAGGCACTGCCAGAAAAACCAACAGGAGAGGAAATATTTCGGGTCACGTCGGAATATCTTGATAAAAGCGGGCTTACATGGGAAAACTGCACAGGTGTCTGCACTGATGGAGCCGCAGCCATGGTCGGGCGCATCAAAGGCTTCGTAAGTAGGGTCAAAGAAAGAAACCCAGATGTTATTGTTACGCACTGTTTTTTGCACCGTGAGGCCCTCATTGCAAAGACCTTACCAGCAGATCTAGCTCCTGTGTGGATGATGTTGTGAGCATAGTGAACTTTGTGAAGACGCGATCTTTGAGATGTTGCTTATTTGCGTCTTTGTGTAAAGAAATGGGAGCGGAACATAAAATCTTATTGCTCCACACGGAGGTACAGTGGCTGTTGCACGGCAAAGTGCTGGCCCGTGTGTATGAGTTGCAAGAGAAACTTAAAGTATTTCTGACAAATGAGAGGTCCGATTACTCAAAGCTGCTTGCAAGTGATGAGTGGTGTGCAAAGCTGGCATACCTGGCTGATATATTTCATTATCTGAATGAACTGAACACATGGATGCAAGGCCGAAATGAAAACCTGCTTACAAGCACTGATAAAATGAACGGGTTCCATTTAAAGTTGCAGCTCTGGCAACAACATGTGCAGCATGGCAACCTTGAGATGTTCTCACTCACTGAGAAACAGCATGATGGCAACACTGCTGCAATGTGTGAGGTGATTGGCAGACATTTGAAAACTCTTGAGAAGACGTTGTCATTTTATTTCTCTTCAGCCTTCAGAGAATGCCTTGACTGGGTTAGGGACCCATACAGCTCAGTATCCATTGCTGGAAAGGACATGACTTTAAAGGAGCAAGAGGAACTCATTGAACTGAAACAAGATTGTGATTTAAAGCTAAAGTTTGCTGATCTTCCTTTGGACAGTTTTTGGTTATCTGTTGCCAAGGAGTTCCCCATTCTGGCCAACAAAGCTATTTTGACATTGCTCCCGTTTTCAACCACATATCTATGTGAGCTGGGCTTCTCAAGCTTGACTGTGATAAAAACTAAAAACAGCGAGAGACTGAGAACTGTTGAGGAAGAGCTTCGTGTGTGTCTTTCTAGCATTCCTGCCAGGATATCCCTTTTGTGTTCATCGAAACAGGCCCAGGTTTCACACTAAGTGAGTATAAATACATTTAGAAACTATATTATTAACTATTAATATATGTATAATATGTACTGTGTTAGAGTGTCATTTTGGTAGGTGGTGTGCCCCAGGATTTTGTAAATGTAAAAAATGTGCCGCGGCTCAAAAGAGGTTGAAAATCACTGGGTTACAGCACTGTCCCAAAATGCAAAGGTTGCCAGTTTGATCCCTGGTCAGGGCACATACAGGAACAGATGGATGTTTCTGTCTCTCTTTCCCCCTTACCTCTCTGAAATCAATTTAAAAAAAAGGTTTTAAAAATTTAAACAATGCTAAATCTCTAAACACTTGTTCTAGAAACAAACACACACAGCTGAGTGTGCACGTGCTGGGAAACAACTGACCCTTGGACATTCTCCCATTAACTCCACGCAAAACACAAGGTGGAAGAAGAGTAAAAAACATACTACTTTGAAGCTTACACATAATTTACTAAAATGTGACCGTAAACACAGCAATTATTATTAAATTGCCTACAGGGTGGGTCACTCCCACATCGTTCTGCTCTGCAGATGCCATGGCCGCTAAGTCATATTTAGTGTTAAATTAATAGTTATTTGTGTATGATTAAAAAAGTCATGTCTCAGGAGTGTGGTATAATTAGCCCTAGACTGAATACTGCTGCAGTCTGACCCAAAAAGTCATTAAAAACAGGAATTAGCCCTGGCTGGTTGGCTCAGGGGTAGAGCATCGGCCTGGCGTGCAGGGGTCCCAGGTTCAATTCCCGGCCAGGGCACACAGGAGAAGCGCCCATCTGCTTCTCCACCCCTCCCCCTCTCCTTCCTCTCTGTCTCTCTCTTCCCCTCCTGCAGCAGAGGCTCCATTGGAGCAAAAGATGGCCTGGGCGCTGGGGATGGCTCTGTGGCCTCTGCCTCAGGTGCTAGAGTGGCTCTGGTTGCAACAGAGCAATGCCCTAGAGGGGCAGAGGATCGCCCCCTGGTGGGCGTGCCGGGTGGATCCAGGTCGGGTGCATGCGGGAGTCTGTCTGACTGCCTCCCCATTTCCAACTTCAGAAAAATACAAAAAACAACAACAACAAAAAAACAGGAATTAAAAGGATCAAACAGTTTCCAAGTAAATTAACTCCCTCCCACAATGATTATTTATAGAAATCAAAAAAATCTAGCAACTAACCAGTAAAATTTATAATATCTGATAGCCAATAAAAAATTACCCAGAATGCAAAAAAGGAAGAAACTATAACCTAAGATAAATTAGAAAAAAATCAATTAAGTGAGTTAGAAACACATTTACAATAACAATGGTTGAAGATTGCCCTGATTTGACAAAACTATAAACTCACAAGTCAAAGAAGCTCAAGAAACCCAAGCAGATAGATAGATAGATAGATAGATAGATAGATAGATAGATAGATAGATAGATAAATGATACCAAGGAATATCAAGAGATTTCTTAAAATCGACATTGAAGAGATCTTAAAAGCAGCCAGAGAGAAAAGACATATTTCATACACAGAAAGAAAGGTAAGAACAAGCAGACTTATTAAAAACACTGCAGGCAAGAAGTCAGTTTAATAACATCTATAAAATATTGTGGTGAGGAGGGATGGGAGTGCAATGTAAAACTTCCTTAGCAAAAATATCTATTGACAAAGAGAGTAAAATAAAACTATTTCAAACATACACAATCCAAAAGTATTTATCACCTAAAGACCTACACAAAGTCCTTCAGAGAGAAAGAAACTAATATCAGATAAAATTACAGATTGAAACAAATGAATAAAGACAACAGCAATGGTAACTACAGGGTAAATATAAATATTTTTCTTAATATTTATATTCTTGTCACCTGACCAGTTGGTGGTGAAGTAATATTGTAGCACAGTGGTACTCAACCTGTCCCTACTGCCTACTACTGGGCACTCCAGGTTTCATGGTGGGCGGCAGCGGAGCAACCAAAGTATAAATAAAAAGATAGATTTAACTAGAGTAAGTTGTTTTATAAAGATTTATTCTGCCAAACTTAGTGAAAAGCCAACATAAGGTACTTGGTAAGTAATTATTATTATATGCTTTAACTTGCTGTAACTCTGCTTTATAAATTTTATAAAGTAGTTACTTCCCTACTTTATAAATCACCATTACTATGGAACCGGTGGGTGGTTAGAAAATTTTACTACTAACAGAGATACAAAAGTGGGCAGTAGGTATAAAAAGGTTGACTACCCTTGGGATAGAGCATCAGATTGGGACACTGAGCACCCCGAGGTTGCTGGCTTGAACGTAGTCTCATCCAGCTTGAGAACGGGCTCACCAGCTTGAGCACAGGGTAGCTGGCTTGAGTATGGGATCATAGACACAACCTCATGCTCACTGGGTTGAGCCCAAGGTCACTGGCTTGAGCAGTAATCAATGAACAAAAATGGGATAACTAGCCAAGAGCTTTTATCCCAAAGAATTGATGCTTCTCATCTCTCTCCCTTCCTATCTGTCCCTGTCTATCCCTCTGTGTGTGTGTCTCTCTCTCTGTCTCTGTCACTTATCCAAAAAAAGTATTTATATATTGGTGAATGGTGATTTGATTGTTTAGTTTAAACAAAAGTAATAATGCTGCAGTGTGGAGTTCATACTATATGTAAAACAGAAATTTACGTCAACAATAGTATAAGGGCAAGGTTGGGAGAAAAAAAATATACTTCATGTGAAGTGGTATAAAATGAGTTAAAAGTACACTATAGTAAATTAAAGATGTATACTATAAACCTATAACAATCACTAAAAAAGCAAAGCACAGATTTATACCAAATAAACCAACAAAGACGATAATATGGAATCATAAGTATTCCACTAATACAAAAGTAGGCTGGAAAAGGGAACAATGACCAAATGGGTGTCCTGAGGTTGGCATAGTTATTTATTTGCATTAGTTTGGAATGTTGACTTTTCTTTCAGTTTGCTAAAACAATCTCCTTTTTTCAGGGGTTATTTCCCTTAAGAATATGTTAGAAGAGGTTAATTTAGCAACATATAATAGTAATCTCTGCACAGTTAATCCACATCCCCTTCAAAGGAGAAGAAACTGATAAATGTAATTAAAAGGTAAATAACTGGAAAGACAAATTAATATATTTATGATAAACATTAATATCCCGTATATATTAAGAGATTTTACAATGACAAAAGTGATCCCCTGTAGAAAAATAGGTAGCAGGTATGAGTAGATATTTATAAGTACTTGATAAAAATATGAAAAATGTCAGCTGTCCCTTAATTTTACAAATACAAAATAAAATAAGCTATTCTGCTGATTAAATTGACATTACTATAAATGACACTATTCAGTTTTGCCAAAGCAAAAAAGAAAAGTCCTCTTCATATAATCCTAGAGAGAATGTAATCAGTCTGCAAACAAGTGATTACTGAGCATCTAATGTTAGGTGCCAGAAATAATGTGCAAATTATATTTTTTATCAAAATCCCTAAAATGGGATAACCAGCCAAGAGCTTTTATCCCAGTACTTTCACTAATTGAAACCTATCCAGTAGGGGGTAAAAGGTGAAAACATATAAAGATTAAATTGGTAAATCACCACATTTTTAAATTAACAAAATAACATAAATGTCCCATTGTAGTGAACTACTTAGCAAATTGTGACATTCATACAATGAGAAGCAATGTAGTCCCTGAAATCATTTTATAGAAAATAAGTCTTCAAACTCTTCTGTATTCTGTTGTTTTTCAAGAGAACAATTTAGAAATAGTAAAATAATGTCAGATGATAAAAGTGTTGTTTGTTAAAGACAGTCACAATGCCAGGCTGGGAACCTCCATCTGGTAAGACCCTAGCTCACTGCATATATAGTATGAAAACCAGTATTATATGCAGATAATGAATTAAAAATTATTTTTATATATACCCAGATATATACATATACATACAATTTAAAAATAATCACATTATGTACAGTATAAACAGACATTAGAATGAGTTTTTAAAAAGATATTTGTTAAATCAAACTTGAAAAAATATTAGAAGACTAAATTCTGTAATGACTCTGGTAGCTTCTACTTCTACTTGTATTTCTACTTTTAATATATTCTGTATCTGTTTTAAATCCCAACTTACCTTTTGAACTCCAGACTGTTATCTCCAAGTTCAAAGTTAATATGTACAAATATAACACTTGAATTCCCCTTTGCTGGCTCCTTTCCCCAAACTGGCTCTTCCCCAGTGTTCTCATTATGAGTAATCAAAAATGTTTTCTGTGACTACTTAATTTTTACCCATCACTTCCGGTCTTCTGGCAAGTACTGCCATCTCTGTCTCCAAATCATATTTTTGATCTGGTTTTTACCTTCCCATCCACTATTTGAACTCATGATCCATTCTCCATTCAGCATGCAGAGTTATTTTTATAAAACTTCAGGTCACCAATGGCTTCTCACCATACAGTTAAAATAAAACCCAAACTTCTCACTATGCCATCAGGAGCCCCCATTATTTTCTCTGTATCTGTATTGCTGACCTACTATTGCCCCACTGCTTAATACCCCGAGAGCCCCCGGAGAAGGTCTTCCCAGCCAAGGGTGTTTGTTGACTTCCCTCTGCCCAGAATGCTTCTTCTCAAAATTCAGGTCTCTGCTCAGAGAGGTCTCTGACCACTTCTGAATGAGAATGCCTACCATACACACAGAGGCATCAGGGATTTGTCCTCATTTATTGCCCTATCTGAATCATATTTCTCATTTCCCAACTGATTCACTGAATGACAATAATGACTAATCTAATACCTAAGCCTCTGCTAGTTATACTGCTTAAACATTACTAACTGCAGTTATATATGGGTGGTGACTTTTATTTCCTTCTTTGCACTTGTCTATATTACCCAAATTGAATATAATTGATAAATATTTAGTTTTAAAGACAGAACAGAAAGTTCATAGGCATAAACTTAAAATAACAATGGCAAAGATTTATGTAGGTGCAGAAGAAGGGAGGCATTTTCCTTGAGAATTGGATTAAGTTATTCCTTTAGTTGTGGCAATTTTTGAGATAATCTTTGTTTGAGTGGAACATTAAATGGAAAATTTATTATACAAGGAGAGAGGATTAGATGAAAGAGCTGTTGTTAATTTTGGAAGAGACTATATAGGTTAATTAGACCTCTTAGAAGAAACAGAGACTCTACCTGACATTTTCACTGGCATGAGTGATTTGCATACTTTAAAGCACAAGGGGAGGAAGCCAAGAGCACAGTAGGAATTGAACAGAAGCTCAACAATCCATAGCAGAAACTCCACTGGCTACTGCTCTGCCAACTGGTCCCCATTGGGATAACAGCATTTTAATAAAGTAACTTGCAAATAGAAGTGAAGGTTCATACAGTCTAGTTAACCCAGTTTTAGGTCAAGGACTGTGGAGAGGTTTGAAGAGCTTCATAACTCAAAGAATTAAGTAATAAGGGACAACTTTGGCTTATGTATATAAAAGGGTTAACTTGAGTTGATGTGCTGGAGAGAGGTACTAGCTATCTAATTCTCTGAGAAGCAATAAATCCCATGGGTAAATATCCTTATGGTTGTCTTGGTTTTACTTACTGGCTTCTCTAACAGTGACAAGAATCACAGACTGTGAGAAAGTGAAGTTCATGCTTTTGATGCTCTGGTGCATTCTCCTTGCCCTTACCTTCAAAAGGGTAAACTCCGGCAAGAAAAGAAAAAAGAAAGAGAAGTACAGTGTGTCCGTAAAATCATGGCACACTTTTGACGGGTCACAGGAAAGCAACAAAAGACGATAGAAATGTGAAATCTGCACCAAATAAAAGGAAAACCCTCCCAGTTTCTGTAGGATGATGTGGCAGCACGTGTGCATGCGCAGATGATGATGTAACACTGTGTATACAGCGGAGCAGCTCAGGACCATGCCAGTCGAGATATGGACGGTACAGAGGAAAGTTCAGTGTTCTGTGGCTCGCTAAATTCGAATCCGTGACCAAAGTGCAATGTGAATATTGGCGCGTTTATAACAAAGCGCCACCACATAGGAATAACATGACTCGGTGGGATAAGCAGTTGAAGGACACCGGCAGTTTGGTGGAGAAACCCCGTTCTGGTAGGCCATCAGTCAGTGACGAATCTGTAGAGGCTATACGGGAGAGCTACCTGAGGAACCCTAAAAAATCTGTGCGTGAGCCCACATTGAACTGCACTGAATAGGTATGAAAGTGGGAGAGTTTTCCTTTTATTTGGTGCAGATTTCACATTTCTATCTTCTTTTGTTGCTTTCCTGTGACCGGTCAAAAGTGTACCATGACTTTACGAAACACTGTATAACAAGATGATGAGAACGTTGAAAGTTAGTGACTGACTTTTACACTGGGAACACTGTTCTTATCAGATGACCGACAAAGTGATGGGACATCTTCACAGTCCACTAGGTACTAAGGCAACCTGCCCTGCAGCTGCCACCTCTCCAGTAACCAAAGGAAAAATAAAAGGAGGAAAGCTTGGGTGAATGTTATGGACACTTTTCTATGTATAATTTTTAGCTAACAAGTACAATTGTCCTCAGTATCCCTGAGGACTGGTTTTATGCCCTTGCTCACTCCCCAGGGGACAAGATATGTAGACTAGCAGGTCCCCTCTACACACAGGCATTGCATTTGCCTATAACCTAACAGATCTTCCCATATCTTTAAATCAGGGGTTCCCAAACTTTACACAGGGGGCCAGTTCACTGTCCCTCAGACCGTTGGAGGGCCGGAGTATAAAAAATACTATGAACAAATCCCTATGCACACTGCACATATCTTATTTTAAAATAAAAAAACAAAACGGGAACAAATACAATATTTAAAATAAAGAACAAGTAAATTTAAATCAACAAACTGACCAGTATTTCAATGGGAACTATGTTCCTCTCACTGACCACCAATGAAAGAGGTGCCCCTTCCGGAAGTGCGGCGGGGGCCAGATAAATGGCCTCAGGGGGCCGGCCCGTAGTTTGGGGACCCCTGCTTTAAATCACCTCTAGACTACTTACAACACCCAATACAATGTAAATGCCATGCAAATAGTTGCTACAGTGCATGTTAAGAACAGATGTTCCACCAATGTCCTACTACTACCAGACATCAGCTACAATGTAACATTTTTCAAAAAATATTTTTGTACTGTAATTGGTTGAAACCATGGGCAGAAGCTGCAGATACTAAGGGCCAACTGTATGCAGTTATAATGGCCATTCACCTGTCCTTTAACAATAATATTGGAGCTCCTGAACCTGTCCTGGAAGTCACTGTGCACTTGAACTCAACTCAAATTCAATAGAAGTCTTGAAAATAATAAGAACTGATATTTGAAAAACACGTCTATTTTCTTTAGTTTTCAGAATAAAATACATTCTGGTGAAACCATTTTAATTTCCATTCCTTTCATGAAGTTTTTCCTCTCTCTAAATAAGGTTTGAGCTGCTCATGAGAGTTTGGCATCACTGGTAGGGAAATGATGAAGAATGATGGGTAACTTTGCCATGCCAAGGCATTAAATAAATTTATAATAATCAGTGCACTGCAATACACAAATCTAAGGAGTAATAGAGGGACTAGCTTCCCCATGGCTGACATACTCCTGGTCCAACTTAATCATTCACTTCCTACCCAAGATTTTCATCCACCAAATAGAACTAATTACAGTTGATATTTCCTTCTAAAAGGGGTACTGTGATCATTAATTAGAGAGTGTGGGTCAAGAAGCTAAGGAAATAGTGACAACAAACCTGTTATTGACAAGTAGTGAAAGATTGCTGAAAGGAGCACAGGCTCTCAGTGAGGTGACTCCATGCTGCTGACTCCTAACTCCTTCAGCTCTAACTCCTGCATCTCTGATTCACACTCTCAATGGCCTACCGGTCACTCCCAGCTGAATTCCTGATAACAGTTTTTAAGACAGTCCACACAGAATGTTTAACTTCTTAATTCTTCCCTATACTATCCCTGCCACTCTTCCTCTCTTGGCCAATAAAATGACATTCCATCCTGCACACAAGACAGAAAGACTTTACCAACATCTAAAATCACTAACAGTGTATTATAATGTCTATTTTTTCACACCTCTCCGGACTCCTGACATACATATATATATATATATATTTTTTAACTTTGCCAAATGGTATTTGCTCTAGTTTACACTTCCTTGATTAATGTCCTGTTTCATGCTCCCTCCAGCCCTTTGCAAGTGTTTCAGCCCATTCAAATGCCAGTATCTGGATCAGACACTAAATCTGTTTCTCTACTACCACCTTCACTCACTAAACACTGACTGTATTTCAGTCTTTATCCTAAAACATTCTCTTCAGTAGTTCACAGTTGAGAAAAACCTTACATGTGTAGCCAAGTACTTGGTTGATTCTTGAGTTATTCAAATTCATAGCAGTGTTTTCCTCACTTGTGGTCCCACTGCTTGTTGCTTTGATGAAGGACACACAACAGAAAACTACACTTTTTTTTCACCCCTTCTTGCACGGTATAGTCAATCAAAGTTTATTGTGTATCTCCCTTGTGCTGGGGACGGGGCCAGATGCTATGGGGCTAGCAATGTCATAAGGCATGGCTTCTATTTCTTAGGTTCTTACAGCTTAATCATAGAAGCAGAAAAGTATGACAGGATTAAAGTACCCTGAACAAAGAACTATGAACAAACCCAGAATGGTCTGAGACAAATGAGGATAGATGGGTCCAGTCATCAAGATAACGCCAGGGAGATTATGGAGAAATAATGTGATCCTGGAACTGAATCTTGAAGGATGAGTTCAACAGATGGAGCAACAGAAAAAACTTAGATCAAACAAAGGGGGTGGCATTTACAGAAATATGAGAACCAGTACATTGTTCAGGAAATTGCAAATTACAGGTATTAAGAGAACTGAATGAGGAAAAAAATTTGGAGTGGCATCCAGTAGTTGGCTCATGAATGACTTTAAATGCCAGACTAATTTCCTGAGTGTGATGGAGAATCATTGCTCATGCGCCTAAGGCACACTGTCAGCGAGCCCAGCTGTCTAAGCTATGCAATTAGCGATGGTTCTTGCAGGTGATGCACTTGGCCTTCCTAGAAGTCTATGCAGTGTTAAATCAAATGATTCCATCATTGCCCTTCCCTACATTTGTTTTTGTTTTTGTTTTTTCTCTCTCCCAATTCTCTTAGAAAATAAAAAGAAATAATATTTGAAGCACAGGAAAAAACTCTTGACACAAAGACTCTGGTGTGGGAGCCCAGCTATGAGCTAGAGCCCAAAGCGCCTGTGCAGTAGCTATGCCAAAAAGGACATGACCCGGAAGTGGGAGCGCTTGCGCCGTTGCTCCCACAGTTATATAACCTGCTGCCTTATCTATAGTTTCCTTCAGCAGAAGGGGGTCACGCATGTGTGAATTCTTCTGCACCATATAAAACTGGCCTTGGGAAACAAAGTGGGTAGCAGCTTCTACAACTTTTTCTCCCCCATGTCAACTCCTCGTACTCTTTTCCCGGGTACTGCGGCACCTCCCAAGGGACCTCTTGATCCTAACGATCCTAACATCTGGTTTTCCTCTGGTTCCTCACTATTCATGCAGCAATTAAATAAAATTCTTGTCATTTGTTTTTCACACCTCCACCTGAATGGAAAGCTGAAATGAGTAAATAAATACCCACAAGAGATTTCATTTCTAAGGTGTAAGTGATCAGGTTGAAAAAATTCTCTTATTAACAAGTGAGGGTGGTTTAGAGAAAGAGAAATAAAGAGTGATTAAATTCCTGTAAAAATAGTATGTCACCTCTCTCAAAATTTCAAAACCCAGCATTTGTGACATTTTATTTACATGTTAAGGAAAAGTATATAGCCCAAAGGAATGATCTCAAAATAATATAAGAAGAGAGCTATTTGACAATAAATTTTCAGTTTCCATTCACAATTGGCATCAGCTGTAGTCTCATTAAACTCAACAGTTCATCCCTTTTAGGAAATATGCAACTTATCCAAACAGATGCACTTTATGAAAAGACGAGATTTTAACACCATAACACCTCTCTTAACGGGTCTCTTAAGTACAAGACACACACACACACACACACACACACACCAACACATAAATATGCACGGCAAACATGCTCTCTCAGACACATACACACGGATGACCACCTGGAATACCAAGTCCATGTACTCTCTAGTGGATATCATAGGCATGTTTACAGGAAAATAATTAAAATCAAAGCCAATTATATTATTCAAACTTTTAGATGACCATTATATTTAGAATCATTTTTGAGAAAATATACTTAATTCTTCCCTTAACAAAAAATATTAAATTTTTTCATTAGACAAATAATACATTAAGCCATTTTATAAATAGACAAGGGAGCAAAATTGTAACCTACACATATAATTGAACTCTATTTGTAATTAATTTTGGCATATTTTTTTTTTTACCATAGCTCAGTTACCATCCCAGCAAGGCAAAATACAACCATTCTAGTAAATGGAAATCAGGTTTTCTAAACTGACTAAGCAAAAGTACTAGTTGATTGTGATGGTCACAATGGACACAAAGGAGAGACTGACCTGGAGGACCTCGCAGCACTCCGTATCCTAACCACACTCTTTAATTCTCCCATGAGCAGCGGGACCATGGGCACGACTTTCTTCTTTGCTCTGAGCATCACTCAAAAATGCTTAGGTCAGATTCCTAAAGCACTTAAAACACCAAACTAGAAGATTTATATGCCATCTTCTCCATATCCTAGACAGACTTATGTTCAAATGACATACCTGGCAAGAGATTTTCATACCTCCTTTAACCCTTCCTTTCAAGTCTCACCACACCTTTTGCCAACAATATTCCTTTCTGTCATTTTCTCTGCCTAGTATTTACTGTCTCTCTTCTGTTGGGATGCTCCCCCCCCTTCCCAGTTAGACACTTTCTCCCTATCAGACCTTCCTGACCTCTCAGGACGCTCAACAGATGTGCCGGATTGATGTCACGATATTTTAAATGACTTCAGGATTCATTTATGAATATCTGTATTTTGCCAAAGAGATTTCCTTAGATATAAATCTATAACCTGTTATCAGTGTGCAAGAGATTTATAAGAAAAAAAGAACAAACCCTGATATAATGGTGATTTCCTTTAATAAGTCAGCAACCTCTTTCTTTGGTTCATTTTGTACTACGTATTGAGCAGTCTTTCTAGGATATGATTTATAGCTATTAAATAGCTTTTTATACTTTCAAATTACTGTTTGGTTAAATGCAAAAGCAATATACTTTCTTCAAGAGTAAGACAACCATTAGCTCACTCTTGAGTTATATTTGGCCTTAAATTTTGACTTGCAATATTCACCATTATTACTGAATGATAAATTATAATAAGAAAATATACTTCTCATCCCCATAAACTCTATTTCAAATGGCCTTAGCGGTGCTTAATAGTACATCCCAAAACACCCAAAGTCAATGTCCCCCGAAGTAAATCACCAAAATGTTGAACAACTTCATAAAGACCATTAAATCACTGTCATTACTACAGACAGGGCTTCCTGCCACTACAGTAACAAAGTAGTCTTAAGGAGGTAAAGGAATAAATTAAAAATATATAAGCAACATTATTGGCATGGCAACCCCATATATGAACTACTATGAAGTTCTAAATAATTTCCTCTCATGGGATATTAATAGCAACTGATGCTTCAACTTCATACTGGTGATCAAATCCATAGTATTAACAGCCACTACTACATAATAAAGGATAAAAGTAATAGGCATCGAACACAATCCGACCTGATTTTAAACTTACAGATCCTCTTTGAAAGCACTCTGGGAGGTAGACACAAGGTGGAGTGAGGATATAAATCTGATAACCCCAAATTCTGGAACTTTATTAGATATTTCTTTCTTATAGAATACTTTTTGGTTATGCTTACCCCACTGATATATTAATAATAGGACTCTTCACAAAACATGATGGCAGCATTAATAGGAGATAATACTACGGTTAATTAAGGGGAAGAGAAGCTGGTGAATAGTTACCGAGGAGATCCTGTTGTCAGGTACTTTGGGCAGGTGAGTGGCATAAGGCTCACATCATCTGAGGGGAAAACTCAGTCATTTTTAGATGCGGAAGATGCAGCTGAGGGAATTGTGTTATTTGGACCTCAACCCAGCTGGTGAGGAGCAGAGCCGATTTGGGGTCCCAATATCTTGGATTTTAAAAAAAGAGGGGCACAATGAATATATGTGGGAAAAAATAAACAAAACTTTGTCAATGATCTATTTAAGTGTAAAAAATTAATATTGTGCATCCTTCTTAAAAATTCAAAAAGGTAAATTTGATTTTAAAATGTTTCATATCCAAAGGAATACAGAAGACATACTGAGAACAAGCCTCTCACCCCAGTCACTATTCTCTCCAGCTTCACAAAGATACAAACAGCTAGATCTTATAATCGAAAGAGAGTCTCTGCCTCCTCACTGAACAGTATCACTGACCCCACATCTAGGTATTTAAAGGATTTTTTTTTCTAGTGGACCATTGTTATCATATAATTCAGAAAACAACCGAGTAATTTTACAGCAAAACAGATTCACATAAACATAGAACGTGACAGCCGAGGTTAAGAGAGGATCCTGTTGGCTTGTTTTCGGCACAATGCCTGCACTTTCTCCTAGTTCTATATGGAGCTTTTATTATTTTCATAAATGGAAGAAACAAATATTAGAAATGAAATGCACATGCTTACATAGATTTTAAATAAGGCAACGTGGCCTTGGATCACCAGCCAGTATCATTTTTAATTGATTAAACAGCTGCAGAATCTTGAAGCAGAATCACAGCCTGCTTCGGTGACAAAGCATAGAATGTGGCTCTATTGAATGAAGATTTCTGTCTTCAGTCACCTTTGATGATATCCCTCAGTCTGCCACCCTAAGTTAGACATCAACTTAGCAGGTACATGTTAGCATAAAGCCATTGTCTCTTTATTACGATATGTTTGTAATTAGCATTTACACAACAGCCAAAAGAGAGCTATTGATGCCTAGGGCCCAAAGGAGAGTGCTTACTACATTTCCTTATGTCTCTTTCAGAATTACAGTAATAGATGACACTACAAACAGGAGATTAGTGATATTTCACCAATATAATAACCACCTTCTTAGGGAGCACTCTCAGTTCTCTGCCATATATGACACCTATTATTAAAAGGCAAGTGACAGGCGATACAGCAAGATAGGCAAATATGTATCCCTCCCTGTATAGCCTCTCAACAAAAACAGTTTGTCATTAGCTGGAAAAAAGTGCCTTTGTGGGACTAGAGGATCTAGCACCCTATGCCAAGGGACCTGGGAGAAGTACCACACACCCATGTGTCAGGTAACAGGCACAGAGACCTCAGTCCACCTGTGGGCCCTGCAGTGACCTGTGAACCAGCTACAACCCCTCTCAGTCAGGGTCCAGGAGCCTCTCTTACATAATCAACTGAGAACCTTTAAGTAAGTCCAGCAGTCCAGGAGAGAAGTCCCAGCAACACCAGTGAAGCAAAAACAAATAAACAATGAAAAATGAGTTTGCCTTCACTGGAGAGGGACAGTTTAACTTGACCCATGTTACTACTCCCTCAAGGCAGCATACAGCAAAGTACCAAGAGAGAGAGCTTGTGAATGGGCACCTGACTTCCCCAGCTACGAAGGATCGCGTCCAGAGAGACCCATTTCCCTGGAGTACTGAGCATGACCTGCAAAACTGGGGGACATAGAGATTGTAGGAGTAGCAGAGAGCCCAGAAAGAAACCCTCACTAATAGGCTCAACTAGTACTTGACAAGGCAGCCAAAAGCACTTAATGGCAGAGGACAGTCTCTTGAGTAAGCAGTGGTAGGAGAACTGGACAACCAATACAGAGAAGTGAAGCCGAACTCGTGTCTTAGCACTCACAAAAATCAACCTGAAACACATTAAAGACAAAGATCTGAAACCATAAAACTCCTAGAAACAACACAAGGAAAAGTCTCCATGACGTGAGTCTTGGCAATTATTTTTTGGGGTTTGACACCAAAAACACAAGCAATAAAAGCAAAAATAAATAAGCGAAACAGCATCAATCTAAATGTTCTCACAAAAAGAAGATAAATATGTGAGGTGAAGGATGGGTTAATTAATTAGATGGAGGAAATCTTTTCACAATGCATATCAAATCATTACATGTACACTTAAAATATCTTATAAGTTATCAATTATACCTCAATGAAATTGAAATTTAAAAATGCAAAAGAATATAATAAAAAGAAAGTCTAAGGAAATAAAGAGAATGTTTGCATACCATCTTTCTGATAATGGTTTAATATCCAAAATATATAAGAAAATCATACAACTCAATAGCAAAAAAATAAACAGTATAATTTAAAAGTGGGCAGAGAATCCAAACAAATATGTCTTCAAAGAAAATATACATATGACCGACAGGTACATGAAAAGGTACTTAACATCACTAATCATCAGAGACATAAAAATCAAAAACACAATGAAATATCACTTCCCATAGGTTAGAAAAACTAGCACCAAGATGAAAAGGGATAATAAGTGTTGGAGAGGATGTGGAGAAAGGGGAACGCTTGCACGCTGTTGATAGGAATGAAAACTGGTCCAGCCACTATGGAAAAGTGTGAAGGTTCCTCAAAAAAGTAAAACTAGAACTATCATACAATTCAGAAATTCCATTCAAAGGAGGTGAAATCACAACCTGGAAGAGACACCTGTACTCCCATGTTCATTGCAGCATTGCTCACAGTAGCCAAAATGTGGGATGAACTTATCTGAATCTACAGATGAGTGGACAAATACAATATAAAACCATACAAAGAGAGAAATACCAATCAACCATGAGAGAGAAGGAAATCCTGCCATTCATGGCAACACAAACAAATCTTTTTATATATTTTTTTCTTTATTAATTTTTGAGGGGAGAGAAGGGAAGGAGGAGCAGGAAACATCAACTCCCATATGTGCCTTGACTAAACAAGCCCGGGGTTTCAAACTGGCAACCTCAGCGTTCCAGGTTGATGCTTTATCCACTGCGCCACTGGAGGTCAGGCACATGAATAAATCTTGAGGGCATTATGCTCATTACAATAGGTCAGAGAAAGACAAATACTGTATGATCTCACCTATGTACATAATCTAAAAAAGCTAAACTCACAAAGGCTGAAAAGAGAATGGCAGTTGCCAGGGTGGGGGAATGGGGTGGGGGGATGGGGTGAGGAATGGGGAGATGTCAGTCAAAGGGTACAAACTTGCGGTTATAAGATGAATAAGTTTCACAGATATAATGTACAACATGGTGACTATATTCAACAATACTGTACTGTCCACTAGAAAGTTGCTAAGTGAATATGTAAATCTTCAATGTTCTCACAACAGAAATGTTAATTATGTTAGGTAATGGAGGTGCTAACTTATGCTACTGTGATAATCATTTCACAATATAGTAAGTGTATTAAATCATCTCATTGTACACCATAAATTTACACAATGTTATATGTCAGTTATATCTCAATAAAACTACAAAAAAATACTAGGATTTTTTTTCAACAAAGAAAACAGACATGCTGTAACATAGTGGTTAAAAACTTTCCCCCAATAGTGTTTCTTAAAGATTGAGATGGGAGTGTAATGTTTTCTAGCATTCCAGAAGATATATCTATGTAAACATCCGAATAATCTAATTTGTCCCTGTAAATATCAACTGGCAAAACTGGCTTATGATTACATCCTGCACTTTCAAGAGGACTACCATCTATCATTCATGCAATGTGACCTTGTTTGACCCTAGTTTCTATCTTCTAACTGCATACTGGAGGTAATCTAAAAAGCACAGGTAATATGCATTTTGATTGGAAAACCAGCTGGCTGTTACCAATAACAAAAAAATCATACCTTTTTTCCTAAAAATGTTTCACATGTCATATTTCTCTACAATTTCTAATGTTATCCACCAATATATCTCTCAAGGAAGGTGAGAGATGAAAAGAGGAATATGTGGGGGATCTGGCTTACCACCTGTTTTTGTAAATAAAGATGACGGGGATTCACCCAGACTCATTCTTTCACATGTGGCTTCGGCTGCCTGCACAGTACAATGGCAAGGAGGAGGAGCTGAGACAGAGAGGCCATGACCCACAACTCCTAAAATATTTACTATATGGCTCTTTGCAGGGAAAGTCAGCCTATATCTTAGCTGGGCATTTTCCACGGCCCAGGCACTTAAGCCTATTCTATAGTGTATGCCATCTAATTAATCCTTTAATGACATCACAAAACAGGTACTGTTAAAACTCCCCTCATACAAATGAGAAACAATGAGGTCAATGGACATTTACTACTCTGTTCTAACTCTCTCAGGCAGTAGCTGGAGTGTGACTCCAGGCACTCTGAGCAGAGCCTGTTTACTGAAGCATGACAGGCAGCTTCCTTTCACAGGACAGTGACCATCACAGGTCGATAAAAATGAAGTAGAATTCATTGAATCACTATGTAGAAGTAAGAGGAGAAGGACAGAATGAAATTCAGCTCATCTACTTCATCCATTAAAATCAGAGGGAATAAAATTTTATTGAAGTCAACACATAAGCTAAATGCCACTTACCAATTACAGACAACTTAGTGAGATGGCACAGTCAACAGAGGTAACATCAAAGGGAAAGCAAGATTTAAGAAACAGAGACCAGGGGACAGGCAAGGAAGGAAGCCAGGAAGGGAGAGGAGGGGAGGTTCTGCTTTACAGAGGCGGCTCTGACCTCTTGTCCCCCCTCTTAGCTTTCCCATCCTGTGTGCCCTGCCGGACTCCCCTCTGTGCAAGGGTACAATGGTGAGAAGCATCATTTCCTTTAATTATTAAAAATTTTAATTTTAATTAAAAAATATTTCTAAGCATCCCCCATGGAGACCTTTTCAAGTTGATTCTTGGGCATGCATTATTTCCATTCAAGTGCGCTGACTTCTTTGTGCCAGAAAGTCACACACATTCTGTGACCTGCGATGGCTACTGTGGAAACTCTTACAAGGCTGAGGCTGAGCAAGTCCCGCCCGAGCACACTCTGCGCTGCCCTCGCTCCCTGGTCTCTTGCCTTCTTCCACAGCCCTCCCGGTAGCCAGGCCAAGCCAGTTGTGCATGTGTGGTTTTGGTTTTCTTTGAGCACCGCATACTTTGGATCTTTGGCTTACATTTTTCTGTCTTTTGCACGGGTATTTAAAAATCCTATCTAGTCTTTTCTGTAAACTATTGTTTTGTTATTTTTCTTATTGCCTAATAAGGCTCAGGTTTTGTCAAGGTTCTCTTTTTGTCAACAGAACTATATCAAACCATAAGTGCTTTTGTTATCTTTTCCCCTTTTGTATCATTATTTTCTATAAATAAATTTTTATTAATTTTAATGGGGCGACATCAATAAATAAGAGTACATATATTCAAAGAAAACATGCCCAGGTTACCTTGCCATTCAATTATGTTGCATACCCATCACCCAAAGTCAGATTGTCCTCCGTCACCTTCTATCTAGTTTTCTTTGTGCCCCTCCCCCTCTCCCTCCTTCCCTCCCCCCCCCATACCTCTCCCAATTACCACCACACTCTTGTCCATGTCTCTTCGTCTCGTTTTTATGTCCCACCAATGTATGGAATCATGCAGTCCTTATTTTTTTCTGATTTAATTATTTCACTCCATATAATGTTATCAAGATCCCACCATTTTGTTGTAAATGATCTGATGTCATCATTTCTTATGGCTGAGTAGTATACCATAGTGTATATGTGCCACATCTTCTTTATCCAGTCTTCTATTTTTTTTTACAATGATAAAGGCCTTTAAGCAAACTCTTGGCCATTACAGCAAGAATCAATAAAAGAGTAGTGTCCTTAACATGTTCACCAAGTCCAAGTTGGCCCCAACACCATTCCAAATCCCTGTAAATGCAACCTGACCCCAGTTCAGTCTGTTAGAAGCTGTCACAGGGAACAGGAGTCCAGGAAAACTCCACATCCAGGAAAAGTCCACATGGCACTGGAATTGTTGTCACAATTCTATACTTTGTAGCTCATGTCCAAGTCCCAATGACAGCTGCTTCTAGCTGGTAATGATTCAGGTAGACTAGAAAAGCCATCTGCAGCATGTGTGGAGATGGAGCTTCTGTTCTCCTCTGCCTGGAGAGATGAGACCAGATTTCTTTTCCCTGGAGCTCTGCAACTATGGCGTGATAAAGAGAACCTTGGGATACACTTAGCTGGGTGGCAAAGGTAAATTCATAACAGAAGTTGGCAAAAGGGGGAAAAAGAGCTCTAAATTAGGAGTAGGTCCCAGCCTGAAATATGAGTGGGACATTGAGGTAGGAGGAATAAAGGAAACACTATATATTAAAACAAAGCAGCAGAAAATAGGACTATCAACACCCACAACAGAGATCTTCAAGGGAAAAATAAAAAACCTGACTATTCAGGCAAGTCATAGTTAAGTGGCCCTTGTGGAAGTGAGATCAGTTTACCTGCTTCTTAGAAGAAATACCCTAGGCTTGTCCACAGTGTCGTAGATGGGGCCGATGGCCCTGGGCACCTTCAGCCTTCAGTGGCAAACCCAAGCATTCTGGGCAAGGTTAGGACATAGGTGGCTGGAGCAGGGCTGGAAGAGCCTGAACCCTCCCTTAGAGGAGTGAGGGGGAAGCCTACCTTCCAGTGTCCCTGTTTCCTCACAGCAGAGGCATGTAAGCCTGGTAAGCTTTAGCTCAATGACCTTCCTTTCCACTATTGAAGCAGGACCCAGATGGCATCCTATGAGACCCCTTTGGGGCGTTGGAGCCTTTAAGGGCATATCCTAAAAGCTGGTAGTTCACCTGATCTCTATTGGGCTTTTTCTGCCTCTTGGTATCTTAAAAGCCACGCTCAGAAGATCTCGCTGAGGGGTTTGAGGATCCCCATCCGCCTATATAAACCTTTTCTGTATATCTGGAGCTATTTGGAAAAACGACAAAACAGTATTATTAGATGGATCAAATAAAAGAAGGTAGAAGTTTGCTGGAGAAAAAGATTTGGTGTCTCCTGTTCATCAGCATTCAAAAGAAATTTAAAATTTTTTAAGTAAAAAACATAATATGGTAGACCCGTAGGAGATCCAGGATATGACTCCTCCCTTTTAAAATTTTTTAAATTGACCTTAAAATATTTGCTGGGTACACTTTAATAATACCTTGACTTTAACGATTGTAAGAAATACCCATAATTCGAAAGGTTTGACAAAATACAGTAAATGCTTTTGCTACATACATATGCAGAAGCATTGTCAGTTTAACCAGTTTAGGAAATCCAATAATAGAAAAATGCATACAGACAATGAGCTATAACATGCTTAGCAGCCTCTCCTGTTCTGACAGAGTTACTATAAATCCAGAATAGGTATCCACTGTAACGTGGACATAGGACTATTTGCCAAATGAAGGTATATGAGTAACATCCATTTGTCAAAGTTGTCCTGGTAGGAGTCCTTGAGGGTTAACTCCAAATGAAGGGACAGATTGTAGTATAGGACCCCTTGGGCAGGATTTACCAATCTGCCCTGCTGCTTCCTGAGAAAGTTGAAGCTGCGTACACAGGGCTGCAGCGTTCTGGTGATGAATAGTATGAGACTGAATTGCTTGATCTATTATGGTTGCTCCAAATAATTTTCTTTTGGGTAGCCTGATCAACAAGGGCATTCCCTTGTGCTAAAGCTCCAGGGAGCATGGAGTGAACTCGAGTATGTCCTATAAAACATGAGGCTCTATGTTGACATACAAGTCTTTGAAGAAGGAGGAACTGCTGAAATAGTTCATCCACAGTTGTCCCTAAGACATCAGTCTTTATAGTGGAAACAACCATATGTAAATATTTACTGTCTGTATATAGATTAAAGGAGGAATATGGCAAATGCTAAAAAGCCATGATAATGGCATATATTTCTAGTCTTTGAGCTGATTTTAAGTTGACCGTTTCAGAATAAAGTCCATTGTTTTGCAAAAGCGATTTGCCATTTAGTGGAAGTTTCCCAGAGCCATTGTTATTGATCCTTTGAAAAAAAGGAACAACAATAATTTTGAGGCTCAAAACCTATAAGCTGTAAGGGTCGCCTATGCCCCTTAATAATCCAGGAGGCGGCCTGACCTGTGGTGGCGCAGTGGATAAAGCGTCAACCTGGAAACACTGAGGTTGCCGGTTCAAAACCCTGGGCTTGCCTGGTCAAGGCACATATGGGAGTTGATGCTTCCTGCTCCTCCCCCTTCTCTCTCTCTCTCTCTCTCTCTCTCTCTCTCTCTCCTCTCTATAATGAATAAATAAAATCTTAAAAAAAAATAAAGTTAAAATAATCCAAGAGGCAACAAGATCAAAATATGGAAGTTTATTCCATGGGCTATTAGATGGTTCAATGTGCCCAAGCTATAGCTGCTCTTGTACCAACTGAGCAGCTAGCTGCCCTAAGTTTCTCCTGAGGAAGGGGCCATTGGTCTACCCATACAGGATTATCTGATTTCCAAATAATTGGGTCTGCACAATGCATTATTGAGGTAGCAGGAGCTACCAAGGCCCCTATGCTAAATGTTGATATCCTAATCCACACCTTCTGGTATTGGGTGCCACTTCTATGGGGGTGAGAATTCCTCGCTGTTCTTTCCCTAGTCCCTTAGTGGGCAAAAATCCCTGATCAAGCATCTGAGTACTGACT
The DNA here is from genome assembly GCF_036850765.1 of Saccopteryx bilineata. Taxonomy (NCBI): domain Eukaryota; kingdom Metazoa; phylum Chordata; class Mammalia; order Chiroptera; family Emballonuridae; genus Saccopteryx; species Saccopteryx bilineata. Next base: position 85,078,126 of record NC_089498.1, on the reverse strand, counting down.
AGACCATTAGGACTGACAAGCAATGCTCCCATATTTTTCAAAACATCTCTAACCCATAAATTAACTGGCCATCCAGGGTGTATCATTATTTTGATAAACATAGTGTTAAAAAGACACCAAAACTGTCCTGGGCTTAGGAAAAGCCCCTGTATTGTAAAGCTGAGCATGTAGCTCTCAGAGACTGACAAATCTGGCATGATGTCTGCTTAGCTTTGGAAATGAGTGAGAGAGGCTGGTTTTCCTGTTATAAGAGATGAGCTGAGTGTCCCAGTGCCCTCGGCTCTGGGGTTTATGGTGTTCATTTTAGTCAGCTCATAGGCTTTTAAAAATTATATTAATACTTAATTCTTTGGGTGACATTGGTTTAGAAAATTATACAAGTTTCAGGTGTACAATTCTATAATACATTATCTGTATACTGTATTGCGTTCACCAACCAAAGTCAAGTCATCTTCCATCATCATATATTTGACCCCTTTACCCCTTTACCCCCTTCTACCTCCCTCCATCCTTCTTCCCGTCTGGTAACCACCACGCTGTTGTATGTGTCTATGAGCATTTGCTTGTTTGGTTTGTTCATTTGTTGTTTTCAATAAGTATCCAACCTATGAGTGAAACCGTATGAGTCTTGTATTTTTCTGTCTGACTTATTTTGCTTCGCACACTATTCTTAAGTTCTATCCATGTTTGTTGGTTGGTTGGTTGGTTTGTCTGTTTTAGGATGCAATTTGTCTCGTTTTTAAGGAGCAAGGTTTTGAAAATCAGATGAAAACTTCAAATTAAAAAAAGAAAAGGAAGAACAGTCTAAGTGCCTCTTTGGCGATCAGAGAATGCACCACCTGCCCAGGGTGGCCACCCGAGGGCTGGGCTGGGTCTCTGCAGCCTCCTCTCAGTTGGACGGGCGAGCCCGTCAGCAGCACCCAGTCTGCTCCCCAGCGGGCTCCCGGAGACGTGGAGTCTTCAGCGCCTGCAAAGAATGATACCTAAAACCCTTCCCACCCTGCAGTGCTAGAACAGACACTACTGAAAAGCCATCCTGGAAGCTGGTGGCTGTGTCTACGTGAGCCCTTTCGTTGCTGGATGTGGCAGTCCAGGGGTCCCCAGAAAGGGTAAGACTGATGGGAGCCGCAGGAAGCACAGAGGACAAGTGCTCCCCAGCTTCATCCTGGCCACACCGCAGCAGAATTCACCTTCCAGGACTCCCAGCATAGCCGGTCTAGAGGAGATTCTGCCTCATGGAAGGACTATAAGTAAAGATCTGCTAACTACTTTACTACGGATCCACCCAAGGACTAGAAAACAAGCAAGTCACAAGGCAGAAGGGAGAACGAGGCCAGAACTGTGCTGTGAACGCAGGTGCACAGCGGTGCAGACAGGGCTGGAAGCATTCTACAACCCTGTGCAAACACGCAGTCCACTGAGAAGGCCAACATTCCACCAAAGCTTAGGGAAAAAAGAGTTTTCTAAATCTCCTACATATATTCTAAGTCTGTTAATATTTTATTCAGAAAGCATTAGGCTTGATTCTCATGCCACACATCTCTAAGGAAGAACTTTCTGGGGAAACAAATACAAAAATCTGGCTCATTTTCAAAAATATTTGCTTCATTTTAATTGATTTTTCTATGTCCGAGAACCATCAAAAGCTCCTGTTATAAATACATAGAAACTGTTCACGGATAATAAGATTCATAATAAAATGTCCAAAACCAACAACTGGAAACATAGTACAACAATTAACTTTTAAATAATGACAAAAACAAAGTTAGAGTGGCCCAGCTTATCCTTCATATTTGCTTTGTAACTCTCTTATTTACCTCATTACTATACCAATAGAACCAGTTTTTGGGTAACTACATAATTAGAAATTATTTCTAACATATAAAAATTTACTTTTAGAGTTGGTTTCGAATGAGGGAGACAGTAAGCTGATGCTCCACCTTCCCACCATTCACAGGTCTTGAGCTGCATTTTAATTACTATGTCCTGAGACCTCAAACTGAAGTCTCTAGGGTCAAATTGAGTTGAGAAGCAAATTTTATTAGGCAGATTGGTGCTTTATAAAACTAAATGTGAATGATTTAAATGGTACCTGCATTCTTAGCTATGTCTGACGTCAGCACCTCTTTTCCACCTGACCCATCCCACACCCACCTTGGATGGTTTCAGTCATTTATATTGTCTGACCAGTGATTCTCAAAATGAGAATCAGAGCCATCACAACCACCTAGGAATATGTACAAAATTAAAAATGCAAAGTTTCAGATCTTAGGAAACTTGGAAATTCTAAAGGAAGACCCAATAATCTAGGTGTTACCATCCAGGTTACTCTGATGCACACATAAGTTTGAGAACCACTGTTTTAGATGCAGAAAAACAACCAGGAAAAAACAGGTGGGAGGTTGAAGACAATATATTTTGGCTTATGTTTAAGAATTTCTAGTCAAATCCTTTTCCAGATCCCAGACTAAATGGCAGATGGGAGGGGTGGGAAGGAACTCCCTGACGTTACAAATCTCAGTGTGAGGTCAGGAAAGCATTAAAACATCAGTGATGTTTTGAATTAGATGAATTCAAAGATTTCTAATCAGAACAGTCAACAATTCCAGGATTCTACATTTTCAAAGCTCTGACTCAACAGAATTACCTGATTCCTATCGAGTAAAGGAGAATGAACTGTCCACCATCACAGCTGGCAGGAACCCTAATGCAAATGAGTACACTGGAGACTGAAGAACACTGGCAGTGACACCAACAACTCGTTACTCCAAAGCTCTGTGAAACATCTTTTTCAAACTGTTTCCCTTTCAGGAAACGCATTGTCGAAGGGCCCCATATGAAACACAAGTCTAGGCAAACCTGTTTATGAAGAGAGCATGGAGTGATTCTGAAGGGTGAACAAATGAAGCCTATAACCACCATCTTACAGAGTCAATCGAAGAGAAGTCAAGCATTCACAGAAATGAATCAGCGAAGTCTCTAAACAGGGCTGGAAACTTGTGCAAATGCACACTTGCTGGTGAACACCAGGCATCCAGATGTGGGCAGCCCTGCACAAAAGATTGAGAGCGTTGAGCAGGGACACACCCCTGCTCGCGGGCACAGACACAGCTTCCTACCCCAGGCGGACAGGGCCTCCTCAGTCCAATAGTTTCAGTAAGAAGGACCTCGAGATTGCAATTAGTATATTTGGTTGTAGTGTGTATAAATGTTAAAGTTAACTGGGTAGTGAACTATTATTCTCATTAAAAGAATGGACTTGAGTATTCTCAACTGATTTTATTTGTCCCTTAAGGAAGCTGAACCAGAAACTTCCCCAGGTAATTGCGGAGGTAATGGGCTTGGCCACGTTTCTGTGCTCTGCCTCCTGTAGTTGGATCCTGGTGTACAGAGGGCAACCTAAGCTGAAGCAGCCAGTAGCAGCCACCTGATGGACCTGCAGTGCCCTGTTCACCAGGTTTCAGAGACTGACCCAAACATGACCGGGAGTGTAAGGACCCTGGGGGAAAGCCGGTGTGAGAGCAAATACCAGCTGTGCGGCTCACAGCTATTGTCTCAGACAAATCACAGCCTTTCCATCTGTAAAATGGAGGTAAATATATCTATCCCACATGACTGTTGGGAGAGATGAGTCAGTACTCGATATATGTTAGTTATTCTCAAGTGGTTCTTGTTGTCTCCTTTCTCCAGTTTGACCTGACACAAATACTGAGGACCATCCATCTGCAAACTGGACCTGCCTAATTCCGAAATAATTCTGAGAAAGGACGGAAATGCATCCAGGACTTAGAAAGAGGTCTGGCTGGCATCCACACGGGTAAATTTCTGGGTGTCAGTACTGCCACTAAGCCATAGCTGTTTTCTGTTCCTCCCATCTGTAACTGACTAGGGCACAGTCTCCTCACTTCTGTCAGGAAAGCCTCTTCTTTCTTGGTCCACTGTCTGTCCACCACATCCAAAGGCCCTGAGACAGAGACAAAAAACTATTATCTTTGCAAGAAGCTGGAGATTACCATAGTGAGGTCCCCTCCAGCTGAGGCCAGGCAGGGGATGAGTTCCCTGCTTCCCACTTGCTCCCTTAGCCCGAGTACCAAAATTAAAGTAACGACTGCATGTGTGTTTGTGTGCACAAACGAGACAAATGGTCACTATTATGAATGGACTCTACTGTCAGCCACTGAAGAACTGTAAGAACTTAAATAAATAAAGCACACCTTGCGTTTCCCCATAAAGCATAAGGGCACACACTGTCAAGGAAAGTCTTATAAAAAATGATTGCTCCTTAGAGCTTTAGGAAAGAAACATGTCTTTACAGTGTGGCACCCAGGTGGTACAAGAAGTCTGTATTTCAATAGCTGCCACTTCTTGAATGGCTGAGCCCTGTGACTCTCCTGTGTACCACTCACCCGCTCACTTACCTGAATATGATAAATGAGAATTCTGTAGCTGAGACGGGACACAGAGACCACTTACAATGTATTTCCACAGTAAAATCTCAGACACACTCAGAGAGAACTGGACTAAGACAAATATTAAACTATTGACCTATGCAGTTATTTCTAAACAGCCCCAGCCTTTTAGCTGTGCTTTTGTTGGGTCTGGAAATATTCAGGTTCTATAACCTCGCTTTACAACCATTGTCTCTGACTTCTTTCCTAGACTGGGTGCTATCATAAATAGTTTGATATGTGGCTTCTGTCAAGATTTGAGGAGTTTAACTGAGTCATAAAATATTTCCTGTCAGCCACTCTAACCAAATATGATTCTAACGTGCTGTCCACCACACTGAAGAGGCACTGATGGGTCCTGGGCCACTTCTGTACGGCTCATTCACCTTCAAGGTTACCTAACTCCTTACCCTATTCTTGTTTATGCTCCAGTACCCTGCAGAGGGGTGACCACCAAGGAATATGAAAAAGGTACTCCTGATGTGTACTCAAAGGAGCCGTGTTCTAAGATCCTTTCAAGGTAGCTTTAGACATTTCCATTTTATCCGTGATAGGCTGACAATGCTGGCCAAACAGGCGGCCTGTGCTGGCTAGAGGGCCAGAGCAGTATTAACAGAGTAAGTGAGTAGCACACAGCACACACTAGACTAACATATCTGTTCAGGATAAAAGTGGATGGCAAAGAAAAGAAGTCTATGTGATAGAGCATTAACAACATCAATGGTAAAGCACCGGTGGTGTTAACCCGGAGCTGAAGTCTTCACAAAGCACCTGCAACTTGTTCTCATGTACATTACCCCAAAATACAGCACACAACAACCTTGTGAAGTCATAAGAGCTTTGACCTTCCCATTTTACAGCTGAGTACTCAGAGGGTCCTTCAGGCTTACAGAAAAAGTCAAATATGCTAAAGTGTATGCTGAAATTTATTTCTTGATACTCATCAGAGGCAAACAGTCACTAGGCAAATATGCATTAGTTTCACTTGCTCATGAAAGCAAGCAAGATTTTCCATTCAGAGCTAGCAAAGACGACATTTCACTTTACAGACTCCTTGTGGACCGAGGTCTGGGGAAACCCAGCACCTCTAGTTCTATAACGCACATGGAGCCTGCCCACCGAGCAGAAAGGTTTCACTTCAGCCACTGGTGTGAACACCAGTACCTAGCACTGCTGGGCAACACAAAGCGATGCTGAACACTGATTTCCTCTTGGAGTCACAGCCCTTCTCAAGCTATTGGGGCTGTCCCATATGGACAGCAGTAGTGGAAAAAGGGGGACCGGCCTTTATTCATTTCAATATGCCAAGGTTGTGGGTTCGATGCCTGGTCGGGGCACATAGAAGAATCAGCCAATGAATGCATAAATAAGTGGGACAACAAACTGATATTTCTCTTTTCTATTTCAAATAAATATTAAAATGTAAATTAAAAAAAGGCCAGTGGGATGAGAAATACTATTTTCATAGAACAAATGAACTCAATTCTCAAAAGGCAACAGGAAAGGAATGAGACTAGCATTTATTGTTGCCAGCTTGGTCTTGGTTGCATCATGATTACTATTCAATTCAGTCCTCCCGAGAAACCAGTCAGAAGTGTTATATATGCCCCTTTGCCCATGAGGAAAAACAAGGTCAAAGTAACTACTCTGCTTAATGTCACAAACATCACATAGATCTTCAACAGTAGACACAAGAGTCACACAGGCTATCTGAACCCAGATTCAGTTTTTCTGTTTTTATACTTCCCTTCCACAAAAGAACTTGTGTCCATGGCAGGGAGGAGGGAGGGCTGGGTATTATTCTCCCAGATGTACTTTTCTCAGAATGACTGATACAGAATCAATTTGTTTCTCTGGCTTTAATTTATGTCTTCTGTTTAGTAATTGACCTGTGAGACTACTCTCCTTTAACTAAAAGATTACCTCAGAAGCTGCTAATTGTCACAAACATAGGTGAGGCTATTCCCCACATAAGGCAGGCTGGAAATGGGGGTGGCAAGGTGTTCCGAGTGGCATCATCCATTATAGTTCACAGGTCACAAATGCTGGGACACAGAAGCACAGGTGCCATCAGAAACAGGTGCTATCCCATCCCCATCCCAAGGGACTGATTCCCATTAGAGCTGCTTCAAACATCACTTAGTATAAGACAGATGTGGCTCAGGGTACAAACATGGTGTACAATAGATGAATGCTTGTTTTACATATCTTAAATCAACCACGTGTGGTTGGGAAAATATAAACAAAAGTCCCAAGTGATGAGAGCACAGAAGAAATCATGAGTCAAACTTTGTGATGGCAGAGAATATTAAAGCAGAAAAGAAGAAAGAAGTTCATATTTACTGAATACCTAGAGTATATCTAAGTACTCATGCACATTTTTTTCATTTAATCCTTACGAAGTACATAAAATTATCCCATTTATGTAGACAGTGAACTAAGAGGGGAGGCATCTAAAGGCCCAGGACGACCAGGCTCTGATTCCACGTCCTTCCTCTAAATCAGACTGACTCCAGCAAGAAGCAGGTGACCGACTCCTGGTGTAAACAGATGCCCCTGCCTAGAACAAATACAACATGAGGCAACGTTTACATGAAAAAACATGGGCAGAATCTAGGCTAGAAAACTCTCAATGTAGCCCCCGCCCTGCTTCCCACACCCACCGCTGAACTGAAGTGCATATTAACTAATTACAGTAACCCAATAAAAAGCAGTACACTTAATCACGCTCTAAAAAGCTAAAAGCTTTGGCCCACCTAGAGGAATTACACCTCGCCTTACCTTCTACTACACGTGACACACTGAATTCTCAATCGTTATCCAGGCTCATCTTTATTATCCTCAGTTCCTGTGTATTTAGTCTCCTTTCTGCTCCGCCTCTTCTGGGACCTTTGCTCTACACCTAACCCCACAACCGGCCATTGGACTCTGGTCTCTGAAACTGTTAGAGCATTCGCCTGCATTCCTGACCAAAAGCCTTATTAAAGTTTATATCACTCGTTAACTCTTCTGATTGGGGGCTTCTTGGTCTTCTCGGTCTTAAAAAGTATACGCACAACTTATTCCTGATCTGGGGCCTCTTGCATTAGGATAGCCTCCAGCTCCCCAAGGGATATACAGTATTTTTCTCATAGAATATTTTATTATAAATTTATTGACAATTTTCTGTTTCTTTCTTCCTGTCTATAATGCCTCCCCATGTTTACCAGTCCTCCCATGAATTTAGCCGAACACAGAATAATAGGTGCCTGACAGGAGCCTGCTTCTGTGCACCCTGCTTCGAGCTCTGTAGAAAGAGAGAGTCACACATGTAACCAGAAGCAAGTGTCTCCACAGTGCCTAATATACAACTAGGCCTCACCCTCTCTCTGGCTCCACAACGACATTCTGAGCCCCAGGATTCTCAGGACCACCTCTGTCTTCTGGGGGGAAAGGCTTGGCACTGTCCCATCTACCTGTTCTGTTAACCAATTCTCCTTCCTGTGTGTGTTTGTTGCTTGCTTGTTTTCCTCCGAGAGTCAGGCACTAAACAGCAAATTAAGTACAACTAGTTGGAAAGGACCAACTAATACAATAATCTTCAGCATTCTCAACTGCTTCATTCCAGGAAGACACGGCTTTGGGATGATAGATAAATCCTGCAGCCAGATCTTTTACAGTATTCCTTAAAAGGATATTTCTGGATGAACTAGGTAAAAACAAACAAAAAAAGCTTGATAAAATGCAGATTATGAGAATCACCCTGTACCAACTGATTCAGAGTATATATTGGCAGGGTCTGAGAGAATGCTTTTTAAATATGCTCTTTCTTCAAAGCAGCATAAAGTGTGAGAGCCTCTGTTTACGTGAATCAATGCTAACAAAGCTGCAGTAACGGGGAAATCTCACAGAGAAAGGGGTGCACATCTGGAAGAGGAGACAAAGATCAGGTGAACTACATCTGTGCAGTACCTGCCTCACTGCCAGCCTATGGGGGCAACACATCTGGCTAGTGGCCTATCTTAAGGAGGTCAATATTTATTGGAAATAAAAATCAGTTATTCACCAATTTCTGCTTTTTAAAAATTTCAACAGTAGTTACAATAAAAGTGTCTAGAAGAAATTCTCATTTTCATGATAATTTGACAGAACTATGCAATTTGTAAAAGCTTAGAGTGTGTGTGTGTGTGTGTGTGTGTGTTTAAATGTTAAGACATGCTTTGGAGGTGGGGGTCAATAATGTAAAGCTACTTCCCAGAGGTCAACATTTTGTAGTAAAGAGACATTTTTTACTTACCATCACTGAGTCAAAAAATAAGTCCTGTGCTGTGGATTTCAAGGGAAAAGATAATTTGTTCAAGTTTCAATAAATTGACAGTTTAAAGAGTAACTCTTTAGTGTGTTTCGCTTCATGCATATAATTATTGATCAAGAAGCCACTGTCCAATGGGACCTCTGCCCTGGAAATCCTTAGAAGGTTCTCTGGTGACTAAGAAAAATACGTAATGAGTTTTAGGGGGGGAAAAAAAAAATATATATATATATATATATATATATATAGAGAGAGAGAGAGAGAGAGAATAAGAATTACTATAGATTTGAAATAAGTGACTGATCAATAAAATAATGAATGAATAGGAATGCAGAAAGTTAACTAGGGAGTTTGAATCTTAACAGAAATAATACAGTTGACTATTAAAAATTAAAACATACACTGGACTTTCATCAATTCCATCACAAACACTGCTGACCTGTCAGTCTGATGAACATGTTTCTTATTAGCTTATCCAAAATATTAAACCATTTCCTAAAACTTGGCAGAAAACTAGCGCGTGCAATTTTTGATTCAGGTATTAGGTCGTACTTGGACAAGAATTAAAAATCTTTTTCATTCAGAAAGATGGTAGCTAAAATCTTACTGAATATGGAAAAAATTCAGAGATCAACTCATAAATCTGATGATTTACCCACACATAAATATACTGCTCAGAAAAATTAAGGGTATTTCAAAATTAATATGAAGCAATAAAATATCTCCTAATTTTTGTGAGCAGTATATTTAAAATACTGTCCTGATAAGTTACACACTGCCTTAATGTTTGCTTAACTTGAAAACATGAAAGACTTTAAACTAAGGCTGTGACTTCTTTTGAATATTTGTGAGTACAGTGCTTTCCCAATCTTCTCATGAGTGTAACCTTCAGGGGAAAAAATACATCTTTCTTGTGCTTGCACTACTCATTTTGTCTTAGAGTTAGTCCCTTCCAGAAAGTTGGTTCAGAATGTTATTAGCATATTTATTCTCTTCTTAAAGACTTCACGGCAGTGTAACTGTCATAATATTAAGAAAGCCTGATGCCTCCAAAAGGAACAAAGAAAATAGTAATATAGTTTACAGCAAGGACAATGAGGATGTAACAGTAAGCTTCATTAAGAAGCTACTTGTATCTAGTCAGTTCAGTACAATTAGAGCAACAAACAGCACTGCAGTCCCAGCACTCTAATGTCATCAGTTCCTTGCCTGTGATATAATGTCATTAAGGACAAATATATTGAAGCATGATGGTGTCATTTTTAAACTTAACTGCCCGACATTTTCCATGTTGGTTCAGTAAATTAATGACTTTGATGCATTTTAGATGCCAAACAAAAAAGTACCGCTTAGACGGCAGTTATGTATGGAATGTCCATTTTTCTCAGTGAGAAACTATGTTTCAGAAGCTTGCTGATTAGAAGCAGTGTCCACACCACAGTGTCATTGCTTTCTTACCAAAAAAATCACCCAAAGCTATTAGGAAATAAAGTTCCACTTCACCTTGGATCTTCCTCACACAGACCTCAGTTTATTTACAACTATATTTCAGGTCAGTAATAAAGTAGGCAACGGTCACATCATTCTAGGAGTAGTAGGAGTCAAGGCCAAGGGGACAGCTGCAGAGCCTGCGCTTGTCCGCTGTAGCGTGAAGGGTGTCCCTTTATCAGTGGGCCAGTGTAATAAGGCAAATGGGAAGGTGGATGTTGAAACTGATTAATAATTATTTCTTTCATACTGAATATCTCCTACATTTGGGCATTTTGCATTTTTTGTTTTGTTTCTCTAGAAAAACACAGGGGGTTGGTATGTAAAACAAAGCAAAACACACACACATATTGTTTAATTGAAAAAATATTTGGATAAAAACAATTCTAGATAATTAATTTGCTTGTGAGATAATCTAGATTATTGTATATTATCAACTACAGAGGCCACTAGAAAGTTGATTTAAATTTCAGGGAGAAAAGACAGAAAGCTGATGATTGTTGTTTTGTTTCTTTACCTCATTATCCATTTTCAAGTGATAAGACAATATCAAGAGTTTAAATCTGCGACTTGGACTAACTTGACTTCTCCAGGGTAAGGATAGTAACCCCTGAGTGCGATGGAGAAAATGCTGACGACCGTCTGGTGCAGAATGACACAGATGCCAGTGTTTTAGCTGAAACGCGTTCGATTCTGCCCCCTCGGCAGTCAGTCTGCGATCTGTGACCTTGCACCTGTGTCTGCAGGGCTCTGCCCTGGGCATGGAGTGGGCACATTGTGAACACGTGCCCTCCAATCTTTTGGATTCCATGACCTAAGTTATTTTGCCACAAATGATCCTGATAGACATGAATCCTGTCATTTCAATCTCACTAATGTCCATTTTCTCAGATAAATTAGTTCCAAGGGGCAATCATCTGACCTGTTTATTAGTGTGTCTAAGTTATTAACCAGCTAGGCCAGCGAAGTTATTTCTGCCTCAAAAGTAGATGCAGAACTTTACCAATTCTTGCACTAACCTATTATTCATCATAAAATTTGCTCAAATGCAGGAAATGTGGTAGCTAGAGCTGTATTTGCACTTATGCTTATAATCTAAAGTACAAGGTACTAAAATTCCATGTATTTGGTTAACACTCTGGCACTGGATGCTCCGTATGGATTCAAATGTCACATCTTCTCACAACATATAGGATCAAAGCAGGTTGTTGCTTCTAACAGCCCAATCCTGAGTAGAAGTCTCAAGAGTCTTATCTATTACCCCCCTTTCTACTACGCATCTTTATTTACCAATCGGGGATGATCTCACAAGGCTTGAAATTCAAAATCCATAATTGAGACAGGGGACAGAGATAAAGGGAGTTTGGAGACTAATTTCAAACTAACCGTACGTATCAGAAACAATCAGAATACTGGGAACCGAAGATGAAACAAGCCCTCAGATACTGCGGTATCTGGCCTGCAGACACACTGAGTACTGAGGAAATTATACAGGATGTTTAGGGCACCGAGCGCTGGGCAAACGAAGATGACGGCGTATTCACGGCGTGCTCTTACCGTGGATGTGCTTGTTATTGGCTGAGCGGCTGAGCTGTTTCAGCCCCCGACTGTAAAGTCAAGGTGGAAAGGCTAATCTGTTTATTCAGATTCCTCAGAGGAAAGGAGCAAAGACACTGGAAATTTAAATAAGCTTTTAAAATCCAAGTATATTCTGAATCAGAGACATACAAGGTATTTTTAATCAACGATCTGTAACTCACAGCTTACCAAAACCATGGGCATCAGAAATGTCAAGATAAAAGAATATTTAATGTTCTCTGCAGATCTGTTCAATGTAGAATTGAAGAGCTAAATCCATTCATTCCATAACAAATGTAAATGATATTTCTATCATAATCTAATCCCCAAAATGTTTTTATTTCTTTTGAGTCAAGGGGAGGTACTGACTGGGAAGGACCACAGAAACTGAGAGTTTTAATCAAAGGAAGTCATATGTCATTTTCTAACAACTACAGAAAAGTGTCTTCTCCATATTCATGCCACAAGTTGAGTTTTTAAAAACATTTTTAAAATCAGATCTCTAAGACCTGCATAGACATTTCTGATACAGTTCTTAGAAAAAATGAAATAGCACTGAAATTTTAATAGTGACCAATAAAGGAAATAAATGTAAGGCCACTACGCACACAGCCTTAAATGACAGTGCATTATTAATAAGAATGTCTCTAGGCCTGGGTCTATCCCAGCACACATCCATATATCGTGTGGCAGGAAGGCCATGACCCCCAAGTGCCCCGGACACAAGTCCAGCTGTGCCATTCATCAACACTGTGACCTTGGCCAGAGCCCTTTCTTTTTATGAGCTTCAATTCCTGAATCAGTAAATTTCTGGGATTTAAATTGATTCTTGAGGGGTGTTTTTTTTCAGCAAAACTATTCTATGAGTTAAGAAGGAAGCCCCCAAATTGCCTATTAATGAAGGGGACAGATACTCCGTCCCTTCTCTCAACTCTGGAGTGTCTGGAGTGGAGCCCCAAGCACTGCAGGAGGCAGGAGAGGGAAAACAGAGCCGGTGGGCATGCCCACTGCGACTCTGGTGAGCAGGTGCTCTAACGGGTTGTGGGCTCAGCCACGCTGATGCTGTGGAGGCCCCTTGGGAGCAGGCTAGGGTGCGCTGGGACAACTTGCTGCAAAATGTCCTGGTGCCAATGAAAGGGGAGCAAAGGGTTCCACTCACTCCTCCTACTCAGGACTACTGGGTGTTTTGCAATCAAGTTCCCCAAATCCCTGTGTCCAAAAAGACAGTGAAGATTTGACATCACACATCTGGCCACAGCATGAGGGTCAGAGAAGAGATTGTGCATTTGGGGAGAGCGCGAGCAGGAAAGACAGCATTTCCCACTCGCCTGGAGCCTGAAAGGTGGAGGTCAGGCCTGGAAAACGGAAAGCAGCTCTGTGCACTTGGGAACATAAGTCACAGTTCTGCTTCTCCTGCCCATCGCTAAAACTCAGGAACTTCCATCAAGGTACAGAAGTCAACCAATGAACAAGCCGTAAGAAAACTGAGTGTGCCTTGTGATGGGAACTGATCCCACTCCTGGGTCAGTAACTGGAGTCTATTTTTGCCCACGCCCCAGCCCTAGTTCACAGGCACTAAGTATGCTTCCTAATCTTAAGTGTCCCAGTGAACAGAGAGCTCGGCGTACTGCCCTGGTACCCTCTGTGACTGGCTGGAGTGACGTGGCTCACAGCCTCCTCCAAGTTCTGGGCCACATCATAGAGATGTTAGAAAAAGATCATTTCTGTTCAGGGATTACACAGCAATTCTTTTCTTTTCTTCCCCCCCCCCCCCCAGAGACAGAGAGAGTCAGAGAGAGGGATAGATAGGGACAGACAAACAGGAATGGAGAGAGATGAGAAGCATCAATCATCAGTTTTTCGTTGCGACACCTTAGTTGTTCAATGATTGCTTTCTCATATGTGCCTTGACCGTGAGCCTTTAGCAGACCAAGTGACCCCCTGCTCAAGCCAGCAACATTCGGTCCACGCTGGTGAGCTTTGTCCAAACCAGATGAGCCCACGCTCAAACTGGTGACCTCGGGGTCTCGAACCTGGGTCCTTCCACATCCCAGTCCGATGCTCCATCCACTGCGCCACCGCCTGGTCAGGTTGCACAGCAATTCTGAACAACATTCCAGCCACAGCAGTGACCATGCAGGATCTGAAGTGTCACTCAAACCTTGGAGAATACTACTGCAAAGGAAGACTGAAGCAAAGCCTGGCTCCACTTCATTGTAGGACCACCGTGCTCTCCTGTGGCCAACTGTGGGCTCCAGCATAGGCTTTTATGAATAAGTAAAATAAGGCCCACGCTTGCTGCTGGTAAAATAACACAGTAAAACCTAAAACTGGTGAAGAACTCACACATGTACCATCCCATTCAATATTCCTGAGATCCTATGGAGTGAGCAGGCTAAATGTCTCCCCTCCTTTAAACAGAAGAACATGAATGTACAGAGAGTTGACAATGCCGTTCAAAGAGGCAACCAAAGAAGATTTAGTCTTCAGTCTTTGTGACTTCAGAGACTATCTATGTGCCAATTTCCATAAAGGGTAAAGAATAAAGAGCATTAGTCAGACTATACAAGGTGTTAATTTCAATTACATCTCTGCACCTTGTCACCGTAAACTTGAATTTTTGGCTGGGGTGCATATTGGCCAGATCACCTATGATAGTTCGGTTTCTCTATACCCAGCCTTTGCTTGGATGTTTTGTTTTGTATCTTCTATGACATGTAACCTTTGATATCAAAGCTGCAATCACTGAAAGCTTCTTCTACATGTTTGGAAAAAATTACTCTTATTCACTATACATGCATGATAAGGATTAAAACCTCTCTGTTAAATAAAATTGAACTTATTTTCCTGAGTGATAATACGTAAGACAGCTGTGTGAACGTTTCATTTACCACTGACGGCACTGCTACCTTACTTCTGTGAGTCTACGTTTCCATCAGTGGCATAAATCCACTCTTTAGAGAAAAAATATTAAGATCTGGGCCCTGGCCGGTTGGCTCAGCGGTAGAGTGTCGGTCTGGTGTGCGGGGGACCCAGGTTCGATTCCCAGCCAGGGAGCATAGGAGAAGCCCCATTTGCTTCTCCACCCCCCCCCCTTCCTCTCTGTCTCTCTCTTCCCCTCCCGCAGCCGAGGCTCCATTGGAGCAAAGATGGCCCGGGCACTGGGGATGGCTACTTGGCTTCTGCCCCAGGCGCTAGAGTGGCTCTGGTCGCGGCAGAGTGATGCCCCGGAGGGGTAGAGCATCCCCCCTGGTGGGCGTGCTGGGTGGATCCCGGTCGGGCGCATGCGGGAGTCTGTCTGACTGTCTCTCCCCATTTCCAGCTTCAGAAAAATACAAAAAAAAAAAACAACAAAAAAAAAACTGGATGACTATCACCCCAGGCTACTTATGACCAATGTGTTTTATGGCTATTACCTTCAAATAATTATTAATAGCTCCCTGTTCCACTCAAGTGTCCTTGTTTGGACAATAAATTTCATGGTCACTGTAATTAAGATCTTTCCTCTTCTCGTTCTCCCTATAGTCCTTTTGAGGAAAATAATTTTGTGACCCTAACAGATTAATAACCTGAATAAGTAGCAGTGAAGAACTAAGAAGAGTGTACCTTGCTGGACCACACACAGAATGTAGCAGTGCGTGCACCTGGGAAGAAGAATCTAGATACATTTGCTGTAAATCCAGTTATATGAAGAATGGAAATGTCAAGTTTATATATATATATATATATATATATATATATATATATATATATATATCTCCAAACTTTCTAAAAAGTCTAGACTAAAAACATGCATTTGGAGTTACCAGCATATTGGTTTTTGAAGCCATGTGACTGACCAAAGGGCTGACAGGAATGAAGAGCATGGGAGGAAGAGGAATCATCACCAAGTTCTACATAACCTCAATCTTTAATGCTGGAGGAGGAAGCAGCACAGGAAGCCAGCAAGAAACTGCCGGAAATAGGAGGAAAAGCAGGAGTGTGCCACCAAGGGCAGACACTGTTATAGGAAGGAGTAACTTTTGGGTGGTGATTGGAAGTGAAGTCAAGTAAGATGAAGACTAGGAAGTCTAGACTTCTAAATACAATGTGGGAATTGGGTTAGATCCAGAAATAAAGGCACTGGGATGCACTGATGAAATCCAATCAAAATCTGTAGTTTAGTTAGTGGCACGGTAGCCGATTAATGGACCTTGGTTCCCTATGTTGGTAACATTACGGAATGCAGGGTGAGTGAAACAAAAGACAATTTTGTCTTATCTTTGCAAATCTTCTATTAATTTAAAATTATTTGAAGTAAAATGTTTAAATTACTCAAGGATGGAAAGGAAGAGATCAATGACATTAACACATTTTAATAATCACTTATGTACATATTTCTGAACTCCAAATACTGCATGAAATTTTTGTAATCTACAAATTATAAAAAGGGGACCAGGCAGAGGAGAATGTGGAATCTCGGAAGGGTTTTGGTTATTTCATGCAACTTATTGGAATGTTCTACAAGAGCGGGAGAGATCAAAGATCCAGGAGAGAGTGAGAGTGATATTTCTGGGTAGGTTAGAATAAAAAGCATCTAAAACATGATGGCTTAAAGAAAAGAAAAAGAAAGAAAAAACAAATGTGGTAAAAACTTATTAGAAGAGGTTGAAAAGGAAAGGCAGGGGAGGGGTGGAGGGGGAAGTGTTTTTATAGGTCAGAGATCTAGAAATCTCAAGATTGTTGAGGGAGCACATGCCTGATAGCATATTCAAAATATATCTTCACAGTAAGAGAAATAGATTTCTTCATCAATTTTGACAGCACTTTATCAGAATATAAGTCATGTTAAATGCAAAGCCAGTATCTGTGTTATTAACTATACCTTCTTAAAATTTGAGTCGATTTTATTTCAGGTTTGCAAATATTTGGCTTAAAATAATGCCCTTGATATATAATAAACAACAGTTTGGTGAAGATGTATTACTCTTTTTACAGAGTGATACATAAAATCTACCTTTGAAAATTAATTTCGCAAGATAGCACACACAAACACACACACACAAACCTGCACAGCAAACACAGAGACACTGCAGAAACTGTGGCAAAGGAGATGCCTCTGTCATCTAAATGAGAATGATGACGGAAAGGACATTTCAATTGTTTCATAAGCCCAGGTAATATTTCTTTCATCTTTGTCAGATTATTAAATAAATAAAGGCAATCTGACAGCCAAAGGGTGAGAGCCAGTAAAAGGGTAATGAATACTGAGAATATAAGGGTGTCAGCACGCACGGAAGAGTTCAGCATGACAAGAAAAATATTGCATTTTGATGTCATTTCTGAAGAAAATGTGTTTGTCAAATGGGGATGATGATTGGTCTATTGAGAAGCTGAAAATCGAGCCATTATTGGATGACACAATGTTTTTGCTGCGTCCAGTAAACAGTTTGTGATAAATGACACAGACTGGAAGTAAGCACTAGATAGCACCATGTCTTTTATGCCTTAGGAAACATTTATTGACATACTAAAGTGTCAAACATTTCTATAGATACTAATTTTAGGATTAGAAATACATATTCTTTGGGAACTTCATATGTGCCAGGCAAAGATTACATGAGGATTTCCACAAATAGATCTAATTTAATGTAATCATCACAACACCCTATTAATCCCATTTTGAGGATGTGTTGTAGGAGCACAAAGAGTTTAAATCGTTTGCCCAAGATGTTAGATTACAAAGCCAGGATCATCAATTCAATTCCCTGCAGTCCTGCCTTGTCCAGGCTACTACCTAAGTCAGGTCACGAAATGAATGAGGGACTGGATAGATGGATACTGAAAACAGCATCTACACAGTTCTACTGGGACTAGAGACAGGATCTATCTTCTCTTGACATCTAATTAATATGCAAAACCGAAGGATTGAGCTCGGTGGGCAGTCATGAGTATCAGATTTCAAAATTAATTTCCCCTGCGAATGTAGATAGCCCTAGAGATCAAAACAAAGAAGAACCTGATACTGATTGCTGCTTTCCGGTTTCTAATAACCAGATGTCCGACCACACTCCAGACCAATTAACTCAGAAGCCTTGGAAGCAGGACCCACGCAACCACATTTTCCAAACCTTCCAGATGATTTCAGTGCATTGCCAAGGTCAAGAGCTACTATTTTAGAATTATAGGGCCTACACTCTGTAGATTTCGAGTTGCCTCAGCAACTAATGGGACTAGCAGATGGAAGAACAGAATGTTGGAAGGACTGAACTTGGAGCCTAGTTCCATGTTCCCCTACTGTTCCAGGAAGGTTGTTTGAGGGCAAACATCAGGAACATAAAAAGAGATATAGGAAGAAGATGCCAGTTCCTGTCAGTGACAGGGTGACCATCCTGACTGTAAAGTGTTAAATCTGCTTTACCTAACTTGTAATCAACAGGTGCTTGTAGTGAAAGCAGGGTAAGCTAAGGAAAGGTGGGGCCCACAATCCCCTGGGCTGTAAAGCCTACAACCTAAATGCACAAAGTTTAAGGCTGATACCGGCTACCCAGAGCAGGAATAGTGAGTGGATTAAGCAAAAATAATGATAAGCAGAGCAAAGCATGTGCTTTGGGGAATAAAATGAGCACCTCTGGAGTTTAAGGAACAAAAACAAAGCACTGATTATGCCAAATGTTATCACCAAATACTTCTAATAACATGTCTTTTAATTCCTGAGCCATGTTTATCTATATAAGGTGCCATACCAGGTGCTCTGTGTATATTGCTTATTCAGTCATTAACGTACAAGGTAACAGTAACGTACAAGACACATTAACATACAAGGTAAACAACTGTGATGCCAAAGTTTGCACAGAATTCCATGTGACTACATTTTTCAAGTTTTCCATTTTAAATTTTTAGGTTTAGCCCATAAACTGATCTTTGACCTTGGACCTGTTCTACTCTAGAGAAATCTGAGCTGGTAACACAGAGTGGATCTGGGGTACACATCTAGGGAGGGAAGGGGAGAGAAGAGGAGAAAAGATGAGGGGAAGGGGAAATTGGGAAGGAGAGAGAGGAAAAGAAAGAGAGAGAAGTCACAATGGCAGTGGACATCATGTAGTGAAAAGAGGTTGGGTTTTGGAGTTAGAAACATGAGTTTGTGAACTCACAAAAAGCAAATGTCATGACAAACATACTGCATGACAAGTTTCCTTTCAATAAAAGAACCCTATATATTGAAGACTGTCGGCTTGCCTTTAATCTCACCAGGCCAGCACACCAGGACAAGAAGGAGACAGGTTTTCAGAGAGCACAATGTTCAGGAATAACTATAAAATTGGCCAGATAAGCAAGCCATTGGCTGCAGCTGCCTTTGTGCGATGTCACCTGAAAACCTGAGGTAGGAGAAAAGCAAGATGCTCAACCCTCATTATCAAATAAAAAATAATAAAAGGGAAGCACAGTGAGCATCAGTCTGCACAAAGGCCCTTAATCCCGTTTCTGTGAAGGGAAACAAATGAGCGAAACACACTCACAATCAGCCCCCGAGTCATGCTCCTCATGTGCTTTTGCCACGAGGAAAGCACAGCAAAGCCCGCCAAGCACACTTCAAAGCCAAGGGGAAGCCACGTGATGGGACTGGCCTACCAGGTGGTTACTTCTGACTGCTGTGCAGAAAATCAATACCTCACCCTGGGAGAAGTTTGGTGTAAGAAACCACAGAGCAGCATGGTTTCTAAAAATAATCACCAGCTATTATTAAACATAACATTGGCAACAGAGCACTTACTCCAAGTCCACCACAATTCTTTTTTTTTTTTTTTTTTTGTATTTTTCTGAAGCTGGAAACGGGGAGAGACAGTCAGACAGACTCCTGCATGCACCCGACCGGGATCCACCCGGCACGCCCACCAGGGGCGACGCTCTGCCCACCAGGGGGTGCGATGCTCTGCCCCTCCGGGGCGTCGCTCTGCCGCGACCAGAGCCACTCTAGCGCCTGGGGCAGAGGCCAAGGAGCCATCCCCAGCGCCCGGACCATCCTTGCTCCAATGGAGCCTCGGCTGCGGGAGGGGAAGAGAGAGATAGAGAGGAAGGGGGGGCAGGGGTGGAGAAGCAAATGGGCGCTTCTCCTATGTGCCCTGGCCGGGAATCGAACCCGGGTCCCCCGCATGCCAGGCCGACGCTCTACCGCTGAGCCAACCGGCCAGGGCCTCCACCACAATTCTAAATATTTCACCCAAAGCAATTCATTTCATCTCCACCACAACTCAAGAAGCAGTGCCCTGAGCTTCCTTCTGCGGACAAGGAAACTGAAACACAAAGAGGTTTAAGAAACCCGGTCAAGGTCACACCACTAGTCAGCGATAGTTCAGGGATCAAAATCCAGGCAGTTTGTTACTAGAGTCCAAGATTTTGCTCACCATGCTCACTGCTTCTATGAATAGCACGTAATGCAATTCAGCACATATTCATTAAGTGCCTACCATGTGACGGCTTTGCAGAACATCTAGAGAAGTGAAACATATTTCATCCCTTGCCAGGGATGTCTGTGGAATGGTCAAGCAAAATCAACAGAGACCCCAGGGATATGATCTGTAATATATAAAGTTCATGTAACACAATGCACAGTTTCTGGTAACATCATAAGACATACCAACACAGTGAGGAAAGCTGGAGTCTGTGGGGAAGGGAACAGGAACCGACCTTTCCTCACTCTAACTGCATGGCAAGTACGCCGTGTAGAGCGTGCCCTGAATCATGCCAACAGGGAACTATTTCCCACAAGCAAAGAACTGCAGAACAAGACATTAAGCAGTTCAATCGCTTACAGGTACAGGGGCAGAACCAACACTGACCCTTCATCTAATTCCAGAGTCCATGCCCCTTCCCCTCTCTCATAAGACTCCTGAGAAAATTTCTGTGATTTGGGTGGAATTGGACAGAGCTGCCAGGAGTCAAGTACAGGCGCCAGAGGGAGCCAGTGAAGCAGGAGAGGGAGAGAGAGTCCTGCAGCCAAACTAAAGCTCAGGGGCAGAATCCAGGCTTTCCTGGAGGGACCCAGAGCAGATGGGTCAACTTCCCTGAAGAATGAAGCATGGGCACCCGTCCGTGCATCTACTATCTGTAGAGCAACTGGAGTGGTGGAGACAAATGTTCCTACAAACAGTGAGGATGCTATCGGTGCTTTCACATCACAGCAAGTTTAGTAAAGCTGGCTGCATCCACTTCTGCAGTGAGAGAAGAAAGTGGAAGTGGCAAGAGAAAGAGACCCAGGATGAGTTAGGGGGCAGGGGCAGGAATCCAGACAGGCAGATATGAGCCTCCCCACCAGCAGAGGAGGGATGGGGGAAGCACCTGGTTGCCCTGAATCCATGGCTTTTAACAACTGGCTCCATGGCACTCAAGATTAGTCGGCAAGAATGTCAATTAAGCCTTTACATATTTGCAGAAGGAGCTGGACTTCTTGCCCTGTTTTTGCACAGTTTGGTTCCTAAAAAGAATCAATTCAGTTTGGACTGTTAAAGGTGTTATTTCCAGTTAGTACATTTGAAATATCCATTAATACCTCCTTTAAACATAAGTATATAAACATAAATGTAATGTCTTATTTGACTTACGTAATTCTCTGAGTGAAGAGGAAGACAGAAGCCAAGGGGCACCACATCATAAAATGCGTACAGATCAGAGATCTCTCATACCCCCAAGTAATAAACCCACTCATGTGACATCCCCAGCTTATTTAAAGAAAAGACTTCTTTAATCTCCTATTTATAAAGCATAGATTATATTACCATTCATTTTAAATAGCCTAAATCTTTTAAAGAAATTCAGAAATTTAGACCAAGTCCAGAAAAAGAAAAACAATTTTCATGGGTGTCCTGTCCTTATGAGCATGAGTCATCCTATTCTGTCATCGCCTATACAGTTGGAGAACCTGAGTATGTATATATAGCACTTTTACTGGGTCACTTACTACAGAAGAAATGGCTCAAACTTTTGTGGACAAACTGTTCCATATATATCACAACTTCTTGAACAGGTTGATTAATTTTAGGCAGAAAGTTATTTTCCAACAGAACCATTATAATTCATCTTTCTTTAAAAATACTTTCATTTACAATTAAAATTATTCATTTTTTAAGGAAATAATTATGTCATCTTTCTTGACAACAGAGGTGAAGTTCTTGACAAACAGCATCGGGTTCTACCTCCATTCCCTCCATTTCTACTCAGGGACTACAGGAAGGAGGAAGACTTACCCCCAAATTGGGACATATTAAAAACATATAAAACTTGTTTATCCTGTCTCTGCACCGTACCACTTTATCAACGTAAGTTGATAACAATAAGCAAACAAATGAAGAAACATCGGGGCATGATTTTTTTTGTCAATCTTCAAGTGGTTGTTTTTGCCAATCATTTGGCAAAAACCTCATAAATTCAGGAAAAAAAAATATGCAGTGGCTCTAGGTAGGGTGTAGTCAGAGTACAAACTCTCTAGGCTCACAAAGACCCAGCTCCAAGTCCTCACTTCAGCACTTGCCAGCAATGAAATTGGGTAAGTGATCTATACTGCTTACATGTCAGTTACTTTACCTGTAACAGAAGGATAGCGATGTCTATCTAATGTGATTGCTGTGGATTAAATGAGCAAAGTATGTAAAGCCATCAACCTTTTTATAGGCTAGGAAAAGCTTTGTGCGAGCACCATCAAAAGATACTTGCTACCTGGTTCAGAGAGACAGGTAGAATGATACATAGATAGCCAAACAGATATTTCAAAGCATAAATTCAATTTTCTTTAAGCAAGAGATTAAGTTGAGAACTTTGCCTAATAACCAAGCTGTGTGTGCAAGTGTGGTCCACAGAGAGGCGTATCAGAAGGACCAGCCATAGTGCAACCCTGATTTTGGATATGATTAGCCTATGGAGTTCCGTAACTATGGAGAAGTTGTTCATCCAAAGTCACTCATCTGTTCATTTTCTCTAAAGTATCGGCATAGGCCATGATGCTCTTATTTATAATAATTCCATATCTATTAAAACAAAATAATCTCTTCCATTTTCAGCATTAAAAAGGCACACGATCCCCCCACCTGATCAAAAACAAGGCAAAACAGAGAGAAAGCAAAAGAAAATAATTCAGAGAAAACGAGGTCAGTCTCTCACTTTCTTTTCACATCCTGAAAATAAATGTTGGGGTCTGGGAAGGGGCTCTCTCCTTTTCTCAACTGGACTAAAATAACTGTCTGAACAGTTTCATTTCAAACCTGTGGCTGCATTTCTCACACTATTTTTTAAAAATCCAGTCACTTTCAATACAAACCCCATTCTAAATAAAGCTTTTCATCTTTTCTTGACTCTGATTCCTAATTTAACATGATCTCACCACTCTTGCTTACCTAAAAAATCACTTTTTGGCAACTTTAACTATTCTTAACAGAGGCATGAATCAGAAAATAAAAAAAGAAGGCCCCCGGTGGCTTAAGCACAGGCTAAAATTATATGTGCACCAAAGTCAGAGAGATTTTTTTTTAGTTTTTCAGAAACAAAGTCCTTACTAAAAACCTAATTACTCTGACCTCGTATACTTATTACAATCAATGGGCTGATCTCATTTTGCAGCTACTGGAAGGTCCTCAGAGCAAATCCCAAGACAGTGGCAGTTAGTCAGGAACTGAGGACTGGAAGCTGGACCGTCATGGTAATAACAACATTAATAACCCAGCAGGATAGCTGGGTGGGTTAGAGCATCATCTCAAACTGCAGAGGTTGCCAGTGTGATCCCCAATCAGGACACAGGAACAGATCAATCTATCTCCCTCCTTCCCTCACTCTCTCTCTGTCCCCTCCCCACCCTTTCCTCTCTCACTAAAATGAATTAAAAAGTAACAATAGCAATAATTGGAAGGAAGCTAGCATGCATCCTTCTCCAGTGATGTGACAGCCCTCTTCTTAACACTTATGTTCTAACTCATTTCGTCTTTATGACCACCATTTTTACAGTTGATCAACAGAGGAACTGAAAAACTGAATGAGCGAGTAATGAAGCTGAAATAAATGAGAATGCAGGAAGTGTGGCTTCAGGGTGACAATGAGAAAATAAGAAGTGACACACAGGCATAATGCAGGTACGCAAGTCATCGGGAGGGGGCACAGTAGGCGTAGGCTGTACAACTCCACAAGGCCCAGAGGCCCGCCCAGCTCTGCACTCTGCCTGCAGTGTTTCCCTCGAGCTCCCGCCAGGGCCCTCTGGACAGTGGCCACATCAGCTCCCACAGGTGAAGAGAGAAAGGTCTCCTAGGGGCATCTCCACAGTTGGCAGAAGAATATTATCTCTGGCAGGACAAGGCTTGGCTTGCCCCCCCCCCCACACACACACACACTTCATCTCCCAGTGCTTCATGTCATTGCTCCAAAAATAACATGACAAAAATTAAATTACATGAAACTAATTTGAAAATAATTTTTAAAATCACACACATCCAAAAAATAAAAACACATGAGAGGGATTAAAAGTGAAGGAGGGACATAGACTTTAGAATATGCTCTCTGCTCATCAAGTTACCCCCATGGAGCTGCCAGCTACCAGAACCAGACCTGGAGACAGAAAACATCCGTGGGATACACTTTTGAGTGGCCAAGAAGAGGAAGACTGGACACACGGGCACAGAGAGGTGGAACAGACAGGGCCGGGTGCTGAGAGAGGAGACCGCACAGAGAACACTGAGTAAAGGCAGGGCACAGCCACCTCTCCCTGAAGGAGCTGGAAGTTTCCTAGGGGAAATTCTAAAGAAGAATTTGTGAAGGATTAAAGCCAGATGACTGTGCCCCCTCTCGAGGCTGAGCAGAAGGGAAAGGAAGCCAGGAAAGGAGGGTGGTCCCGAATCATGGGGCTGGATTCGGGCCCCGCCAGCTACTCCCTGAACCTGGACCCTGGGGGAGGAGAGGACTGGAGCTTCCAGAGAGGCAAGGCCGGAAGACCCGACCCCAGCTGAGGGCTCCTGTCCTGGCAGCAAACCTCCGGCCACAGGGTTTCCGGGAGGGGAAAAGCCATGCAGAAATCTCAGAACGGTGGGCTAGGAGTCGCTCTGCAATTTACAGGAAATCAAAAGCCCTCCGAGATCTGTCGTTCTGTAACTTGGGCGGGTGAGGAGGGTAAGTTTCATGAACTGGGCTCTATCTTGCCCTCCCAGACAGCAAGACTCACTGGGGCATCATGCCAGGAGGCATTAGCAAGAGTTATATTTATATTAAACACTTTATTTACAAAGGGAAATGACTGTACAATTATATTTTACAAAGATTTACTTCAGAAATATTTGAAATAGAAAATATACACCCTTAAATGGGCAAGCTTTAGTTATTTGAAAATGTACTTCTATGAGAACTCATCCTGTAATTATGCCTTCAAAAAAGTAAATGTCACTGAAATAACCCTCACCCCAAGTAAAAAAATTTAAAATGGAAGATCTGAAAGCATTCATACTTTCTAAATTAAATGTTGATATATATCATTTCCTGTGCCTGTAAAGTCAAAAAAAAATTTTTAAGAGCTAAATTGTGCTCTGTTAGCTACCCAGGAAACCAGAATTCCATTTAAGAACTAATACTTAAGTTGCCTTTAATTTTAAACTCAACTATTAAAGATGCACTCTTTCTCTCCTTTGGGGGGTTTCTTCTTGTGGTATTGGAATAAAAGATATTGTATATTAAAGTATAAGGGAGAAATCATCTGGATCTAATCATGTTTTAGGAAAGAGCAGTCACGACTGTTTCATTTCTGGATGTAAAGAGCCCAATGCATTGAGGTTAAACAGTGATGATTTCTAAAAATGCTTACTTGTATGAAATTTGACTTACAAACAGTCATCATTGCAGCCAGGCAGGGGTGCCTGGGAGGAAAACATACTATTAACTTCAGTCAGAAATCAATGTCCCGGAGTTGGAGATGTGGGCAACCTTCAGACTTTCCCAGCAAGACAGCAGGGTGATGAGCACCTCTATCCTCCTCGGAGTCAGCGTGCTCTGGTTTTCCGGCAGAGCACCCCAAACCCCCTGATGCATGTGCCCACTGCAAGCATTCACCGAGCATTCGTCCAATAGCTAGTGTCCACTAGGGTAGAGAGGGCACCAGGAAACGTCAAAAAGGATTCTTGTATAATAGAGCCAAATATCTGGTCACCACCTTGAATCTAGTCTAAATCTAATATAAATGTTCTCTTTCCCTTTCGGGGCCTTAACTGCCCTTCTAGGCTCAATGATCTTCTGAGACCTTCCTGGAGCTCTTCTTCTCTGTGCCTATCACATTAGACCAGACGAACAACCAGGCCTGAGAGGGGATCAAAGACCTTAGTTCCAAGAGATCTGGAATAATGGGTACAGGGTCAGCCTGGAGGGAGGAGGTATTTCCCTGAAAACAGGATCCAGAAAACAGGCCACTGCAAGGTTCAGACATCTCTCAGAGCGCCTTTCAAATGAGCTGCATTAAAAATAGCACAGAGGTCATACTCAGAATTATTGGATTTCTTGAGTTCTTTGATTCAAGTCTCAATCAGGCTTGCTGTCCTTATTTGATTACATAATTTGATTCTGCTCCATAACCAAAATGTCACACTATTGAAAAGTCACTATTATATCTGGAGGGGTCTATTGAAGATTTCCTTGCATTTGAACAGTGCACACGGGGAGGTGCTGAAGCTGTGAGTGAACCTGGGGAAAGTACTCTTGGAGACAGCCTCAGGCCAGGGGCCAGCTAAGTGACCAGGCCTGGCCAGGGGTCAGCAAAGGCTGGGGCCCAGGTGCAGGGAGAAGGCAGGAGGAACAGCCACAGGACTGCTCGGAGCCTCCACTTCATCACACATGCAACAAGGAAGGGATGCACTAAATGAGCAGGTCTTGACTCATTCTTTCTATTAAACACAGGAACACAGGGAAGGTACATGATTAACGACTTGTGCTGTCATCTGCCTTTTTTTGAAAGAAAACTGAGCCATTACGGAGACGCACAAGTCCTGCAAGAAGATGCTATTTTTCAACGATCTCAATTCGTGTCAGTTTGGCGAACACAGGGAGAAGGCCCTGCCAGGGAGGGGGACCGAGAAGCAGCTCGCTAGGAGTCGCCCTCCCGGCCAAAGTCAAGGTGCCAGTGACGCATCATGAAAGAGAAGTTTCCAGAACATATCTGATTTTTAGAAACAGCCAAAGGAATTTTGATTAAGCACACCACAAATCAGGACAAATAAAGTTAAAGTTGAGATTTCTAGTATGGCTCTTAAACTTCAATCAGAAAAGATTTTTAAAGAGGAGCAAACACAATCCTGTCAGAAAGAAGGCTAGCATTTCTCTAATAGCTAGTGAAGATGAGCATTTTTTCATGTAACTATTGGCCATTTGTGTGTCCTCTTGGGAGAAGTGTCTGTTCAGGTCCTCGGTATACAACACAATCAACAGTTCAAATGCTATGGAAATGTTCACCTGAAACCTATGTACTCTTTTTTTTTTTTTTTTTTTTTTTTATTTTTCTGAAGCTGGAAATGGGGAGAGACAGTCAGACAGACACCCGCATGCGCCCGACCGGGATCCACCCGGCACGCCCACCAGGGGGCGATGCTCTGCCCCTCTGGGGCGTCGCTCTGCCGCAACCAGAGCCACTCTAGCGCCTGGGGCAGAGGCCAAGGAGCCATCCCCAGCGCCCGGGCCATCTTTGCTCCAATGGAGCCTTGGCTGCGGGTGCGGGAGGGGAAGAGAGAGACAGAGAGGAAGGAGGGGGAGGGGTGGAGAAGCAAATGGGCGCTTCTCCTATGTGCCCTGGCCGGGAATCGAACCCGGGTCCCCCGCATGCCAGGCCGACGCTCTACTGCTGAGCCAACCGGCCAGGGCCTTGTACTCTTATTGATCAATGTCACCCTATTAAAGTTAATTTTATAAATAAAATTTAAAAATTAAAAAAAAAGAAAGAAAAAAAGCTAGCACTTTGTTCTCCCGGGGATTTCTGGAAAAAGATACTTTGGGCTGTGTGTGTATGTAAGCATGTATGTATATGTCTAAAAAGTTCCTTTTGTGGGCACAGCTTATCTATAAAAGATACTCCTATACTGGGACTCACAGAGGCAGTGAACACTTAAAAATTATTTAAATTTGTTAGCCTGCTGAGGTAATTTTATGCCTTCTCTCTAAGAAACTTTTATATGGGCCAAATGAGAAATAACTAAACTAAAAACAAATATTCACCTAAGAGAAATGAAAACATTCGTCCACCCAGAGACTTGCACACTAAAGGTTATAGCAGCATTATTCACAGTAGCCAAAAAGGTAGAAACAACCCAAATATACATTAACTGAGAAATGGATACTCATAAGAGGCATATCTGTGCAATTTAATATAATCTGGCTATAAAAAGGAATGAAGTATTGATATCTGCAATGTGGGTGAATCTTTTCAATATTATGCTAACTGAAAGAGGCCACTCACAAAAGGCTACATAGTGTATGATTCCATTCATACGACATGTCTAGCTCAGGGAAAGCAATACAGACAGAAGGTAGATTGGTGGGTGCCAAGGGCTGGGAGTGGGGAGAAGGCTGGGGGAAGGGTGAAAGTTAAAGCATACAAGGTGTCATTCGGGAATGACAAATGTTCTATTGATACAACTGACTGGGGCAATGTTTTACCTATTTGTGAATTGCACATTTTAAATGGATGAATTGCATGGTATGTTAACTATATCTACATAAACTTGTTAAAATGTAAAAAACACAAAATCATCATGAAACTAGCATGGTAGTGGCCTCCGTTTGTTTACCAGTGAAGATATGTATAGGTCCCTTGCCAGCTTTACACTATCATTCAACCCAGCCACAAACTTTTTAATACACAAAGAAATACTCCAATAAAACAAACTAGTCTCATCATTCCTCAAAAGTAAACAGCCTTTTTTTCTCCTATAGCTCAGGTGGGAAGGCAGGATGCTGGTGCCAAGGTACCAGTCAGCTTCCCCGGATCCCGGGACAGACACCGGACCTACTCTGTACTGGAAACCTCCTGCGGATGGATACAGTATCTCCTGTCACTGCTGCTGCCTTCACTTACAGAAGACAGACTCTTCTCCATGTTTTCTAGTTCTGTATGAGACGTCTATGTTCTCCCTGTCACTTGGGGGACAGCATAGGGTGCAGATGTGGGGGGACCACATGGAGTGCATCTAAAACTCACTATCAGGCATAAGGACTAAAAAATGTGCTTCACTGTTTTTTTTTTTTAATCACCAATATCTTCTTTGTCTTACATGCTTGGAGTACAAAGAAGAAGTGGACACAGTCCCTGCCTTGAAAAGATCACAATGTTGTTGCGCACCTGAACTATAAACACATAAATATGCCAAGAATGACAAGCGTGAGAGTAGCAGTAAATCCACAGTTCTCTGAGGACAGGGAGGAAAGAGACTTTTTAGGACTATGTAAGAACTAACTTTGTCATTATAAAATATCTATATAAAAAGAAAATCACCATTTTCAATGAAAGATTTTTAACAAAATTTTATTTTGTAGTAATTCTAGATTTACAGAAAAAAATTGCAAATATACAACAAAGAGTTCTCATATACCCTTGACCCAGCTTCCCTTAAAGTGAACATCTTACATAGTACAATGTTAAACCATGAAACTTATATTTGTGCAATACTACAAAACTATAGACCCTTTTCTGATGTCACCAGTATATTTATTATGTCCTTTTCCTCTTTCAGGACTCAATATATGACAACATGATGCATTTAGTCAGCCCTGTCTCCTCATTCCCCTTCCATTGGTATCATTTTCTTGGTCTTTTTCTGTGTCTCCTAACCAAAGTTATCATGTCTTTTCATATAAAAGATAAATCAGAATCAAGTTGCTGGAAGTCACATGGTCCATGTGCCATCTCTGTGAATGTTCAGTGTGACATCCCTCACCAGGTAGCAGCATAGGAGCACGGTGCCATGGTCAAGAGCACAGGCTCCAGGGCCAAACAGCCAGGATTCACATTCTGCCTTCATCACTAAACAGCTCTGTGACTTTGGACAATTACATTAACGTGTCTCTCTTTAGTAGTTTATCTGAAATACAGTCCTCATCTACACTGGATTGTCATAATGGTTAATGAAATAAATTATGAAAAGCACTTAGCACATTGCCTGGCATATGAAAGTATGTGCTGTTACTATTCTTCTTTCTGAATATCTTATATTCTCTGTATTACTATTATTCCAAGTCCCTCTGATTTTCATTCATTCGATGAGGAAGTTGGTATCGGCAAATCAAGTAGTGATTTGTGTTTCAGAAATTACATATTGGGGAGTGACATGCAGAAAGAACAGGGGCAGTGGGAGGTGAGGAAAATGAGTCAGGTACCTATCTCATCAACGCTAGGCATAAGAGCATGCAGCCATGTGGAATAATCCTTCAAGTTTGTCTGAGCAATGTCTCTTCTGTGATGCGGCTGTGATATCATTGGAAGACACATCCATGGCAAAAGGAACATCAGCGGAGGACTGGTGACTTTCAGATTACCACAGTTACACTGGGTGACACCGTGGAGCTCCTTCAACAAGATCACTTGAGATTTTAAACCACAGGGTGACCTTTAGAATGTCACCTAAGTTTATAAGCTCCATGAATAATAGATGTGTCATAATTCATTAACAGTTTATAGCAAGCTGTAGTCTTCACTAATGAAGAAACAGTTTCACAAAGAAATGTGCAAATTATCAACTGTTTAAGAAAATACTTGATAAACAGCTTCACCAAATTAAGTTTAATTTTGCCATTTAAGCTGCCTCCTGTGGAGTTTAAATACACATCAAAAACAGCTACTGACTATAAAATCTGCAACAAATGCAATAGCATTTTCCGTTTGATTCTTACGGAGCCTCTTCCCTCATTTTCATAGGAAATGTGCCACACAGTTTGCACATTTCTAGAGATTTGGCCTCTATGTTTGGTCTACAAAATTCTTATAAAAATAATAATAATAAAAAAAAAGAAAGGGTAGGCTATGCATTATCATATTTGCATAATTTTGATGAATGACCATACACCATTTCCATGGAAGAGGACTGCTGAAAAGATGATTTGTGAGCAGTCATATCAGAACACATTGATTACTGGGAGCCAGCATAAATTCATTATAAATTTGTCAGTACTGGTACATTAAGAAATGTTGTAGTCAAATAGTCCATTGATTTCATCAGGGAATTTAATAGAGACCCTCATTATATATTTGATAATAAAAAGATTAAATGTGGGCTCTGGGATAATTTTAGTAGGTCAATTCACAGATAAATTAAAACATAGAAAGTTTCTGCATTAATCTTTGTTAACCAAATGGCAGGCCTGGGTGAGGCGCCAGGGCTACAGCGAAGCTTGACCAGAGATCTACACGATGGAATTCAGGGAAGCTCAGGGAACAGCAGAAGGGGCTGTTGACGGAGCTGCTGGAGGCCATGACGCTCAACTGGCCAGTGCTCTGGTCTGGTTCCGTAGCAAATCCAAATGAGACTATTTCCGCTGGATAATGTGTAATCTAGCTTTGGAACTGTCAAAAAGAAAATCAATTCTTTTTCAGATACTCAAAGGGAGAGCTGGTTTAAGAAGATACTCTCAGAATATCCCCTGGGATTCAGGTGACCATACACTTAGTGTGAGTTAGGTAGTTAGATAGGAAAATGTTGAAGAAAGTAATTCAAGTGTAGGCTTTCTAAGTAAAGTCTGGTGTTTAGGAAAAGAGAGGTAAAAAATCTCTTTTCCTTCTGAAGAGATCAGATCCCATTTGAAGGAAGGTGCCCACATCTAGGTTTTTTAAAAAATGGTTGATTATCAATTAATTTTAGATTTACAGAAAAGTTGTAAAGTAGTACAAACATTCCCATAAACCTCTATCCCCATTCCTCTTTGGTTCATAGTTTACATCAACCTAGAACAATTATCAAAATTAAAAATTTAATATTGGTACAATTTTATTAAACTAAGTACTTTTTTTTCAGATTCTGTTGGTTTTCTATTGATGTCTTTTTTTGGGGAACAACATTTTAAGATCAATACTAATGAATCATAACACATTCGGAATAGGGCCAGCCAGAGGGAAGCGATCTGGGGACTAGGTAAGTGAGGAAAATTTCAAGCAGCACTTTTTCTTCTTTTTTTTATCCAAACATACTCCCGTGGGGGTTCCTAGTCTAATGGGTTTTGATATCAGCCATGTTTTGATGATGACACTTTATACCTACAGCCCAGACCTCTCCCCTGAATTCCAAATGCCTGCCTTCAGTTACGCTTTGGACATCTGTACCGGGATGTCTAATAGACACTGCAAAGCAAAGCTGTCTGACCAACCTCATCTCTCCACGCTCCTCTTCCTGCGGTCTCATCATCTTTCCATTTGCTCTTCGACTTAAGCTCTCTCTCCTCCCACGTGGTCTGAGCATCAGCTCATGGGACAGCTTCCTTTCTGGTCCCCGTGCTTCCATTCTTGCTTCTCTCATATGTTTCCAACACCACATCCACTCCAATCCTGAGACTTGCTAATTCTCCTAACCAACTCTCCAACAGCGTCTACTCTCACTGTGTAAAAGCCAAAGCCCTGAGCGACCTGCTAAGTTTATACAAACGGCTACAGTCTCTCCAACAGCACTCCACACAACAGAATCGTCTCCCTGACACTCTTCATCAGGCACAAGCCCATCCCAGGATTTCTCTGTGCTTTTCCTTCTGCCCAACATGCATTTACCTCGATGTTCATGTTTGGCTGACTCACCTACACCTCTGTTCTTGGCATAGTAAGGTCCTTCCTGGACCTGGAACCAAACTGTAGACTCCCTTTTCTTCTCTCCACCTTTGCTTGGCTCTGCAGCACTTACGACCATTGAAACAGTTTTCTAGACCTTGGCAAACACTGAACTTCCAAAAAGCAGGGGACTCCTGCGTTGCAGGAATTGATGGGGACAAAGAGGTTTGGACAGAGGTCACTCTGGGTAGCTACATCTATATCATACACAGGCTGTGGCCTCCATTAATTATTAAGCAATTTTTCCATAATGAACACCAGAGTGCTTACCCCCCCATGGGGATCAGGCCTAGCTAGCACTGTTATACTACTACTGATATTGCTACTATGATTACTAAAATGGCTATGCTATAATTACTTCTACTACTACAAATACTAGTATCATCATTATTTTTCCAATAACCTAACTCTTCCTTTACAATATTAATCTAAGTGATCTTATTTATTTATAAAGTCTTACAATACTGAGCATACCGTCACATAATATTTTTAGTCAAATTATTAAATATAGGAAGGCCCATTTTATTAGCAAAGGAAATTATAAAAAGGCCAATGAAAACTAGTAGACAGACAGGCATTCAGGCATCACGGTGACATTTCAATTTACCTCTAGCTCCTCACAGACTTTCAGGGCACGGACAGTACTCACCCGTTCAGTCTGGGGCACGGAGAGTCTCAGCGATCACACTATTAATCAGCTCTCCACACAATCAAGCGGATCAGAGACAGGAAAATTGTTCATATCTTAGCAAATGAATCAGTGGCAGCTTGCTAAATACCCCTGTTCATGTCCCTGAAATATCAGTGGAAGAAGGCTGATATTAACATTGTAGATTTAGATTCGTACAAATCATCTATAGTAGCCAAGCACATCCTTCCTGTGCATGGAGATTGTAAATGCATCTGATTGCTCTGCTGTTCTCTAGACGGGCATTCAAGATGGCATGGTTCCACGTGGACCAGCAAGGCCACACAGGCGAGAACCAACCGCAGGAGAGAAGCATATGCACAGACATGACCTTTACAGCGAATTGACAAAGTAGAGCTAGCAGAGAGCTGGGGTCCACTGTAAAAACTGAGAAACTAACCAGCACCCTAATCAGGAAATATCCCTGATCTTTGCCTTTTTCGGCTTATCTTACCTCCCAATTGGGAAATTTTCATAGTTTAGGGGAGAAATAAGCAAACTATACAACTGTAACTGTTCACTTATTTCATGTTTTGGTCATATGTATTTTTCAACTTTTGACTCTCTCCCTCATTTTCACAATGATTATCACACTAATATTATATATTCTACAAAGGAAGAAAGACGAAGGTATGGATGGAGAGAGATTTGGTAAGCTCTTACCAAATGGCTAGCTCTGTGCAAGATAGTAAAGGGCACGCAGTTTATCCCAGACAAGTAACTTGGTGTAAACAGCTCAAGCTGTGGTTTTGAATCTTAGTTCTGATACAAACCTAAAGTGTGCACTGGCACGTGGAGTTCTTTCCTCGGGCATTCCCCCCGTGAACCCTAAGGGATGCATGAGATCATCTACACAGAGCACTCCGAAGTTGGCAGAGAATACAGGTGGAACTTACTGAATGACACGTGCTATTATATAAAAGTTTGTTCTTTTCATGTTTTGCAATCATTATCAACATCTTCATTTTACAGCCTTCCCGACTAGATTTTCATGATCTCTTCTTTGAGTTCCTTAACATGTTGTTGCACTGTCTGTCCAGTCTAATGTTACTGTTTTGAGTGATGTGCCACGTTGGCCTCTCATGGTCCCCCTCGCATGTGCTGTCCATCACCTAGCACACGGGAGCCTTTGAGTGCACAAGGAAATGAACTGACACACCCACGCAAACCGTACTGGGTTCTAAACAGTCAACATTCTGTAGAACTTTTATTATTTTCCTCTATAAAAGAGTGCATCTTCTCAAAAATATTTTTGTACAACCCTGAATATAAATGTTTACTTATAAGTTTTCATACTAAAAGTCCAGAGTAAAAGAGCTTAAAAACCAACCCAACCTTACAGATAGATGTAGGTGATCAGGATTCTCAAAAGAACCTTGGGCTTGCAAATCTAAATTGTATATGAGGGTGAGCTGTGGACCTGGTAGGTGAACCTTCCTGGGTCTTACTTTTGGCACCCTCGGCTTGGCATGGCTGGTGATGTTCTGGGTTCACAGCTGTTTTTCCATCCCCAGTCCAGAAGTGGGAGCCTGACTTCTCCTAAGGCCGAATCACTTGGCTAAATGCTGGCGACTCAGCTTTTGAGTGACCTTACCATATACATACCTCTATTTAATACCTGGTTGCCTTAGATAACCTTGAAAATTAGGCTGAGGTGATAGTCTATGTAACAGACTCAGCAGATCTAAAACTGTCAATGAGAGGCTAGCAAAAAGTGAGAGAATTAGTTGTGCTCACTAAATCATATGCCTAGATATGCAGACCCCAGAACTAAACTTTGTTGTAATGACTATCCCTCAGGTCAGAGCTGCATGAAATTAGACACCATTATTCAATTGAAAAGCTATCAGATATGGAGTAAGACTTTGCATACCAGGCTGTGTTTCTTGGATTTTGCTATGTCACATCTGCATTACTCATGGAAATTTTGGACCTTTCTATTGCTTCCTGAATGTCAGTGTTGTTGATAACTCCCGCTCTATAATTTAAACGGCCTTGATTGTTATTATTTGTGAATGTCTACTTTCATGGTAACATGTGAGTTATTAATAATACCTCAGTAAGATGATGTGGTACACAGACTAGATAGATAGACAGATAGATGATATATAGCAATAGGTGAGAAATAAACAGATACATGTATGCATTCATTATAGTGCCTTATATCCTTCATAGGATGCTAAAGAATAGGGTATAAATGAACCAACAAAAATGAACCAAATGTTAAATACAGCACAAAAGAACCCCTTCTGCACATTAGCAAAGTAGCTACTATTACATTTGGCTTCAACTCCTTCTTCCAACGCAGTTATTAATCCAGCATTGTCAGCCAGACCTTCAACGACAAGAACGAGAAGACACAGGAATAGTATGTTTCTGTTCATTCACGCACCCTCCGACACTATACAAACTCAAGTTAAGAATTTTTAATACATACATCAGTAAATAAAACTTAATTGACAGCTTTCTATAGATACACACTTTGGTGTACAAGATAAAAACAGGTAATGAAACTCTGGGCAACCTTGGTTAAGTTTGAACTATGTTGTGCTTGAACCTACCAGTTCTACAATGAGAAATGATGAGCTGCCTGACCAAGCAGTTGCGCAGTGGATAGAGCGTCGGACTGGGATGTGGAGGACCCAGGTTCAAGACCCCAAGGTCGCCAGCTTGAGCATGGGCTCATCTGGCTTGAGAAAAAAAAAAAAAGCTCACCAGCTTGGACATTAGGTCACTGGCTTGAGCAAGGGGTTACTCAGTCCGCTGAAGGCCCGCAGTCAAGGCACATATGAGAAAGCAATCAATGAACAACTAAGGCGTCGCAACAAAAAACTGATGATTGATGCTTCTCATCTCTCTCCATTCCTGTCTGTCTGTCCCTATCTATCCTTCTTTCTTTCCCTGTAAAAAAAAAAAGAAATGATGAGTTTATCATAGCCAGTGTGTATTAAGTAGAATATCTCCAATATTTTTTTCTAATATTAAAATATCTATTTCCATTACATTCATCTTTTTTCCTAGTGAAATATTATCCACACTCTCACAGAGAATATGTATTTTACATTCTTATATATTCCTGTATTATCTTATAATCATAAGTCATTTATTTTTTCAACTAAAACCTCTCATGTATACAGATTAAGGATAAGATTTAAATATGAATGAGTCCTTGAAAATAAGATTTAATATCATTAGTTCCAAAATAAAGAGTTAAGTTTTTTATGTTTAAGTATTTAATTTCACAACAAATAAATTATAATTAATTTTAAATTACTGTATTGTTATTAGAGCTCTACTTTTCATTATTAATATTACTAAGCATCAATCCTGACATTTGTGTGTAGAGTATGTGAATGTGTGTGTGTATATATATATACACACATACATGTATATTCATGTATAGATTCTATATTAATGGGATTTATAATAATACTGTATAAAATTACAATCATAAAACACATTCTAAGTTTAATAAGAAATGCCAAATTAACGCCATTTATATTTCCTTTTTGTAGCCATAATAACCATAGTTGTTTATTCTATATTTATTTGTTTACACAGTCAATGCTCACTACATTTTTTACTTGGTGCATTTCAGACTTTTATTTTTATTTATTTATTTATTTTTTGTATTTTTCCGAAGCTGGAAATGGGGAGGCAGTCAGACAGAC
This sequence comes from Saccopteryx bilineata, assembly GCF_036850765.1. Taxonomy (NCBI): domain Eukaryota; kingdom Metazoa; phylum Chordata; class Mammalia; order Chiroptera; family Emballonuridae; genus Saccopteryx; species Saccopteryx bilineata. Next base: position 85,041,177 of record NC_089498.1, on the reverse strand, counting down.
TCCCGCATGCGCCCACCCGGCACGCCCACCAGAGGGTGATGCTCTGCCCATCCAGGCGTCGCTCTGCCACAATCAGAGCCATTCTAGTGCCTGAGGCAGAGGCCACAGAGCCATCCTCAGCACCCGGAGGGGAAGAGAGAGACAGAGAGGAAGGAGAGGGGGAGGGGTGGAGAAGCAGATGGGCGCTTCTCCTGTGTGCCCTGGCCGGAATCGAACCCGGGACTCCTGCACACCAGGCCGACGCTCTACCACTGAGCCAACCGGCCAGGGCCCATTTCAGACTTTTTATATTTTATTTTAATCTAAGAGTACTTTTACTCAAAAATAGTAAGGGTACATATTTTCTTGAACTATTTGAAAATACATTTCCAATACCTCTCTGCTTCCTAAATGAGAGTTTGGCTAAATAATGCTATCTCATATGCCACTCTCTTTTCCTCAGATTATGTGTAGAGATTTTTCTATTTTATGTCTTAGAAACACTATGTTGAAACAAGGCTGTGTGAGAGCCAGTTTTCTCCTATTAAGTGACTAGCATTTCAGGCTTTAATAACTAAAACTTTCTTTAATTTATGTTTAGTATTCTCACCAGGACTCTTGGTGCTGGCCAATATTCTAGAAGCTACTATTCAAACCTCTCTCACTGGTTACTGCTAAAATCTCTGGGCAGGAATACAAAAGCAAATGACTTCTGAAATGTAAGCAAGGACAGTCAGGTTAGAGACAGAAGTCAGAACTGCAGAATGAGCAGTACAGGGGAGAATGTATTGTTATTTATTTTCCCCTCCTCTGACCTTCAGCTTTGACCCTCAGGGTGGGCTTCAATGTTGGACTGCAGCAGGTACAGAGAGCCTAAGGCAAGAAAACACACACACACACACACACACACACACACACACAAGAAAACCTTTACTCTATACACCAGACAGCGTAAAGGAATCCTTTCTTCCTTCATTTGTCTTTTGTTTGTTTGTTTAAGTGCTTGCTTGTTTATTCGCTTATCTTTATTCTCTCCTGGCCTTTCCTCAAGTCTAAACTGCCATTCAATACTGATTATAGTAAGAGTAGAAGCATCTAGAAACCACAGAAGCAAGCCATCTCTCTGACTCAAGAACTGAAAAGGACCAGGAAGAGCTGAAGAGTGTGAGGGGTGCTCTGGAGAGGAAGAGTTAGAGATAGAGATAACCAATTCTGTGTATGAACTGACAAAACTTCCAGTCTCAGCACTAAGTAGAACATGCATGTAGTAGCCAAGGAAGTGTATTAATGCTCTGAAAACAGAACTCTACTATAAATAAATACTACCTAAGTCCCAGAATAACCCATGAGTAGTATATTTACAGGGCAGACAAAAATAGCATAACAAAGTCTATTGAAACAACTGAGATTAGCTCTACTGCCCAAAGAGGACACAAAAGTCCACAGTTTGAAGCTAAGTAGGTTGATTGCCTGCTTTAAAAAAATTATTCAGCAGGACCCAGAGTCTTACATCATAATAATCAAAAACGTTCGAACACAATTCCAAAATAACTTGAGATTTAAAGAAGCATCAGAATCCGACTGCCGAAACCCAAGGATCAAGAAAAAAATCTTTAAGGCAGCCACAGAAAAATGACATTGCATATCAGAGAACAAATCAAGACTATGGGTTTGTCATCAGGAACCATAGAGCCAAGAAGACAATGAAGCAATGTGTTTAAATTTCTGAAAGAAAACATCAGCCCAAAATTCATTATTCAATGAAAATATCATTTAAGAAGGAAGAAAAAAATAAAGATGTTCTTAGATGAAGGAAGCCTGAAAAGAAGTCTTCAAGACTAAATCAGTTCTGAAAGAAATGCTAAAAGGGCCCTGGCCGGTTGGCTCAGTGGTAGAGCGTTGGCCTGGAGTACAGGAGTCCCAGGTTCGATTCCCAGCCAGGGCACACAGGAGAAGCACCCATCTGCTTCTCCACCCCTCCCCCTCTCCTTCCTCTCTGTCTCTCTCTTCCCCTCCCGCAGCCAAGGCTCCATTGGAGCAAAGCTGGCCCGGGCGCTGAGGATGGCTCTGTGCCCTCTGCCTCAGGTGCTAGAATGGCTCTGGTCACAACACAGCAAAGCCCCAGATGGGCAGAGCATCGCCCCCTGGTGGGCATGCCGGGTGGATCCTGGTCGGGCGCATGAGAGAGTCTGACTGCCTCCCCATTTCCAACTTCAGAAAAATACAAACAAACAAACAAACAAAAAAAGAAATGCTAAAAGAAATACTATAGGACAGAGAAGAAAAAGATGGAGAAGGAAGAGAGAGAGGGAGGGAGGGAGGGAGGGAGGGAGGGAGGGAGGGAGGGAGGGAGGGAGGGACCAGAGGAAAGCTTGGAACCTCTAAAATGAAAGAGGAGCCACAGAAATGGTGACTGTCAGAATGAATATGCGAAATCAGTTTTCCCTGATGTTTACAGTGGGTATTAGTGTTGAAAGTAAAAATTAAAACATTATGTAGTGGAATTTTCAATATAGGTAGATATAACGCATAATACAACTATAAGACAAAGTAGAGGCTTAAGAAATCTATGTGGTTGGAAGAATTGACTTCATTTTCAATGAAAAAGCATTAATTCTTGAGAAAACTGAAAAGTTTGGACGTATATAGTAATCCTTAGAATACCTGCATGATAATATATATATATATATATATGTATGTATATACATATGGAAAGACACACACACACACACATATATATATATAGATAGATATAGATATATGTGTGTGTGTATACATACATACCAAGAGTCATCCCATTGAGCATGTTGCCTATAGAGGTGACTGGGCTGTAATCCGGCATGGTGTAAGCTGCCCAACAGGTGCACTGACTCTTGAACTTCCCAGGTGCAGGCCCATGTCAGCCTATGTTCTGCCCTAGGCCACCCGGCTTAAGCTACAATGTCATCTGCAGGTGGCTGCTACTTGTGTTTGTCTTGCAGGTGCCCAGGAGAGGCCAGGCTGTAAACCAAGGCCAGCTGCTGCTACTACCAGGCCTCGGGCCACTTAGAGAAATGGGGTACACTGAGGCAAGAAGCTTCTCGTTTGAGAGATTCTAGGAAAGTCCAAAGCATGAGCCAAGACAGACATTTTTTATGGTAAAGCTACTGGAAATGGCTTGAGTAGTCCAGCAAGCTGGGTGGGGCAGGGTCTCAGAAGCACCAGGACGGGAAGAACAGTGTGAGCCAGGCTGATGGAGACTCAGATATGGCATCTGCCTGTTGACTCTGTGGGGGGAGGGCTCAGCAAAGGAACAATGGCCTCTGCCAGAACTCTGTCTAGGAGAAAGCTGAACTCTTGCCCAGAAGCCAGAAATCTCATTTCTTCCCTGTATGTCCCTGGTACCATCAGAGCTGCTGCCCTAGTCCTGGAGCTCCGGGAGAGAGTCTGAGCAAGTCCGCTGGGGGCTCTGTAGAAGGAACACACACTCCAGCAGCCTCTGCATCACTCAACCACAGTTACAGGGACTTCTCTTTCTGGCTCTGGAAGCCTGGGCTGGGGGTCCGGTGTGGGGCTGGGACCCCTTGCTTTTCAGGGGTGACGTCTACAGCCAAGATATCCCTGCTGATTTTACACACTGCACATGGGTGTGGAGCCAGCCCATTCTGTGCCTCCATACCTCCTACCAGTCTCAATGAGGCTTCTTCTTTACAAACTTTGTTGAAGGACTTCCATTCATCCAGATTTCAGATGGTTCTGAATGATGGCTGGTCTGTAGTTTAGCTGTCATTCTGATGTATTTGTGGGTGGATTCAGTACCACATTTACCTACACCGCCATCTTGACCAGAAGCCTAAAATTGTATCTTGACCAAACCTTATGACTTCCTCAAAAATTAATTCCAAATTGATAATAGATCTAAGTGTAAAATGTACAATTATGAAAATTTGGAAGAAACAGGAGAAAATCTTTATAACCCACAGTTAGGCAAGGAGTTGTTAGATATAACACCAAAGCCATGATCCTTAAAAAAAAATCAGACTATCAAAATTAAAATGTCTGCTCTTCCAAAGATGCTATCAGTAAGTAAATAAAACAAACACACAAGGAGAAATATTTTCAATCACATATCTAACAAAATATCTAAATTTGTATTTGTTGGGAGAAAATTAACACAGTGCAGACTTCCTCAGAAAGGCTCATGTTTAAATAACAAAGGCCTTGGAAGCCACAAACAGTGTATGGCTCTGTGATAACATATATTTGCTTTCATTTCAGGGTAAGAAAATGAGAAAGCTAAAGACTTTTCTGGCCCTGGCTGGTTGGCCCAGTGAATTGAGTGTCAGTCTGGCATGCAGATGGCCAGGGTTCAATCCCTGGTCAGGACACACATGAGAAGTAACCATCTGTTTCTCTTCCTCTCTCTCCCCCCCCCCTTTTTTCTCTCTTTGCCTACCACAGACAGTGGCTTGTTTGGTCGAAAGTTGGTCTCAGGCCATGAGAATAACTCTGTTGGTCAGAGCATGGGCCTCTGAGAGTCACACCCAGATGGGGGTTGCCGGTGGATCCCGGTCATGGCACATGTGGGAGTCTGTCTCTCTATTGCCCCTCCTTTAGAAATGTGGTAATAATACCAAAACCCTGTCCATAGAACAAGTTTTGCAAGATTTGCAGATGAATAAATAAAAAGAGTTGTGTAAAGCCATAATGTTAGTTCTGTAAAGGCCATAAATGTTCCCTGATGTCTAGATTTCGGAAAAGCCCTCAGGGTGCTGCCTTAACAACCTCTGTAAAAGGCAAAGATAACCCAGCACATTCTTTTGCTTTTTGTAAAATGCTTCACTGAGCACTCTCTCCCTAGATTGTTCCAATGATAACCGAAAGCCTGTTTTGCATCTGGAAAACTGTTTTGGCTAGGTGCTCACTCTCTCCCCTTGTTCTTTTTTTCCCTTAAAAGCAAGCCCCTGAGTTCGTTCGAGGCTGCATGATTTGGTAACTATAGTTCCAGGGTGGTCACCAGCATTAAAACAAAGACTTCTTAATGTGGCTACTTAATTGTGTGGCAAAACGTTTGTTTCCTCACTGTCCAGATATAATACTCTCACTTTAAAAAGAACGCCTTTTCTCCCATCTCTGGAAAGGATTTGTTTAAATTTCATAGTAAAGAACTCTAACTTTCTCTCTGTCTTCCTAGAAGAGAAGAGAAGCGCAGATGCTCTTTCCACACTGCACATGCAGAGTAACATCTCACCTCACTTTAGAGCTCAGGAATCTGTGCAAAAATGACGCTCCAGCCCTTTTTGCCAAGAGTACAAACTCCACTTCTCTGACCCAGAAAGCCTCATGTCTCTTGTTGGGATATTGTATATCCTGGGGAAGACAACCTGTCGGCTTACAGAGGTAAATTCTCAGAGTTTCAGACTTAACCATAAAAAACTCTCACATCTAAACAGAAAATAAATGACCTATTTTTTTTAATGAGCCAAAAAAATAGAAACTTCAAAAGAAGATACACTAATGACAAACGCAGAAAAAGTATGTTCAAAATCATTAGTCATTAGGAAATACAAATTATAACCACAGCGAGATACAACTACAGACCTTTTAGAATGGCTAAACATAAATAAAAACATCTGATAATGCCAAATGCTATAAAAAATGTGAAACAACAGAAATTCAGTCATTGATGATAGTAATGCAAAAAGACACAGCCATTCTAGAAAACAATTTGATAGTTTCTTATAAAGTTAAATATACATGAACCATAAGATCTGGTAATTGCACTCCTAGGTATTTAACCAAGCAAATGTATGTTCACACAAAAACCTGTATGCTACAGTGATAAGAGCTTCTTTTTATATAAAAAATTTTATATATAAACTATGTATAGTAAAAATTTTATATATATAAAAATATACAAAATCATCTGGAAACTGAAGATATAAAATATCCTAAATGTTCCTGAACTAGGAAATAAATAAATCAGTGATGGTATAAAAATACAATTGAATACTATTTAGCAATAAAAATAAAGAACTACTGATAAATGCATAGATAAATTTCAAATGTATTAAGTCATAGCAAAACAAAACTTAGAAGATCACACATGATATGTTTTTATGTATAAACGTACCATTATTATGGAAATGGATTACCATATGTGTAAAAGTACCATTATTATGGATATTATGCGAAAGTCAAAACTACAGGCAGGAATAACATCAATCTGGCCAGAGACTGAGAAAGGGGAAAGAATTCACAATAAAGGGCAGCACAAAATAAACTGATTGGAAGTGGGGGGTGAGGAAATGGTTCTGTGTTTCAATTGTGATGGTTACATGACTTCATTCGTCAAAACTCAAAGATCTACACATAAATATAGTGAACTTTACTGTATATAAATTAAAAAAAAAAAATTCTAAAAAGCTGTCCAAGAAAGAAGTTAAGAGCTCCAAGATCACCACAGAGTAGGTGGATGTTCCAGCTGCCACCTCCCAGGACTAAATTGCATTACAACTTAATTTAGGAACAATCATCTTGAAAAACAAACTTTGGACTAAACTAAGAGAACTCTATAACCAAGGATTGCCAAAGAAGCCATACCAAGACTTAGAAAGGGCGGAGATGCATAAAGGGCTACTGGCTCCCAGGAGCAAGCAATGGCTGAGGGTCCGAAAGTACTCTGACCATGGGGGGGCACACTAAGAGGTGTGGCTGCTCAACCCCAGGACAAGAGCCCCAGCCTAGAGCCCCAGAGCCTAGAAGAGTTGCCCAGACAGCATCTGGCAGTAAAAAGAGCAAGGTTTCTGTCTGCAAGAAAGGGACTGAGCTTTCTGAGACGCAGGCTCCACCTTAAAGGGTCTGTGCAGTAAATCTCGTTCAAAGCCACTTACTCGGGCCTCCAGTGGAGGAAGGGCTGAGAGGACTAGAGTTGCGTGAATAAAGTGTAAAGTTGGAGGCCCAGGGAGAAACACTGTGGGGGACAGCCACCAGAACCTGCGCTGAGTCATTCTCCAGTACTGTTGTCACCATCTTTTTTGGGTGGAGCAATCCCCTCTAAGTGGCATCAGCCTGGGGAAAAGCAGCTGCTCCGACCTCGGGAGTCTCTCCTACCTGGGGGATGGTGACGGGTCATTCTGAGAGGCCAGGAAACAGGTTGCACATCATTGGCACAGTTTTCTGGTATTGAGACCAGAGTGTTCCCCCACACACTACCAACTATAGGACTGGTGCTTCCACCTCATGGGAGACTCAGTAGAAACTGTCCAGAGAGGGGGCAGACCACACCTCTGGGTCTCAGAGGACATGCCCACCGGATTCCTGCAGCCACACCCTACTGAGGTCTGTGAAATAAGTCTGGAGAGATTGACAACTGGGGCCAAGGGGTGGAGCCACACCCACCAACCTTCCTAATCCCTGAACTACTGCATGCGCTAGATTCTAGCAAAGGTTTTTCCAGCAGCTGAAGCAAACAAGAAGCCAGCAAACAAAGGCTGCAGGAGATGGAACTCAGGGAAACTTGGCCTTTTAAGCAGTACTTCCCCCACGCACAGTGTGGGTAAAAGGTAGACAAGGAGTGCAACTTGGTATGTGCATGTACACCTGGGCCAGCAGAGGAAGTCACAAACTGTGAATTGCTTGTAGCTCCAAGGAGGTTGCTGTGGGCCAGTTATGGAACAGTCTCCCACTGATCTGCGCCGGGCTCCTGCCAGGGAGGTCCAAGGCTGGCAATTCAGGGGCCAGCAGCAGACAGCATCCGTTCAGGACCTAACAACCCTTGCTAGAGTGATATCCTAAGGAAAGTCTCCTCACACCTGGCACAGATGAGGCAAGTTCCACTCTCTGTGATCAGCACTGGCACAGTGGTTCATCTGCACTGGATAGGGTAGAGCTTCACAGTCAGCCGGTCTGGGTGCTGGATATCCTGCCCCGCAAGGCTAGATTCCATAGGGGGAAGGCTGAGAGGCTTGGAACATAAACATTTAATGTGTGGGTCTCTGTGAGTCTATTTTTTTGATTGGTCAAGGGCCTTAGCCATCTTTGGGGAGGGCACAGTCAGCCACAGGAGAGGACTCTCTCAGTCTTCCTCCGAGACCAGGGTCTCACCAGCTGAAAGAACTTCTGTAGAGATCACTTGCAGCCACATTGAGACTGAACCTGCTGCTCACCTTGTTGGGGAGAAAAAAAATTGAGTATCTAGCAGTGGCTAAGGGATTAGACTCTGGAGTAAGGTCCACTTTCCCTGTACTGAGCTCCTGACCAAGACACCCCTGAAGTAGGGGGTCCCACTAACATTGTATTCACAATGTCAGCTGCCCTAACCCACCAAGCATGCAACCTATAGAGGGGTTGGATGGGTGAGGCCAGTCTGAGCCCACACTACAGTCTTACTACAGAAGACTTTGTAGGAAGACCAGGCAGCTGCAAGAAGAGAAGGAGACGCTGAAAAGTGTGGACAAATTTTACAGAGTTTGGAGCTTTTACAGAGCTGCTGTCATCTCTAAGCAGGCGGAAGCTGATCCTTATAGAAAGGCTGGCCCCTCCCACACAGCCCAGACACAGAAAACACACACAAAAAATAGCAAAAAGTGTAGTGGCTGCAGACAGCCCACAGCAGGTTACCAACAGCTGATGCCAACCCAGGAAGATCTAGAACCAACACAACTGGTAGTGGGTGGCAGACAGCACCAACCCTAGACTCAGCTAGCTACTCAAGGAGCACACCCAAAGGTGGAGTCTAGCAGGCACCAGACACTGTGGAGAAAAACTACACCCAAAAGGACAGATATTGCACAGTGTGTAATACACTTGATCAAGGTTGACCCTTCGAGCTGGTCAGCCTGAAGGGGTAACCGTACCCATGAAAGAACCAACTACATTTAATACTCACATACAAGAGGGAAAATAGTACCCTCAAGAAACATTCCTAGGCCTGACCAGGTGCTGGTGCAGAGGACAGGGTGTCGGACTGAGATGCGAAGGACCCAGGTTCGAGACCTTGAGGTCACCAGCTTGTGCACGGGTTCATCTGGTTTGAGCAAAGCTCACCAGCTTGGACCCAAGGTCACTGGCTTGAGCAAGGGGTTATTCAGTTTGCTGTAGCCCCACGGTCAAGGCACATATGAGAAAGCAATCAATGAACAACTAAAGTGCCACATGAAAAACTGATGATTAATACTTCTCATCTCTCTCCATTCCTATCTGTCTGTCCCTATCTATCCCTTTCTCTGTCTCTGTAAAAAAAAAAAAAAAAAGGCATTCTTAAAACAAGGAAAACAGGTGTCCTGAAAGACAGTACTTCCGAGCCCATCTTCTTCATAAAGACACCACAAAAATTTCAAAGTCAGAAAGTGCTACCAATTGCACAGACAAAATCAGAAGACAGAGAAATACAACCCAAATAAATCAACAAGGGAAATCCCCAGAAAAAGAACGAATGAGATGGAAGTAACCAAACTACCAGATGTAGAGTTTAACATAATGATCTTTAGGAAGCTCAAGGATCTTAGAGTAACAATGGATGAACAAAATGAGCAACTAAATAAGGAGATAGCAAGCATCAAAAATGACACTGAAATCATAAAAAAGAAAGTCAGAAATGACAACTACAATATCAAAATTGAAGACTTGCACTAGAAGGAATCAATAGCAGGCTAGATAAAGCATAAGACCGAATCAGTGATTTAGAGGACAAGATAAATGAAAACACAAAAGCAGAGCAGAAAAAAAAAAATGAGGATCAAAATGTCTGAGGAAATTCTAAGAGAGCTCTGTGACAACATGAAGAGAAACAAAATTCACATCATAGGGGTTCCTGAAGGAGAAGAAAATAAACAAGGGATAGAAAACCTGTTTGAAGAAATCATAGCTGAAAACTTCCCCAAATTAATGGAGGAAAAAGTCACACAAGTTCAAGAAACACAGAGAATCCCATTAAAGAGGAATCCAAGGAGGCCTACACCAAGATACTTCATAATTAAAGCGCTAAAGTTAAGAGACAGAAAAAGAACACTAAAGGCTGCAAGAGGAAAGCAGTTAATTACCTACAAAAGAGCCCCCACAAGGATGACATCTGACTTTTCAAAAGTAACACTAGAGGCCAGAAGGGAATGGCAAGATAATTTCAAAGTGATGCAAAACAAGAACCTAAAACCAAGACTTATTTATCCAGTCAGGCTATTGTTTAAAACTGAAGGAGAAATAAGAAGCTTCCCAGCCCCCCCCCAAAAAAACCCCAAAAAACTACTCAAAAAAATCATTACAACCAAACTAGTACTGCAAGAAATGTTAAGGGGCCTGTTGTAAAAAGAGCAAAGGGAACAAGATAATCTAGAAAAAGAGGATTGTAGATTTAAAAAATAAAATGGCAATAAATAAATAAATAAATACATGTCAATAATAACCTTAAATGTAAATGGATTAACTGCTTCACCAAAAGACACAGAGTAGCTGCATTAATAAGAAAACATGACCCGTACATATCTGTCTACAAGAGAACCACCTCAGAACAAAAGATACACATAGACTGAAAGTGAAGGGTTAGAAAAAAGTATTTCATGCAAATGCAAATGAAAAAAAAAAAAAAAGCTGGAGTAGCAATACTTACATCCAACAAAACAGACTTTAAAACAAAGGCTAGAGTAAGGGATAAAGAACTTCATTACATAATGATAAAAGGAACATTACAACAGGAAGATATAACTATTATAAATATATATGCAGCTAATATAGGAGCATCTAAATATATAAAGCAGATGTTGATGGACATAAAGGGCGAGATCAACAGCAACACTATAGTAGTAGGGGATTTTAATACACCTCTAACATCAATGGATAGATCCTCCAGACAGAAAATTAACAAAGAGACAGCCACCTTAAATGACATACTAGATCAACTAGATTTAATAGATATCTTCAAAACCTTTCACCCCAAAGCAGCAGAATATACATTTTTTAAGTGCTCATGGTACATTCTCTAGGATAAACCACATATTAGGACAAAAAAAAAATCTCAATAAATTTAAGAAGATTGAAATCATATCAAGCATCTTCTCTGATAACAATAGCATGAAACTAGAAATCAACTACAATGGAAAAACTAAAAAACAGTCTAACATAACACATGGAGGCTAAATAGCATGTTATTAAATAATGAATGGATTAACACATTAGGGAAGTAATCAAAACAAGACCAGGGGAGTAATCAAAAATTTCCTTGAAACAAATAAAAATGAACATACACCAACTCAAAATTTGTGGGATACAGCAAAGGCAGTCCTGAGAGGGAAATTCATAGCATTACAGGCATACCTTAAGAAGCAAGAAAAAGCTGAAATAAATAACTTAATCCAGCATCTAAAGAAACTAGAAAAAGAACAACAAATAAGGCCCAGAGGAAGCAGAAAGAAGGAAATAATAAAGGTCAGAGAAGAAATAAATGACAGAGACTAAAAACAAATACAGAAGGTCAATGAAACCAACAGCTGATTCTTTGAAAAGGTAAACAAGATTGACAAACCTTTAACCAGACTCATCAAGAAAAAAAGAGAGAGGACTCAAATAAATAAAATTAGAAACAAAAAAGAAGTAACAACTGACACTGCAGAAATACAAAAGATTGTAAGATAATACTATGAAGATGTATATGCCAAAAAATTAGACAACCTAGGTGAAATGGATAAATTCCTAGAAACAAACAGTCTTCGAAGACTCAATCTGGAAGAATTAGGAAACCTAAAGAGACCGATTACAACAAATGAAATTGAAACAGTCATCAAAAAACTCCCAAAAAAGAAAAGTCCTGAATCAGATGGCTTCACAACTGAATTTTACCAAACATTCAAAGAAGAAATAACACCTATCCTTCTCAAGCTATTTCAAAAATTGAAGAGGAGGGAAGACTTCCAAGCCCCTTTTATGAGGTAAGCATTATCCTCATTCCAAAACAAGGTGAAGATACTACAAAAAAAAACAACTATAGACCAATATCCCTGATGAACATAGATACTAAAATTTTCAACAAAATATTAGCAAAGCGTACCTATCAATACATTAAAAAAGTCATACATCATGATCAAATGGGATTTGTCCTGGGGAGGCAAGGCTAGTACAATATTCGCAATTTTGTTAATGCATCACATTAACAAAAGAAAGGATAAAAATCACATGATTATATTAATAGATGCTGAAAAAGCATTTGATAAAATTCAGCACCCATTTATGATCAAAACTCTCAGCAAAGTGGGAATACAGGGAACATACCTCAACATAATAAAGGCCATCTATGACAAACCCACAGCCAACATCATACTCAATGGACAAAAGTTAAAAGCAATCCCCTTAAGATCAGGAACAAGGCAGGGGTGCCCCCTTTCACCACTCTTATTCAACATAGTTCTGGAAGTCCTAGCCACAGCACTCAGACAAGAAGAAGAAATAAAAGGTATCCAAATTGGAAAAGAAGAAATAAAACTATCATTATTTGCTGATGACATGATACTGTACAAAGAAAACCCTGAAGTCTCAGTTAAAAAACTACTAGACCTGATAAATGAATTCAGCAAGGTGGCAGGATATAAATTTAATATTCAGAAACCTGTAGCACTTTTATATACCAACAATAAACTGTCTAAAAGAGAAATTAAGCAAATAAATCCCTTCATCATTTCAACAACAAAAATAAAGTACCTAGGAGTAAATTTATCCAAGGAAGTAAAGATTTGTACTCAGAAAATTGTATGACATTGAAAAAAGAAATCAAGGAAGATACAAACAAGTGGAAGCATATACTGTGTTCATGGATAGAAAGAATAAACATCATTAAAATGTCTATATTACCCAAAGCAATCTACAGATTCAATGCAATTTCTATTAAAATACCAATGGCATACTTCAAAGATATAGAACAAATACTCCAAAACTTTATATGCAACCAAAAAAGAACATGAACAGCCTCAGCAATCTTGAAAAGGAAGAATAAAGTGGGAGGCATCACACTTCTTGATATCAAGTTATACTACAAGGCCATTGTACTCAAAACAGCCTGGTACTGGCATAAGAACAGGCATATACATCAATGGAACAGAACAGAGAATCCAGAAATAAACCCATGCCTTTATGGTCAATTGACATTTGACAAAGGAGGTAAGAGCATACAGTGGAGTAAAGACAGTCTCTTTAATAAATGGTGTTGGAAAATTTGAACAGGTACATGCAAAAAAATGAAACTAGACCACCAACTTACACCATTTACAAAAGTAAACTCAAAATGGATAAAAGACTTAAATGTAAGTCATGAAACTATAAACATCTTGGAAGAAAACATAGGCAGTAAACTCTCCAATATCTCTTGTAGCAATATTTTTGCCAATACATCTCCACAGGCAAGTGAAATAAAGAACAAATTAAACAAATGGGTCTATATCAAACTAAAAAGATTTTGCACAGCAAAAGACACCATGAACAGAATAAAAAGACAACCCACACAATGGGAGAACCTATTCGCGAATATATCTGATAAGGGGTTAATAACCAAAATTTATAAAGAATTTGTAAAACTCAACATCAGGAAGGTAAACAATCCAATTAAATAATGGGCAAAAGAACTGAATAGATACTTCTCCAAAGAAGACATACAGATGGCCAATAGGCCTATGAAAAAATTTTTAACATCAGGGGTCCCCAAACTTTTTACACAGGGGGCCAGTTCACTGTCCCTCAGACTGTTGGAGGGCCGCCACATACAGTGCTCCTCTCACTGACCATCAATGAAAGAGGTGCCCCTTCCGGAAGTGCAGCGGGGGCTGAATAAATGGCCTCAGGGATCCGCATGAGGCCTGCGGGGGCCTTAGTTTGGGGGCTGTAGTTTGGGGACACCTGTCACTAATCATTAGAGGAATGCAAATTAAAACCACAATGAGATATCACCTCACACCAGTCAGAATGGCGTTCATCAAAAAAACAACACAGAATAAGTGCTGGCGAGGATGTGGAGAAAAGGGAACCCTCCTGCACTGCTGGTGGGAATGCAGACTGGTGCAACCACTGTGGAAAACAGTATGGAGATTCCTCAAAAAATTAAAAATGAAACTGCCATTTCAGAGAATGTGAAGGGATTAGTGAAATTATATATACATAACACAGAGATATAGATAACATAACAGCAAATCCCATAGGGAAGGGGGAGGGGCAGACAAGGGGTGGGTGGGGTGAGGGAATTATATTAGTGGGACACTTGAATTCATATTAACACAATAAATTAAAATTAATAAAAAAATTACAAATAATGAAAAACAGCTAGTCTTGGTATAAATCAGGTTTTGTGTCATTATATTTTAATCCACTTTTAAATATCATTTGTAGGCTCTTTCATTTCACAGGTAGCAGATTCCTTCCATTGGATTGTCCTTCTGTGGCCTAAAGACAACCATCGTCTTGTCTTCACAGGCACTGTGATTATGTCTTTTACCTTCTATGGAAATGAGTCCATTTTCAGTGACATTTATTTTGTTTGCTGTCATTTTTACTTCATTTTTTTGTTCTAAAATGATATCTTGCTCCCCAATACTATGTTTTTGTTTTGTAGATGTTCCTTCTCTTTTTTTCACTCTCCTCTTGTTTTGGTGGGTGGAGGCTCTTTTTTAATTCAGGTTCATCTAGTTTTTTTAGTGTAAAGCATCAAGATGTATAATATTTTCTTCTTGTCCTCGGATTACCTTTGTTTCTGATTGCATGTCATTTTATCAATTGTTTCCTGCTCACCCACATATTGGCCCAAATTATGATGGCAGTTTGCTTTCTGCTCATCTAGCCAACACCATCCACTTTGTTTTATGACACTTTGTAGGTAGCTTCTATGTTTCTCTTTCTACTCACTTGTCTATGACACATTTATCCACCCCTCCAACAGCTACTTTTTGAGGGCATTTCTTGAAGCATCCACATGTCTCACGGCTTGGTTTAGGGTAAATGTGTTCCTGTCCAGAGTACCTTGGCTCTGGCCCCTTCTTGAGAATTCATTTCATGTGCTGGATTCGTTCTGCTTGATGGGAGGAGTGCTTAGAGGAAGGAGTTCATGTTTAGCACCATCCCTCAATCTTTGTAAGCCTTGGAAAAATCGCTTCATTCACAGAGAACAACCCTCTGGTTCACATTCCCTATTTCACTAGTGTTTTTACAGCAGCTTACTCAAGTCAAATTGGATAACATTCAGTTCACTTGACTTCGCAGTGGGGAAAGCTGGCGCGGAGTTTCAGAATTTAGTGAACGTCAGAAGCAAAGGCTGAGGAAAAGGGCTGATGACAGGTGGTGTTCCAACCTTCTGCCTGTCCCCTTGATTAGCAGTTTTTAAAGTATAAAACATTGTTTTGTGCCACCTACCCCCTACATTCTTTTTTTCTTTAATTGATGCTGGTATTGTCTAAATGGATTTTAAGGAGTCCTGTGAATTTACCAGTGATTAGGTGAACACGATATTGTAATCTGGCTTCTGTTACACCATCTTTACAAACAAAATGCTTCTTTAAAAAATTTGACATCAGTTGGAAAAAAAGCAATTCTATATAAGGACATCACAAATCTCATAAGAAAAGACTTCCTTGTAAGTTCATGCTTTTATTTTGTAGACATATTTGATCTATACATATTTGATCTATACAGCCATACGTTAATGGCTCTCAAAGTTTATTCCCATATGAGCAGAAGAGTCCAAGTAAAATGTTTTCTTGTCAATAATTCCAAATGATTATACTTTTTACTACTGTAGCAATTTGAATAGGGTTTACAAAGCAGAAGGTTAATGTTTCTTTGTTAACCTAGAAAAAGCTTTAAATTCTATGTGAAATTTAGCTTTTCCATAATTTCAAAGACATTCAAGTAATCTCTCACTTGGTTGCCTCAAAGCATGCCCAGTCTAACAGAAAGGTCAGGGTGACTCAGTAGGCCAGTGCCAAGAATTGCTGGTCCTCTACCCCCACCAAATGTCTCCCCTGGGACGTTCTATCACCTGGACACTGTGACTGAAGGCTCCTATTATACCACCAGACCTGTGTTAAAATGCCTGTTAATATTTGGAGCCTAGGGTTTAGAGAAAAGATTTTTAAGAAAAATACTTGTGTTTTACAGAATCTGATATATGTATTATTTGATACAAGCCAGTGGGTCCTTGTGAGACATCAGGCTTGGCATGACTACTGAGTGTGATGGAAATGAGAATCAAGTATAAACAGAAGCTGCCTTCATATCTACTTCCTTATTGTCAGCAGTTTTTAGATCCCAATTATACTTATACATTTTAGATTAATTAAATAATTTTAATAAGCATAAAATGATTAAGTTAATTGCTTTCAACTTGAATTACACTTTCTAACCCAAACTTGACTGGCAACTGTGGTAGAAGATTCCCAGTGGTAGAAGGGTACAAAGAGTTGGAGTTAATTCTACAGCTTCACGTACACTGACTAAATAAATGACATGTTCTGTTCAGGACATCAGATGCAAGACACCAAGTTGTTGTGAAGTCTATTGGATTCATTGTGTCAGGTAGCCTAGTAAGTTACCTGTCTAAAAGGTGCATCTGAATAATGAGGATAATAATAGTACATATCTCAGAGTGGATTAATGAAATAATATATGCAAAGCATGGTATCTGGTGTGCACGGAAAGCAATTAATAAATGAATAAATGCTAGACCTGAATATGAACACTGAAGGCTCTGAGATTTTCTCTCACTTGCAAGATAACAACTTAGCTTGCCACAGTTTCATGGATAAGGGCAGAAGACACAAGATTTCTTCTTTTTTTTTTTTTTAAGTGAGAGGAGGGGAGATAGACAGACTCCCACATACATCCCGACCAGATCCACTCAGAAACCCCCATCTGGGGCCAATATTCAAATCAACCAAGCTATTTTTAGCACCTAAGGCTGATGTGCTTTTACCAACTGAACTATCCTCAGTACCTGGGGCCACACTCGAACCATCTGAGCCACTGCTGCTGGAGGGGAAGAGAGAGAAAAAGGGAGAGAAGCAGACAGTCGCTTCTCTGTGTGCCCTGACCAGAAATCGAACCTGGGATGTCCATACGCTGGGCCAATGCTTTATCCACTGAACCAACTGGCCAGGGCCAGAAGACACAGATTTCTGAGAGTCTGTTACCTACACAAAGACACAGCAGTCACATGAGCTTCACAGCTGCACTGGAGCCCCTTGCCTCTCTGAGCACGGGGAGGGGGGCAGCCCAAGCAGCAGAAGAGGAGGTTGCACATACAGGTTGGGCAAAAGGAAGTTTACAGCAGCGAACATGCAGTGCATAGTTTCTTCCTGTACTATTATTTATCAAATATTGTATAATTTATTTGCATTGCAGCTATAAACCCACTTTTCATCCAGCCCTGTATTGTGGGTTTGGGTTCGTGCTGAGGTACCCCATCTTTTAATCTGGGCTGCGAACCCATCTGCCTTGTTGCCCTGGAGGGAAACATTATCTTTAATATATTGGAGAGTAAACACAGTGCCCTCTGCTCTGAAGAGAAATGTCTCACTTCCAGGGTTAACTATTCTACAAACAGCCTTAAAAATATTAAGTTCAGAACAAAGCTGTCAGTGCCTCAGCTCACCAGACATGCAAAAGAACGAGAGATCCATGCAGAATGCTCCCCTAAAGGCCTAATTAAGATATGTTTCTTGTTGTAAATAAATTTAGGGAATGCTATCCAAAGCACACTGTGAACGAAGCAGATAATGAGTGACTGAAGGCTGGGAATAATGGCAGGGGCGGGAGGGCTGTGCACATTCAACTTTATCATTTTATGCTAAGACATTGCGGATGCCTGAAAGTTGTGTGTGTGTTTGTGTATATGTGAGATTTTTTTTTGAGAGAAAGAGAAACATCTATTTATTGTTCCACTTATGTATGCATTTATTTATTTATTTATTTTTTGTATTTTTCTGAAGCTAGAAACGGGGAGAGACAGTCAGACAGACTCCCGCATGCGCCTGACCGGGATCCACCTGGCACGCCCACCAGGGGGCGACGCTCTGCCCACCAGGGGGTGATGCTCTGCCCCTCCGGGGCGTCGCTCTGTTGCAACCAGAGCCACTCTAGCACCTGGGGCAGAGGCCAAGGAGCCATCCCCAGTGCCCGGGCCATCTTTGCTCCAGTGGAGCCTAGGCAGCGGGAGGGGAAGAGAGAGACAGAGAGGAAGGAGAGGGGGAGGGGTGGAGAAGCAGATGGGCGCTTCTCCTTTGTGCCCTGGCTGGGAATCGAACCCGGGACTTCTGCACGCCAGGCCGACGCTCTACCACTGAGCCAACCGGCCAGGTCATGTATGCATTTATTGGTTGATTCTTGTACATGCCCTGACTGAGGATAGAACCTACAACCTTGGATATCGGGACAATGCTCAAGCGCACTGAGCTATCTGGCCAGGGCCTTCTGAGATACCGTATTTTTCGCTCCATACAATGCACCTGACCCTAAGACACACTTAAGAGTTTTAAGGAGGAAAATAATAAAAAAAATATTCTGAACCAAATGGTGTGTTAAAATATTTAATAAAATACCATATTCTTCCCTCATAAGATGCAGGGGCATTTTCCCCTCCACTTTTTTTTGGGGGGGGGCAGTGCATCTTATGGAACGAAAAATACGGTAGTTTAAAATCCTTTCCAGGCAGCCTGCCTGTCTAGT
Organism: Saccopteryx bilineata; assembly: GCF_036850765.1. Classification (NCBI taxonomy): domain Eukaryota; kingdom Metazoa; phylum Chordata; class Mammalia; order Chiroptera; family Emballonuridae; genus Saccopteryx; species Saccopteryx bilineata. Next base: position 85,022,532 of record NC_089498.1, on the reverse strand, counting down.
CCTATCAAACATGACAGCGCCACACTAGACATGTTTTGCTACTGCACTCAGTTACCATCCCAGAAGAATGGTGCTCGTCAGCAACAAGGGCTTTCAGCCCTGGCCGGGGAACTCAGCTGGTGAAGCACTGACCCAGTATCCCAAGGTTCTGGGATCTGTCACCAGTCAGGACACATAGAAGAGTCATCCAGTGAAGAGGAACAACAAGGTGACCTCTCTCTCACTCCCTCTTTCTCTTGTTCTCCTTTCCTGTCCACAAAATCAATTTTTTAAAAAAGAAAAATTTAATATAAAGACCAATGGCATTTACCTGCTTTTCAATTTCAGCTATGTACATCTATGTTTTTCTCATATTTCTTTCAACTTTTCTCAAATATAGTAAAATTTGAAAATTTATTCCTATTCCACAGAAGATTTCTCTCCCAACCAATTAAATAAAATGCATAGGTGTTTTTATATTATCTTCACAAGTACAGACAGTTACTAACCCAGTTCTGGTGGACCTATGTATTATTTTTATACCTTACACAATATGACTATTAATGTTCTCAAACACTACAGTACCCATGAAAGCCATGACAAATTACACAAACAGGACTATATTGCCATCTACACAGCAATTTGTAGATGACTGTACTAGGGCTCTCCTGCCCTACACTATAGAATATCAAAAAGAGGAAAGCCACTCGTGCTTTGTGTATTGCGGGCCAGAGATCCTTCAAGCCAAAAGGAAAACACGACTCTGTCCATTTCAAGCCCACCACTCAGTGGATCAGGGAATAGAAACCAGTGAAAGGAAATGAGATGCCCACAGTCACATTGCTGAGGAAGCACTTCACTGAGGCAGGAACCTAGCCTTGACCAATTTCATCTTAATTGTCATGCTTATTTTGGTCAAGGCCATGAAGTGCTCGCACATGGTCTCTCCTATTGTGGAGGGAATTATTTTAAAAGGAGGACTGTAGTGTTCCAGTCTATACATCTTCGGCTTTGCATACACTTTTATTCAAAGGCCAGATCTATAAAGCACAGCAACAATTTGCAGCTTATCTCAAAAGAGTATTAGATACTGGAAGCAAAACAAACCAACAGAAACCTGAACAAATATTCAACTTGTTTATTAGGGAACTAAAAGAGGGCAAGAGATTGAGGGTTGCTATGACAACTGACATGCAAGAATGAACAAAAGGTTCCTAGCTATCTCATTGAACTGTGAGTTAGGCACACCAGTTCATTTCCAGTCTACTTTCCCGTCTCTGGCCCTCACTTTCTTCCCGACGCCCAGCTTCCTCCAAATCTGTCTTTACGTCTTGTAAAGATATACGTCTGTTAGGGAGAAAGCAAGGATAGTACAGACTGCCTTACACTGGCAGGTCTAATCAATATGCATATTCACAAGAAGCAAGCTGCTACTGCATTGTGGGGGAGGGGAAAGCACTAACACGGAATGAAGAGGGCCACTATTTCAATGGAAACTGTACCTATTCTCTATATGTGAGTTTGCCACTTAATAGCATTCGCATGAACACATCTTAGTAACATGAAGGTCCTTTTCCAGCACTGACTCACTTGCCCCTTGCCTCTAACAATTCTAAACCCTTAACTTTGACTGGCTGTGTCTGGATTTGAATGACATACCCGGCCATAAAAATCCAGGATCCCAAATCTGAATTATTTCATTTCTATCATTAGACATTTTAGTTTCATAAGTTATTGTCTTTAAAAAATACTCTTTTCTGATTTTTAAATGAAGTGCCCACTAGAAAAGGATGGTAATTAACTGAGTCTGGTTTATTAACAAAGGTACAGAGGCAAAGGTATAAAGATTTTAAGGACATATTCATTTCAAGCCATAAGTTAATTCTGTTTACAACTAAAATTAAAATAATGAGTAAATTATATCAGTGAGTTCAGCCCATGTAGGAAATGAATAACTGAACTGGGAAAAAGTCAAGCCCGGCCTTTCCAGCTTCCTACATCCGTTGTTAGTCTCCATTAAACAACAAGCTGCAGGAGACAAAGTTTCTAGACTTCACCAAGTCACACTCAAAGGAAATCTATTATTCCTGGTCTGAGTCTCATCTTAGCGGCAACACCTTTGCATTCCAAATCAATCGGAACTCTTTTGTGCTTGGAGAAAAAATGCCAAATTGTTAACATAAACAGAGCACTTGTAGTGCTGGTGGCTGCAGGTTCACATTGGCTTCAGGCAGACAGTAGAGGAACTGCAGAGCTGGAAAGCATCAGCCACACCTGTTTATTGGAGGCTTGCGAGGACAGGCGAGCAAATAAACAAAAGGGAAAGAGCTTATAAACAAAGGAAAATCTGCTATTCACAGTAAGGGCAAGGGAGAAGGGAAAACCACACTTCACAGTGGAGGAGAGATATCTGGGAGAATCGCCCCCCAGGGAAGGCACCTGCAGTCTTATGTAGACTATGCACACGGGCCTCTGCCACGTGCTCACGCACTATCAAGCAAAGTGCTTGCAGCTGGTAAACCCGCCAGCAAGCCTAACACAGCTGCCCCATCGCACTCAAGTTATACATTAAGGATTTCCTGTTCTCCCAACACAGACAAATGTATCTCTACAAATCTGGACACCATTTAGAAAACAGAAGATATTGAACTTCTATCAGTAGTTTGCTGTTGAGCTGTGGACACAGTAATTTGTCAAAATACCAACACATGAATAAAGCACAACTGTGTTACTGTATCAGAGGGAAACAGTATTTCAAGTGGGTTACTGATTACGGCTCTCAGTGACCACTGACAGAAATCACAGACTCAGCAGGCTTAAGCAAAAGACAAAAAAAGACAAAATTTAAAAAAAAAAAATAGAAGGATGAGGAGGAACAGGGGGAAGAGAGAAAAGAAATGGGGAAAGAGAGGAGGGAGAGATGGAGGGGGAAATGAAGTCCATATTAACTCATAGAACTTGGGAAATAGGAAAGCAGAGAGAAGTATGGCTTTAAAAGTCAAGGTTGAAGGCAGGTACCAAGCACTCATCCAGAGTCAGTTTCCCTCTACCATTAAGTGATCCCATCACATGCGGGAGACCAAGGCAAGAACAGTGGGGCAGCTGTGTTAGGCTTGCCGTGGGGTTACCGGCTGAAGCACTTTGCCCGATTGGTACGTGAGCGTGTAGCAGTGCCACATATGTATGGCCTATATCAGGCTATGGGGGCTTATGCTCAGGGGGATTGCAGATGCACACATTGCCTGCCCGCCACTGTGAGGGGCCATTGTGCTGTTTGTTGCATTTGAGAGGTGGTTTCCACTGCCTGTGTACTCGTCCGCCATTGTGAGACTTTATTAAATGGAATGGCCCAACCCTTTCTGGCTCTGCAATTTCTCTACCGTCTGCCTGAATCCAGTGTGAACCTGCCTGTCCTCAGCCACCGGCATCACAGACAGACTCTCTAGACCCTGAGTATTTGAAGTTTTGGATCTGCTGGGATATTTGAGAATCTTTTTCTTAGAGATGCCATGATAAATTTCATTCCTTCTCTTGTTTCCTATGAGGTCCCATACCTCATTCTAAACTGATCAACATGGCCAGGAATATATGATATACTACCAATTGGTTTAGGCCTATAATATAGGACAAATTTGGGGACATCCTTAAGGCTCTGAAATAGCTGGAATTATAGATGGTCTCAGAGAGGTGAAGAAGTTTTAAGGTTTAAAAAGAAACTTTTCTGATTTTAATCATTACATATTTCATATTACATTTCATCATTTCCTGGCGAATGCTAAATTATGCTTTCAAATGTAGCCACGTTGTAAACACCAGCATGTACACGGCAGAGTGCTCCGGGCAAAGGGCAGTGGGATGACGGCCTGATGAATAAGATATGGCTGATATCCTAAGGGCTCATGCTGGGGACAGGGTGATCGAGAACACCCGGGACCCTTAAGGGGGCTGTGACAGTGTGAAACAAATTTACAAACAACATGGAAGTCTGAGACAGGGCAGAGCTTTCACACCACGTATTTAGGATTTGGTGTGTGATCCTGCGCTAAGTGCACCCTTAATTCCTAGACTGGAGAGGACACTAAGATAGCAGATCCTGCTGTGGCCAGGGAAGGCCTCACACAAGAGGCAGGGCTCTGTAGCTAACCACACCACTCCCTCCTCCTATACAAAAGAGGGACAAGACTAAAAATAAAGCTGAGACAAAGATTCTAGGAACCATTTTAAAACTCTGATTTAAGTGTTATGTCCATAATGTCTTAATGAGATTGTCCAATGGATTTATTACTTTCTCATAGAACCATAAACCTGTCCTTCTGCCTTAAAGATGAAGTACACCAAACAGCCGCTCTTTGCAAAGCCATGATGATAACTGCCTAAGTAGCCTTTCTGCTTCGATGGGCCCTCTGTGCCTAAGTGAGGATAAGGAACAATCCATCTTGTGAAGTTCATCCCTGCTTACAGCAGAAGACTCAGATTGATAGCCCTGCCTTTCCCCCCAGCTTAGCCTTACACATCTTCCAGATTCTGCAACCCTCCAGCATCAGCAATGCCAACATTGATAGAGCATCTGTGAGGAAGAGGATTGAGAGGTAGACACTTCTACCTGAATTTACCAGACTCTCGGATGGACTAATGATTGGACAGTGTCAATAATGGGTAAGTCACCCCAAACACTAACCTTAATTTTACTTGATGATGGTAGGATCCAGGTTTATTTCTTTTTGCCCAGGACCCAATGCATAATTCAGAGAACCAGGAAGCCACAGCAAACTACAGAAATGTATTAAGTCCTCACAGCTTCCCCTCTAGCTGTGGAACCACCATGATGATGGTTTTTTCAATTGTGTTAATCAGTGATTATGTTGGTTCAAGACCCAGATCAATATCAAGAGCATCTGATTTCAGCACTACCAAAACCAGGTTGGGCTGAAAGAGCAGAGAGAAAAGAAAAATCAATTTCTGTTTAGCTTTCTTGGCTTTGCATGGGCTTTGCCGGAGCAGAGGAGTAGACTTAAAAAAAAAATTGATTGCTATCTGATTTCTATCATTTCAAACAGTAAATAGGTGAGATTTAATACTGAAAACATGCAAGTTTCTTCCTTATTCAGCTAATCTTTGAGATTCTATGGAAAGTCTGAACATCTGCCTTTATATGCCTGTTAGAGATAGTTCAGGATAGCTTAAAGTGCCCACAGATAAACTCATAGTAAATCTCCATTGACTTAGCTTTCAATTCTGTTACTAGGGCACCTTTCGACTAATATGACCAATTTATTCTAAAATTCTTTCAGGCTTAGCTCAGGTTTTGGGACTGCATGTCATTTCCCAGCCCTGTGCATCTGTAGATGGAGACTCACGGGCGTTGCTCTGCCTACACCATCTGGCCGGCGGACTCTCCTCCTGGCAGTCATCTAGCTCAACACATTCCAACGCTGGGATACTGTGGTGTCCTCCAATGTGCTCCTGATGGAAAATGATGCTTCCTGATTCAGTGTGTATTTCCAAAAGGAAGTTGAAAATTTGTGCTAAGAAATTTTAAAGCAGCAGCATTTTCTGTATTTTCATAACTTCATTTTTAAAAATATTTTTAAAAGTTGACATGCAATATTATTTTATATTAGTTTCAGCTGTACAGCACAATCATTAGATATTTATATAATTTACACTGTGATCCTCCTATTAAGTCCAGTTAACTACCTGACACCATGCATGGTCGCTGCAGTATTACTGACTATATTCCCTATGCTGTACTTTACATTCCTGTTACTGACTATATTCCCTATGCTGTACTTTACATTCCTGTTACTGACTATATTCCCTATGCTGTACTTTACATTCCTGTGACTATTTCGTAACTGCCAATCTGTACTTCTTAATCCCGTCCCCTTTTTACCCAGCCTCCCCATCCTATCTGGAACCCCCTACTGTAGTTTGTTCTCTGGAAGAAGCAGTATTCTCTTAAGAGAGAACAGAAACAATTGAAAGAAACAAGGCTCACAGGTGAGTCCACAGGGTCTCCTTTGTCATAGGCAGGACTTCAGTTTGGACCATGCTTACCATAGATCAGGAGTTGATTTACATATTTGTTCCCTGTGGTAATCATTTCCTGATGACAACAGTTGTCCAACACAACCTAAAGACTACCCCACACTCACACTTCCGCAGCACCTCAAGCCATGGTGGCAGAGAAAGAAGCTGCAGCTTGGAGCACCGGGCAACAACCTGCACAGATCCATGCAAGTAGAGGCTCTCAGTGGAGCCAAAGTCTCATAGGGAAGCAGTGATCTCCTAGAGCTAACTCATTGGAAGTGAAAGCAAGGGAAATGGCTTTGACCATGTGAGCATGGTCAGGGAATGATCAAATACTGACATCCGAGGGATACAAGAGCTCATGACTGCAAAAAGTTCAGGAAGATAGGGGCAGTTACAATGAGGATATACCCTTCTACAGCCTTTCTAAGGCATTTCATACCAGGAAAATATATACAAGTGAAGCATGAAGGATAAGGACAGAAGTATGATTCATGCCAAATTACTTATAGTAGTCAACAAACAAAAACTAGTTCTAGGAGTCCAAAATTAGGAGACTAGCTAACTAAATATGGTTCTCAAACTACAAAATTTATATAAAGCCATGGATATTGGGATTACATTGTTAACATAAGCAAGTTTTTATGATGACATTCTGAACTGTGAAAAGCACTATACAAAACTATATAAATTGTAGGATTTTAATGAATGCACATGAAAAGTTATATGTGAAAATAAATATTGTATGAAATGATGTCTTAATACTGAATGTCATTAATATCATTATAAATTTGCCTTTAAATGATATAAATGGGTCCCTCACCGGTTGACTTATTGGTACAGTGTTAGCCCAATGTATGGACATCCCGGTTCAATTCCCAGTCAGCGCACACAGGAGAGAAGCACCCATCTGCTTCTCCACCTCTCTCCCTATGGTTTTTCTCTATATACCTCTCTCTTCCCTTCATGAAGCCATGGCTTCATTGGAGCGAGTTGGTCCCTGGTGCTTAGGATGGCTACATGGCCTCGCCTCAAGCGCTAAGAACTCAGTTGCTAAACAATGGAGCAATGCCCCAGATGAGCAGAGCATCGCCCCCTAGTGGGCTTGCTGGGTGGATCCCAGCTGGGAGGCATGTGGGAGTCTGTCTCTCTGCCTTCCCTTCTTTCAATGAATAATAATTTTAAAAAAATTATACCATATTTCCCCATGTAAAAGATGCTTCCATGCATAAGAAGCACCTTAATTTTGGGTCTGAAATTTTAAAAAGATTTATTACATAAAATTATTGAACTCAAGTTTGTTCATCATAAAATTCATACAACTCCTCATCACTGTCAAAACTCCCATACATTAGCTTGTCCTCATCTGTGTCTGATGACGAATCACTGTCTTCATAGATTTCCTCGACCTTAGTTCCATCTATGGCATTTAAAATGCTACACTTCTACAACTACTGTATAAGAATACTTTTAGACCCCAAATTTTTTTTAAAAATGCCTGTCTTATACATAGGGAAACATGGTATAAACGGTTTAAAGGAGAGGTATAAGAAATAAACCAACTTTGTTAAAGATCATGTGTATAAAATAGACACTATTTAGTGTAAATAAATAGAAGTGTTTAGTGCACAATGGACATTCTTCTTTCTCCCCAGGAATAAACAAGTGGCATCTAAAAGGAAGACAGTAAGATTCTGCAGGCATATAATCAGGCTGGTAAGCAGCAAACACACCTTCCCTCAGGGATCCCTTACAATATACAGAATATTATAGCACTAGAGTGTGTGACTTATAAATATATAAATAAATATACACCGTAACAAAGAGCTCAAAATATTATACCTATAAGTTTATGGGGACACAGCTAGAAAGTCTTCAAAGAGCTTTGCTGTTCAGGAATGGATGCAATGCTACTATAAATTGCCAAAGAGTAGCCTCAGATCATGTGTGCAAGCTCTATTTAAAAATGTCATAATGCCTGACCATGGGGTAGCTCAGTGTACAGGTTCAAAACTCCAAGGTTGCTGGCTTGAGCACAGGCTCACCATCTTGAGCACAGAGTTGCTGGCTTGAGCGTGGGATCATAGACATGACCCCATGGTTGTTTGCTTGAAGCCCAAGGTTGCTGGCTTGAACCCAAGGACTGGCTTCAGCAAGGGGTCACTGGCTCAGCTGGAGCCCCCCAGTCAAGGTACAAATGAGAAGCAAACAATGGACGCTGGCCAGTTGTCTCAGTGAATCGAGCGTCAGCCTGGCATGCGGATGTCCCTGGTTCAATCCCACTCAGGGCACACATGAGAAGCCACCATTGCTTCTTTTCCCCTCCCTCTACCCCTTCTCTCCCTCTTCTTCTTCCACAGCCAGAGGCTCCAATGGTCCGTGTATGAACCTCGGGTGCTAAGAATAGCTCAGTTAATTTGAGCATAGGCCTTAGACAAGGTTGTTAGGTGGATTGTTGGGGCACATGTGGGAATCTGATTCACTATCTCTCCTCCTCTCACTTAAAAAAAAAAAGGAAGAAAAAGCAAGCAATGAACAACTAAAAGTGCCACAGCTATTAGTTGATACTTATCTCTCTCCCTTCCTGCCTGCCTGCCTGCCTGTCTCTCTCAAAAAGTAACTAAAAATTAAAATGCCAATCAACAAAGAGAGTGATCATATTAAGATAAATATAATTTTAAAACGCATTCATGCCTGACCTGTGGTGGCGCAGTGAATAAAGCATCAACCTGGAAACGCTGAGGTTGCCGGTTCAAAACCCTGGGCTTGCCTGGTCAAGGCACATATGGGAGTTGTGCTTCCTGCTCCTCCCCCCTTCTCTCTCTCTCTCTCTCTCTCTCTCTCTCTCTCTCTCCCCTCTCTATAATGAATAAATAAAATCTTTTAAAAAAATTAAAAATAAATAAATAACGCATTCATCATTAAAGAGTATTTTCACTTTTTTTCTTTACAATAAAAACAAAATACATGAAAGAAGAAAGTAATATGTTTAAAAGAAATAACCCAATCAGGGACACAGGCTCTTCAACTAGAAAGACTCCTCAGGCAGTCCCTATTCAGGGCCCTTTTCTTTGGGACTCTCAAATTGTCCAGATTTGAATTCTTAAAAATGTCCAGCAAAGAAATAAATCACCCAAAACTAGTGTTTGCAAGATTTTTACACAAGTCATCACACTCTATACCTGCCTTATTCTGTGTCTCTATTTGCTGTGTCAGGCTGGCATCATAGAAGTGGATTCGGCCCCAACTCTACAGTCTTCTTTTCCACACTCCTCTCCATCCACATTGTCATGTCCTGTTTCTCTGCCACGCCATGTCTCTCCCTCTTATGAACCTCAAATTCCCCAGATCCACTTTTCCCCTAGGATCCCCCAGGGAGTCTGTATAGATGTCTGACGTGGAGAGACTGGGTGCAGAAAAATGGACCTTAACTTTCTTTGACTCATTAGCTGGGCAATTGGTCCACACCTTGGAGAACTTTAATTTGATTGTTTGTAAAATAATGAGTTTCAACAGAAACTCCTTCCCTATAACTATAAGAAATTATGATGCAAAGGGAAGGCATGAGCCAGCATTTTAGGTAGGCAAAGCTATGATCCATATTTTTGGAGAGATGTTTCAAATGCCTTAATTTTGCCACAACTTTTTGAAGAGGAAAGAAATCAAGCAGTTCTCATTTCTCTAAAGTGGCCAGGCAAATTTTCTGTTTAAGCATTTCAATGACAGATATAAGCTAAGGATTAAATAAAACAGGTATATTTGAGTTTTAAAAAAAGGAGAGTTTGTGTTCTGGCCAGTTGCTCAGTGATAGAGCATCAGCCTGGTGTGTGGATGTCCCAGGTTTGATTCCCAGTCAGGACACAGAAGTGCCCATCTGCTTCTCCACCATGCCCCCTCACTTCTCTCTCTCTCTCTCTCTCTCTCTCTCTCTCTCTGTTCCCATCCTGCAGCCATGGCTTGATGGGAGCGAGTTGGGCCCGGGCACTGAGGATGGTTCCATGGGCTCCACATCAGGTGCTAAAGAAGAGCTTGGTTTAACAATGGAGCAACGGCCCAGATGGACAGAGCTTCGCTCCCTAGTGGGTTTAGCAGGTGGATCCCGGTGAGGGTGCATGTGGGAGTCTGTCTCTGCCTCCCCTCCTCTCACTGAATTTAAAATAAATGGAGATTTTGTGTTGTGCATCAGAAACCACTTCTAAATGGGTTTTTCATTATTATTGTTGCATTTTTAACACGTGAACTCTGCGAGCTCAAAGGAAGAAGACCCTCTCTTGAGTGGATGATGTCTCAAGCCACCAAGCGTGGAGTCATGCCTGGTCTTCGTTAGGAGACACGCGGGAGCCGTTTGTAGAGGGCAAGGGGTTTCCTTCAGGACTACTTGACACAGATACACTGTGTGGAGGGATTTCTGAGACTGAGTCTGGATGGATGTCCGGCTTGGATGGATTAGGTGCAGAGAAACAGGGAAGGGAGTGGGTACAGAGAACGTGTCATGGGCACTGGCCACGTTGGTGCTGAGCATTCCTGATCCTTGAGGATGTGTAGGGATGGGGATGAACCAAACATAGAACTTGGGCCCTCCACGAACGCCCGCCACTCTTCACTCCCTCCGTCCACTGCTTTGCACCGGCCCAGCTCTGATCAATCTTCTGTCCTTTTCCAAAGAAGCAAACATGCAGGTTTTTATGTGAACTTTTCCAATTTTTTTTAAATTAAAAATAAAACATAGTTTTCTAGCTTGCTCTATCCATAGTAGCATTATTTATAATTGTCTAAAGGTTTACTCATAAATGAATTCATATTTATAAAAACACAGAAGCAATCAAGATGTCTTTAAATGAGCAGATAAATAAATTAGTGCACACAGACCATGGAATGTTATCTAGCACTGAGAATAAAAGAGCTGTGAAGCCATGAAAACACATGAAGGAAACATGACTAAGAAAAAGAAGCCAATTTGAAAGGGCACATACTGTATGATTCCAACTACATGACATTTTAAAAAGGGCAAAACTATGAAGACACTGAGAACACCCGTGGTGCCGGGGGTGGGGAAAGGGGGGGCATAAACAGATGGAGCACAGAGAGCTTTTAGCACAGAAACTATTCCTATGATACTGCAATGTTGGACACATGTCATTACACATTGGTCTGAACTCAGAATGAACAACACCCAGAGTGAACCCTAAAGCCAACATTGAACAATGGATGATAATGTATCAAGGTAGGTTTATGAATTGTGACCACTGTACAGCTCTGATGGGGGTGTGGATAATGAGGAAGGCTATTCAAGTGTGGGACAGGGGCTCTAAGGAAAATCTCTATACTTTCCTATCTATTTTGCTTTGAACCTGAAACTGCTCTAAAAAGCAAAATCCATTATAGAAGTACACACATATATACATAAACATGTATTTTGCCACGAAACATACACACATATCTGCAGTTAAACTTGGTTAGTGGGCCACTATTTTTGAAATCTGGGCACCTCAAAGAGAGTCACTGAGGCCCTTTGACTTTTCAAGCTCCTCACCCCCCACAGCTAATACACAAACGTTGGGGACATTCTGCACAACGTAATTTCTGCAAGGTGCACACCACTAAACACATCTTGCACATCATTAGACAGAGCTTGTTTTTACTATAAAATACTTTTTCTTATCTCACTTTAAAATTTTTTAGCATTTAAAGAATGATTATTCCTGCCTGACCTGTGGTGGCGCAGTGGATAAAGCGTTGACCTGGAACATTGAGGTCACCGGTTCGAAACCCTGGGCTTGCCTGGTCAAGGCATATATGGGAGTTGATGCTTCCTGCTCCTCCCCCCTTTCTCCCTTTTTCTTTCTCTCTCTCTCTCTCTCTCTCTCTCTCATTCTAACTCTCTCTAAAATGAATAAATAAATAAAAATTTAAAAAAAAAGAATGATTATTCCTTTAAGGGAAAAAATTGTCACGGTTTTGATGGCGGACTGCACCTTTTCTCACCCTCCGGGGCAAGGAAAGTGGCCCAAGCACTCCCCAGGGAGTGGCGAACAGGCCACTCCCCCAGGGGGTGGCGAACAGCCTCCACTCACCTTCCATCCGGAGATCTGGCTTCAGCTCCTGATTTTTCATTTTCATGAGACAAATCATCTCCTCAACTCTGAGCAAAACTGGGAAACTGCTTACTGCTTTCTAGTGTTACAACCTCTTCTGCATTTATTTATTCAGATATGGTGAATCGTGAGTCAGTTCCCAGAGAAGCCAGTGTGGTAAACTGCTGCTTTGAGGTGGGAGCGAGGGTGCTTACTGAAAATCTAGATCAGGTAAGTGTGTGTTGATAGATTCCGACACGTCTGTATATGCAGAAAAGGAGGACAATGAAAGACCCTGTAGGTGGCTACCATGTAATATCCTAAGACTTCTGACTTGCAAATTGAGGGCACGCACTGAAATACTCAGTTTCCTTTCACACAATAGAGGTATGAAGTGAAAACAGGGGACAAGGGATCCCGACACCTGCTCATTGGGTTTCAAAGGGATATGGATCATTGTCATCCATCAGTCAGGCCCAAAGAGTGAAGCACCCCCCACATCAGTAATAGGCAGACAAAGTAAACAAGTAAGGAATATTTACTTTTGTATTTAAAAAATGAAAGAGAGAAACACTATATGGATCAGTTGCCTATCAGCGCATTGACTTACCCCAAGAGCCAGTAGTGATGTTGGCATCTCTAAAAAGATGGGCTTAAATAAAGATGGGAAAGAAGGGGCTGCCAGAGCGGGAAGCTACCTGAAGGCCCTGGACCCTCCTCCTGCCTCCAACTGCCCACAGCCCTGCACCCTGTGTGTGGGCAGAGACAGGCCACCAGATGTCACACTTCTCAGATCTTGTCAGTTCAACCTTGAATAATTCCTTCCTCCCACTGGGTGGCTTCTAATGCAATTCCTTCATTCTGAGTACATGGTCATGTGCACAAAAGCATGTAAAATTCATGATGGCATCTAATATAAAAATGGAACACAACCCATTAGCCATCATCCCATACTCCCCACAAAAAAATTATTTATGGGATTTTAAGGATTCTGATATGTTTGCTTGCTTTTAGGAATTGGTCAAATTCCTTCTTTCACAAATTGAAATAATTTCCCTCCCACACACACATATACCTGCTGTCTTCTAGAGAGTAAAAAGTTAAGCCTAAAGTTCTAACTGCAGTTATAAATAGTTACAAGAGCTAGAGTTATGCTTTTTCCCCCCAGGGGTATAAAATCAGTGGTTATCTAAAATATATAAAACCTTGCCTTGCATAAAATAACTTTAATAAATATGAGTTAAATTGAGTGGAATTTATAAATCTTCCAAGAATTATGAAATAAGCACTGAGAAATGAAAATACCATCTAAAATAAATTTAATTAAGTATAATTAATAACTTAATTCAAAAATATAATGACATTGAGAGGGATTAAATGTCAGAGAGTGCTAATGATTTATTTTGGTTGAATCTCAAAATTAAACAAAACCCTAAAGTGTGATGAACACTCTTTTCTATATAATTAATAAATGTAGAAATTAATTTTATCTTGGAAAAGTTGCCTGATATGTTTTCCTAGGTTTCTAAAATCATTTATCATACTCTTGAATCAATAAAGGTCAACTTTTCAGGTTTTCCATTCTACATGGCTCTATTTGCTATTATTTTACCTAAGTATGATTATCCTTACATTATGTTGTGCCCTAAAGACCAGAGGATCATAGATTAAAACGATAAGAAGGATTAATCCTCTTATCAGCATCTATCAGGTAAGTCAAGTATCAATATGCCCTTTCACATATAAGACAACTCGGGACACCTAAGACCAGTAGTCTGAGACACAAGTCAAAGCAGGTCTATTTCTGAGTCTTCCTACAAATACTATGTGGGCTATTCCAGAAAGTAATCCTCCAGGGAAACATCAAATGGTTCCTGGGAAGAGAAGAATCAATGTGAAATACTCTGTAGGGGAGCAGATATAGTGGAGCTGGATGGTCTGACAAGCTCTTTCTCTGGCTTAGTTGTCTTCAAATGACTTGGACTTCAATCCCATGGGACAGAGTTCATCTTTGAGCACCAAGGCTGGCAGATTATACTTATGAACTGGGCTGTGAAGGTTTACTAAGGAGGGAAAAGGCATGCTGATAGACTAGGAATGTCTGTCCTCTGACCTCAGTGTGGAATTAAGGAATTGCAGGCTGTGTGCCATGGAGCGCCACCCAGAAGAGATAAGCCCCAAACTAGCTCCCATCTCCAATACTCCTTGGTCCAGGAAATCACATTTCTTAGATGGCCTCCATGGGAGACAATGTGTCACACATCCCTACCACTTTACTTACAATTTTCATTCACCCCCCCCTCCTTTAGTCAACTTCCTGTCTTCCATTCAATATTCTTCTTCTCACCACATTTAAAGTTCCTTTCCTTTGAGTTTCAACCTCAGTGTTTATCCCACCTCTATATTTGCAAAGCAGACCACTTAATCCTATTCTTCTACTCGAGTATGAGCATCCTTTCTCTCCAGATTTCCTTAAGGGGACAGTGGTATAGTATTACTCCACACACACAACATGCCAGGCTCAATTAGGGACACTTTAATGTCTTATTTTACACACACACACACACACACACACACACACACGAGTATACACTTATAGTAGGAAAAATTAAAATTACAGAAAGTACAAAGTAAATAAAAATCATCCATACATCTGTGCAGTAGTTTTTAATCTTGAATAAAATTATGCTTATGCTTCAGATACTATATTTCATTCTTCCTCTACCACTGGCCTTTTTGTTTTTGCTTGTCACATAACATAATGAAACACACCTGGAGATGTAGTCAATTCTTTAGTGCAGTGATTTCCAACCAGTGTGCCATGTTACACTAGTGTGCTGCAAGAATTTTTAAAATATGTACTACCTTACCATTCAGTCAGGGGTATTGGCTCTTTTCCCTAAGATAATCACATTTTTTAAAAAGGACAATATCCAACACAAAAATAGCCATCCAGTATGAATGAATCAAAATTATATGTACTTTTTTTGTCAGATTGGCAAAAACTATATATTTTTTGATGTGCCGCAGAGTTTTAGCTATTATTTTATGTATGCCCTGAGGTAAAAAAGGTTGAAAATACACAACAGCTAGAGTGAACCCTAGTGTCAACTACGGACAACGAGTGATGATAGTGTGTCAGGTGTAGGTTCACACGTTTTACCAAAGGTACCACTCTGGAGGGGATGGTGATACTGAGGAAGGCCTCAAGTGTGGGGGCAAGGGCTATAGAAACATCTGTGTACCTTCCTCTTGATTTTGCTTTAAACTTAAACCTGATTACTGGTGAAATCCAAATAATTTGTTAGATGTCCTTACTTAAATCCCTTCAACATAATAAACTTTCATTTTTCTATCTGCAAATCTACTTATATGGGCAAAGAGTGAGAATAATAAAGTAGGTTTAAAGGCTCCTGACTTCTCCAAAAGCGGACAAAACCAAAAACATATAACACTTTATGCATGTCCAACTAGGATTTTGTAACAATCAAAAACACAAAGTTTAAAAAGGAATGATACAATGACACAAATATGTACAATATATAATGTAGAAATGAAATCTAGATAATAGAAAAAACTCCTCCAAAGGCATAAGAATAAGAAAATAATCTAATACTACCAGGAGTAAAGGGTGTACATAGGAAATTCATGGAGAAGTACACAATCTCTGATAAACATAAGAAAACATCTTTAAGTTCAGTAAAAGCAAATGAAAGCAACAAAGAACTTTACAGCTAAGCATCAGAAAATTCACATTTTTAGCAGATAGTTATCAAATGCCAACTCTATGCCAAGCAGGACGCCTGGTACACAGTCACTGGCATCACCACTTTGGAGCATTGGGGAGGAGCATCTCAGACACAGCTGGCAAAGCGGAGGCTCGGGAAATTGATGTTGGAGGAGATTTGGGCTCAAGCTACCAACATTTTTAGTCATCCTTGATTTTTCCTTTTCTTTCAACATACCAAATCCAATACCCTGGCAAAACGTTTTCTACCCTCAAATATCAGTCCAACCTGACTAGGTCTCACTATATTCTAGAAAAATTACTCCAAGACCCCACTATCTCATCTGGCCTACAATAGTAGACTCTCCATAGGAAGTCCTGCTTCTATGATTGCTGACCTAAAATCTTGTCTAGTTTTCTTCAGAGCACGTGTCACTGCTTTGCTGTCACATATTTTTCCCCATTTTATACTCATACCTTCTCACACATACACTTTTCCGTGTTGTCTGTCTGCCATTGGCATGTAGACAGCTAAAAGCACAAGATATTTGTTTACTTGCTGAGGACTAGATTGGCAACCCTAGAATAGTGTGCAACATAGTAGCAAATGTACCATAAATGTCTGTTTCATGAATGAGCAAAATAATTTAAAACATATATAATCTTCTGTTATGAAATTCTAATATGATAAAATTATACTAAATAAATTACACCTGAACAAAAACAAGTGCATCCTCTAGTGTTCATTATGACATTTTCAGTAACAGCGAGAAATGAGGGAAATCTCATATGTCCACCATATGGGAGCCATCAGAAAAATTATAGTACAACCAGCTTATATAATGTAAATGGTATTCCCCCAAAACGATGAGGAACAGAATACAGAGCCCAGAAATAAACTCATTTGTCAGTTAATATTTGACAAAAGAAACTGAGACATACAATGGGGGAAAGATAGTCTATTCAATAAACGGTGTTTGGAAAATTGGACAGATACGTGCAAAAACATGAAATTAGATCATCTTCTTACACCATACACAAAGTGGATTAAAGACTTAAATGTTAGACATAAAACCATAAAAATCCTAGCATAAAAACATAAACAGTAATAAAATGTCAGATTTCTCATAGCAATATTTTTTTCTGATATAACTCCTTGGACATAAGAAACAAAAAATAAATAAACAAAGAGAACTATATCAAAGTAAAAGTTTATTCACAACAAAGGAAACCATCAGCAAAATGAAAAGACAACCCACTAAATGAGTGAGCATATTTGCAGATATATCTGATAAGGGATTGATATCAAAAATCTATAAAGAACTTACAAAACTCAACACCAAGAAAACAAACAATCCAATTTGAAAAGGGGCAAAAACTTGAATAGCTACTTCTCCAAAGAGGACATACAGATGGCCAATAGACATAAGAAAACATGTTCAACATCACTAAATCTTAAGAGAAATACAAATTAAAACCACAATGAGCTTGACCAGGCGGTGGCGCAGTGGATAGAACGTCGGACTAGGATGCAGAGAGCCCAGGTTCGAGACCTCGAGGTCACCAGCTTGAGCACAGGCTCATCTGAGCAAAGCTCACCAGCTTGGACCCAAGGTCACTGGCTCGAGCAAGGGGTTGGTTACTCAGTCTGCTGAAGGCCCATGGTCAAGGCACATGTGAGAAAGCAATCAATGAACAACTAAGGTGTCGCAACAAAAAACTGATGATTGATGCTTCTCATTTCTCTTTGTTCCTGTCTGTCTGTCCCTATCTATTCCTCTCTCTGACTCTGTCTCTGTAAAAAAAACCAAACAAACAAAAAAAAAACCACAATGAAATACATCTCACACCTGTCAGAATGGATGTCATCAGTAAGACAACAAACAACAAGTGTTGGAGAGGATGTGGACAAAAGGGAAATCTTGTGCACTGTTGGTGAGAATGCAGACTGGCGTACCTCCTGTGGAAAAGAGTATGGAGTTTCCTCAGAAAATTAAATATGGAACTGCCTTGTGACCCAGCAATTACACTTCTGGGAATTTATCCAAAGAAATGAAAAACACTATTTGAAAAAATATACACAGCCCTGGCTGATTAGCTCAGTTGGTTAGAGCATTGCCCCAAAACAGCAAGGTTGCAGGTTCAATACCTAGCCAGGGCACCTACAGGAAGTGCCAATGAATGCACAATTAAGTGGAACAATAAATGAATGCTAGGCCGATGCTCTACCACTGAGCCAACCGGCGGAGGACCCGGGTTCGATTCCCGACCAGGGCACACAGGAGAGGTGCCCATCTGCTTCTCCACCTCTCCCCCTCTCCTTCCTCTCTGTCTCTCTCTTCTCCTCCCGCAGCCGGGGCTCCATTGGAGCGAAGGATGGCCCGGGCGCTGGGGATGGCTCCTTGGTCTCTGGCCCGGGAGACAGAACGATGCCCCGGATGGGCAGGGCATCACCCCCTGGTGGGCATGCCGGGTGGATCCCAGTCGGGCGCATGTGGGAGTCTGTCTGTCTCCCCGTTTCCAGCTTCAGAAAAATACAAAAAATAAAAAATAAAAATAAATAAATGAATGCTTCCCTCTCTATCTTTCTATCTCTCCCTTCCGTCTCTCTAAAATGTTTTCTCTCTCTCCCTCATTCTCCCTCTAAAAATCAATAAGTAAATTTTTAAAAGAATACATGCATTCCTATATTAATTGCAGCATTATTTACAATAGCCAAGATTTGAAAGCAGTCCCAGAGCTCATCAGTAGATGAGTGGATAAAAAGCTGTGGTACATTTACATAATGGAATACTACTGGCCTTAAAAAATAAAAAAATAAAAAAAAAAGAAAATCTTAGCCTTTGTAATAGCATGGATGGACCTGGACAGCATTATGCTAAGTGCAATAAGCCCGTCAGAGAAAGACAAGCCCCATATGATTTCACTCATATGTGGAATCTAATGAACTAAATAAACTAACAACCAAAACAGAGACTGACTCATACATAGAGAGAAGGCTGGCAGCTGTTGGGGGTTGGGGTGGGACAGTGGAAGGATTAAGCAAGAAAGATAAAAAGAGTGAAAAAAAGTCATGGACAAGGACAGTGTGAGGATTACCAGGAGAAGTGGCTTTGTGGGCAGGCAGAGGAGGTAAGGGGGACGCATGGCAATGGAAGGAGCCGTGACAGGAGGCAGCTGGTGAGCACTGCCCCACTGTGGGGACACACAACACAGGGCACAGATGACGCGTTGTAGAACTGTACACCTGACACCTGTATCATTTTGTAGACCTGTGTCACCACAATAAATTCAATAAAAGGAAAAAATAATAATACGGTAGATCTATATGATCTAACAGAGAAAGCTCAAAGAACTATTATTAAGTAAAACAAAAATGTGGGTCAACCACACAGCTATCTTTTTGAAAATCTGATAATGGATGAAAGGTGCCATACTTTATATAGGAAATATCAAAATTGCACTATATATAACAGAAGCCAACAAGATCATCTCACAGACTTTATGACAGATGTTGTATTTCTGCACCCTGGTTAATATCCTGAAGACCCGTGAATGGGATAAAATGAAGGAATCCTTCATGGCTGTGTCCTTACCAAGCTGCCCAGATATCAGGCATCTCAGAGGTGAAAATTTCCCACTATTTCTGGGTAGCCTGTTCCACTAATTCTTAGGAAGTAGCAGACGTGTTCTAATTTAGTGTCACTTGTGCACATCATCATTTGTTCTGTTTTCTGTCCACTTGGGGAAAAAATGGACCACTTTCCTTATTTCTATGTCCTTTTTTTCTAACTTTAAAATAAAATGTGTTTATTTAGACAAATTAGAAAAAAAGATCAAACCATAAAGCAAAATAACTATGTCACCTATAATCATTATACCAAGAGAAAAACCACTCTTTAAAGTCCTTGCTTACGGATTTTCAGCATCTTTTCAAAGAGCAGATCCCCATACACTCTTCACAATTTGGAGCGTTCTGTATAAGCAGGGCTGATTTTTTTTTTCCACCAAATATCCTATCAGCATTTACCCTCAAAATTACATATATATGAAAACAAATTTTCTTTGCTATCTGCATTCTATTTTAGTTTGTGTGCAATATTTATTCAATCTGTCATTCATTATAAATAGTAGATAGGAAGTTCCTACTATATTCTGGTCACTAATCAGTGCTGGCCATCTGGCTGTGATCTCTCCCTGTATGTCAGAGAAGAGAGACGCTGAACAAGCAGTTATCTCAAAGGCAGCAACCTGGTTCCCACTGCTTAGGATTTTCCTTCATTTTTCTCCTCTCATACCCTGGACCCAGTCTTTCAGAAAAATCTTATTATAGCTCTACATTCAAAAACTAACCAGGTATTTTTAGGTGAAAAAAAGCAAGGTAGAATATGTGGTGGTATTTAAGAGGGATAAAACTATAATCTGTTTTATACTTTCCTATATATACATGTGTATAAACATATGTATGTGTGTGTGTATGTGTGTGTGTGTAGACAGAGATATATATAGAGAGAGGTCCTAACATGAACATCCCACCCCAGAAATTCAGATTCTGTAAATCTTTTCATATTGGCTTCAGTTCTTTCATCCATTCCCTGCTCTCTTATAGATCCACATATATACATACATAAAGATATTCATAGCAGGAACTAGTGAAAGAATAAATAAGAAGCCAATCAAATGAATGGATGCAGGGGGACCGAATGATGCTCCTCTGCATACTTTTAATTGTTCTGACTTTTAAGCATGTAAATAGTTGGCTTATTAAATATAAAAGGGAGATATTGAAACAATATAAATTTATAAATATCACACCCAATCCTTCTCCAGTGCCTCTATCTATCCTTACCACATCTACCCCCAACATGTCTTTCTTTAATTATTGTCATGGTCTCTTAAATGGTCTCTGGCTCCATACTGCCTCATCAACAAGTTCTCAACAGAGAAGCCCGCATGAACATACTGAGATGTAAGTAAGTTCATGTTGTTTCTGTCGCTGAATGTTCCAATGGCTTTCCAACCCTTTCTGGATAAAAAGCCCACATGTTGGTCCCTGGCTGCATGGCTCAGCAGTAGAACATCAGCCAGGTGTGTGGAAGTCATGGGTTCAATTCCCGGTCAGGGCACACAGGGAAAGCGACCATCTGCTTCTCCACTACTCCCCCTCCCTTTTCTCCCCCCACCCACAGTCATGGCTCATTCAAGCAAGTTGGCCTCAAGCACAGAGATGGAACCATGGCCTCAACTCAGGTGCAAAAATTAGCTTGATTGCTGAACAATGGAGCAACAGTCAGAGAATGGGTAGAGCATTGCCTCATAGAGGGCTTGCCAGGCAGATCCCAGTTGGGGCACATGCAAGAGTCTGTCTGCCTCACTTAAAAATAAAAAACCCACCTCTTCACTGTAGCCTATAGGGATCCCTGCATTCCCATCAACCTCTTCAGCTAGTCTACCTTTGGTTCTCTCTTTTCAGTGATAGTGGCCTTTTCACAGGGCAGCCAGCATGCTGTCTCCTGGAAGGCTTTCATTTTGCTCTTCTCTCTGTCTGGATGGCTCTCTCTACCCCTCATCTTGGGCAGGTTTGAATCACTGCTCACCTACTCATTGAGGCCTTAACACAAAAGGTCAAAATCGTACCACCCTCTGCTCTACCATCCACTGTCCTCATGCCCATCCCTGCTCACTGTTTCTAAGTAGCACTATCACTATGTAACATGCTTTACTCTTCTGGTGTTTTTCTGTTTAATCATTTGTTTCTACAGTATAGCAAGAATGTTCCTCTACTTTGTCCCCAGTGTACTGAAGGGTACTTGGCACACACAACAGGCATTCAGTAAGTATTTAGTTATCAAATAAATGAATGAGAATACGTACTATAAATTTGCTGAGAATTATAAAGTGGGATTAAAGTACTATAGAAACACAGTACACAAATTAAGTAGCTAATCCTTTTTCTGTAGACATTCCTTTTATTTAAAGTATTTCACTATTGTAAATAATTCTGTAACAAAAATCTGCATACAGAAATCACTGCATACATATCTTATGATTTCCTTACAAAAAGTCCTAAAGGTGATTAGATAAGTATAATTTAATGACAATACATATTGTCAAACTGCCAGTATTGTAATGATTTAGCTACTTAAACAATAGGATTTATCTGTAAAAAAAGATATTAATTTGACAAACATATTGCTTCAATCTGCTTGGCACTGAAAACCAATTAGTATGCAATGTTTTCCATTTGTTTCTTCTTTTGTGCTTTGTTTCATCATATTCTTTGTTCTTTTTTCCCTATCATTTCTTTTTTCTAATTAAATTATGAGGTTTTATTTATCAAATCTATTTCCACTTTTCCAATATTTCCCAGTTTGTTGTTTGTGTCCCATTGTGTTTATCTTCACTTGTCACACTGACATTTTTAATCTCTGTTTCATTAAACTTATCGAAATTTTCTGTTACAGTTTTAGACTTTAGTGACTTGAAAGAATTCATCATCTCAAGGAAAGATAAAATCCACTCATATTTCTTCAATTTCTCTCTCTCTGTTATTATTATTATTATTTACATTACTGAATTTAACTTCACGATTCTCTTCCTCCCTCTTCTTCCTTGACAATATTGGCTCCCTTTTCACCTGTGTTCAACTGGCTTACCTCTCCCTGGGAGCCACGAACACCCTCCTCAGTGGGAAGGAACTGACTTCAGAGGTCTTGCCGCGGGCAGAGGAGGAGAACAGCTGTGCTCCATCAGTCAAACTTCCTGGCACACGGAGCAGGACAGCTCTGAAAGCAGCTGTTCTAAGTCAGATTTCAGCTCAACCCATACACTTTCCTCTTGATTTGATCACCGTATCTCTTCACACATATAAAGCACATGTAAAATCTAAAGATCATTATTTCCTCATATGATGAGGATCTTTCCAGATGAGGTATTTCATCAAATATATTAATTCAGGAGGGAAATCTTTGAGCTATCCCATGCTTTTCCTTGATATTAACAGACTATTACTAATAAGAGAAGAGGACCCCTTCTTTCACTGCACTGGAATGAAGGAAGTGAAAGCTTCTATTTCTTTTTTTTTTTTTTTTGGACAGGCAAGTTATGTCACCCTTCCATTTTTATCATTAATCTGTATCAAATAATTCACTGCCGCAGTTTTTAAAACTTATGTCAATATGAAACTTCTCTATCGCTGCTAGATTATTGTTAACATTTTTTTTAAGTTTTCTACGATCAAGACTTTGTTGTTTGTCTTACATAAACCCCTTCAGAAATAAATTACAAACTGAAATACCAATTTGAAATGAATGAAACACTTGACTCAGAATCAGCAGGCATGGATCTTATCCTATCTTTATGGCCTTGGTCATGAATATTTAAATTACCTGATCTTCATAATTTGCATATATGAGACATACAGGTTTCATACTGCTATTGGTAAGTTAAATATGCTTAAGCATGACTGGCACCTCACCCTTCACAACAGTAGATGTATATTGACCTTGTGAGGGGTATCTCTGGCTTCAGTTCCCTGTTCCCTGAAGAGACAGATTCACAGTAGAACTTGCACCTGCCTCTCTAGGTAGTCCTCTTCAATATGACAACGTCTCAGTTTTAATCTCTTTATTGCAAACGGATACCCAGTCTATTTCACAGTGGGGCTGCTTATGTAGACCACAGTTTGTGCTGGATGAAGGAGAACAGGGTGTGGCCCTGGTTGAATGAACTGTGGGATGGGGAGGAGATAAGGGTGCTGAACTCAGCAAAGCAGCTTCTCCATTCAACCTTTACCCCTTTCTGTCTCACAGACAGTGAGTAACTGCAAGGGGAGCAGCCCAGGGCCTTTCAAAGAGTTGCCTTGAGAAAACCACGACTCAGGCAACAGTAAGAACCAGATCCAACCACAACTACCATTCAGGACTGTTGGGAAGGAAGGATCCCAGTTAGGAAACTCCTTAGTATAGAAACCAGGTACCGCTTCACAAGCCTAAACACTTAGCACCTATTATTTCGCTGTGCTTTGCTTTGCCTCTTCATGTGACTGGATTCTATGCATGCTCTCTTCTCTGAGGTCCAGCTGTTCTGCCGAGGGTGGAGGAAGCCAAGTTTCTAACTCTAATGCAACCTGACCCTGATTCAACCCATCTACACCCTGGAAGTGTTGCCATCTAAACTGCTACTTAATGCCATGCTCTGTGGTTCTGATAATATCAAAAGGAACGGGCTTATCTTTGGACACAGAACATACCATCTCGCACTTTCTCTAGCATCTACGATTATCAGTTTGCCTTTATGGAGTTAACTCTTTGATGACCTCTAGGCACTGGTTTATAGTCTACTTCTTCCCATCAGTAAATCAATAAATACTTATTGAACACATGCTCCAGGAACCAGAGTCCAACAAAATTAAAAGAATGACTAAGTCATCTACATGGCAAGTAAAGCATTCTGCACAGAGCTACAAACTGACACCTTGGAGGTTATCCTTCCTAAAAGGCAGGCTCATTTCATAGTGTGTGCTATAGGCCCAGCAACACTTGTTACCCAAAAGTCATTGTTCAAATCTAAACCCTACTTCCAATCTATTTATACACATCAGTGAAAATGTTTAATTTCAAGTCAGACCTGGTAAGAGAACGCATACCAGGGGTCTCAAACTCGTGGCCCGCCCACCAATTTTGTGCAGCCGCAGACTGGCCCGCAGATTAATCCATGAAGTTTGATTAGTCTGCGGGCCGCACAAAATTGGTGGGCGGGCCGCGAGTTTGAGACCCCTGGGCCATAGTCCATATGCTTTTAAAATGGATTTTCATTATCACTATCAATTACCCCCATAGTTTTTAAGTATGTTTCCTAAGGAAGCCAGTAAGTCTAAAAGGTCTTGAAATTGAACCTTTTAGAAAAAAAGGTGGAATGGTAAAGTATATTGAGATAAGTGATGGTTATAAAAGGAAAACTTCCTTCATACATGATGCTGCTCAGTTTCTGCACACAAATATCTCAACAAACAGGTTCACTGTTAAATAATGGAACAAATAGTGTGTTGACTTCTTTATATTTGCCTGACTACTTGATGGATTCTTATATGGGTATTGAAGAATATTTTAGTTATATTGAGAACCCTGTTTGGGTTCTTGGTTAAGGTGGGAATACATCATTATTTTTCCAGTTAAAATGCAGACATGCAGGTTCTTGTTATCCCAAAACTCACTATTCTATAAACTCTCAGGAGAGAGTGACATTCAGCTGTGGGGATGCCTACAGTCCAGGTGAAGGCTGTGGGCCGCCCTCCAGTGAACTCACTCCAGGGCCTCATGCACATCTGGACCACCCTCTGAGCTCCTATTTGCCCTACAGTACCTAAATATCCACAGCTATCTGTGCATCAAGCTAACCCTCTTCATGGATTGCTTCCTTGAACCTCAATCCATGGCTGGATATTTATCTATTAAAAGGTATATTTAATTCAGTTAGCTGCTCAAGTCTGTTCACATTTTGATCCTTTTTTCATCTAGTCTAGAGCATCCTTCCCAAACAGCAGCTCTTACACTCATATTTTCTTTATGTTTGTTCCACAAATCATGATTTAAATGTTTATTTCATAGTGGCATTTGCTGTTTTATTATGCTTTATTATGTTTGAACGTTATGGGGTATGTCATAATAAAGGGATTAGAAAAGTATAGCATTTTAACAAGCATATATCTTTTTTTCCACATTATGTTGAGTGAATCCATAGGAAAGCCCCATAAGGTAAACTAGGTAAATCTCCTTGTTACTACTAGTGGGCCTACGTCTTAGATAGATTTCCTGTCATCATAGAGCTATAAGCTGTATAAGATGGGACCACAGAGTTAGTCTTACTCTTAGTCTAAGCTTCCCTTTAAGCCATCTCTCAATTCACTGATGAAATTCTAACCCAGAAAATGTCAGTTGAGTTTCCCTACACACAAAAGTCTGATTGAGAAAAGTTACATTCCGTGTTGACAACAGGTACAGTTTCTTCACAGCAAATGATAGGCAGGAGATCCCCTCCCAGAATTCAGGTTAGGCCTTCACTGGGCCAATGAGCCCTCTCAAGAGCTCAAACTATTTTGAGTTAGGATTCTTGACTCTCCTAGCTATCACTTGAAATGGGAATCATCTCCATGGTGTCACCCAGTAGGCATGTCACACTGTAACGATCAATGAAAGTTGGGAGTGACATAATTGTTCCTTGTTCTCCCTTGGACATAATTTTTCTTTCTTTCATTCCCAAAATATTAGCTTATAAACTTATCTCTACTAATAATTCTGTATCAAAACAGTGATTTCAGCAGGGTACTAAATGACTATTCTTAGAAAGCAACTTTGCAGATGACCAAAAGGGATGCAAGCGTGCCATTCTGTGCCTCCAGAAACAGAGGTCGACTGTACACACGGAGCGAAACTTCTTCTCAGCAGAACAGTACAGTTTCTGCTCAAAACATGTTGACATCTTCTCACTTCACGTTTCTTCCAATTATTCTTCCTCTACTATTCTGAGCTAAGATATTTATAACACGTCAATTTATTTTTTTTCACATTTGTATCTTGGTTTAAAATAAAGAAAAACCAGAAGTTTTAGACTGTAAAATGATGATGAACTTAAAGTACATTTTCAGTGATAGCAGCCAGAGCCATTTTCATCCCAAGAATTATAAGAATAATACGGAGCCACAGAGAAGTCTTATTGTTTAAGATGGAGGGGACCTTTGGGATTAGGCAAGGTGTCGTGAAGCATCCCCACACCAACAGGGTTTTGGGTTGACAGAGAAAGACCAGTGGAAAGACTAAAGCCCTTTGCATGGCTGAAGAGCAGTATTAGTCTGAACGGGGGAGCTGCCCGCAGCCCAGACCACCTGCAGCAGAAGCCCAGGTACGTGCGCAGGAGCAGATGCTGGGGAACAGGACAGACCGCACATGCCAGGAGGGAAGAGACTGGTCCTTTTCCAAAGAACAAATGAAGAATTTTTATTTCTCTGCAGCATCCTTTCCTGCATTTTTTATTTCCCTTTCACGTTTGGTTAATGCTACTTCTCCCCAGTGGCATCATCAAAAAGGAGAAAGAGAGACTGTGTAGTTAATTTGTGCCATGCCTTTATATATTCTCTTCCGCCCGCCTGCCTGGCAACCAAGTTCCCCTTAGTTCTTCACTATCCTGTCAGCCTACTTTCCTGCAACATGACCAGGCCTCCCTTGGTATCTAGCTGAGACTGGGGACTGTGGCAGGTAAGGAAGGAATGAGCTGTGTTGAGCCCTCCTACAGCCTGGGCCTTGGGGGAAACGCTGGTCAGAGAAGAAACATTTCTAAAGACAGGAGCAGGGCTCTTTGCCAGGCCACTTGGATCACAACAGCCACCCAAGTCACGCTGACACACTGTACCCAGAGTTGGGAGAGAGCTGTAGCCAAAGCTATCTTTGGATAGCAATTATTTGGATATGAGAAGTAAAAAAAAAAAGGGAAGATATATATCCGTGCATCAAGCAGTTCCTGACTAATTCCTTTACATACTTGCTTTTAAATATTTGCAAATACAGTAGTCCCCTGTCTGTTGCGGGGGTTAGATTCCAGAACCTTCAGCAATAGGCAAAAATCCACGAAGTAGCAACCTTCTAGTTATTTTATTATTTATATATATTTTAAGGTTTTATAAATCCTCCCCACACTCTTAAAAAACCTTTCCCACACCATTAACCTTTCCCACACTCTTATACACTTCCTTTGCTCTTAAACACTTTCTATACTCTAGAAAATGTTTATTTTACTGCAAAAATTAAAATAATATATAAAAATACCTATATACCACAAAATCCAGTGATATAGTGAAAAATTCGCACTATAAAATTATATATATACAATTTAAAAATCCACGATACAGTGAGGCCATGAAAAATGAACTGCAATACGGGAGGGGCGACTATACAGCACCGTCATTCTTAGAAGACATGTACGTGTGTGCAGGGGGGCAGAGAGAGAGATCCCAGAAAGGGTGACATCACCCTACAACCTCTCCAGCGGTGCATCCAATGAAGGAGACAGCCTCTGTGTGGCAGACAAACTTGGTATTTTAGATGCAAGTGTGAGAGTAGCAGCCAGACAAAACGGAACTATTCTGCATGATAGAGGAGCTTTGATTTGGAGGTCAGGAGGGTAACTATGGAGCAAGAAGGCTGAGCCAGAAATGGGAGGAGAAAGGAAGAAAGGCGGTCCAGACAGAGGCCCATGGAGTTATCCGTTGGGTACTGAAGCGCTCACTATGCTCACCCCCATCATGCACTACCTTCTGACAGGCATGGAGTGAAGTGAAAGTGAATACTGTGCACACCAGCACTGGGGGTTGAGGAACAGGAGAAGATCAAATCAGGAAATTTTATAAAAACCTTCAGGGAGGGTTTTAGAATGGCACAGCCTTGGCCCTGGCCGGCTGGCTCAGTGGTAGAGCGTCGGCCAGACGTGCAGGAGTCCCGGGTTCGATTCCCAGCCAGGGCACACAGGAGAAGCGCCCATCTGCTTCTCCACCCCTCCCCCTCTCCTTCCTCTCTGTCTCTCTCTTCCCCTCCCACAGCCAAGGCTCCATTGGAGCAAAGTTAGCCTGGATGCTGAGGATGGCTCCATGGCCTCTGCCTCAGGTGCTAGAATGGCTCTGGTTGCAACAAAGCGACACCTCAGATGGGCAGAGCATCGCCCCCTGGTGGGCATGCCGGGTGGATCCCGGTTGGGCGCATGCGGGAGTCTGTCTGACTGCCTCCCCGTTTCCAACTTCAGAAAACTACAAAAAGAATGGCACAGCCTTGGGACTGGGAAGACAGTATAAATCCAACTAGCTCTCCAAGGAGCAATGGGAGACCCAGCTGCCTTGCCCACTGGGGTAATGCCCTATCTCCAAGCCTTACTTACACAAGCAGCCGTTTCTGATGCTGAGCAGGTCTGGGTGGGGTGGGGCGGCAGCATTTAGGTGAGGCTGTCAAGAGCATATTTGTGCCAAACTAGACAGACTTCTGGGGCTCAGGGACCGTGGTCCCACAGCAGCTGTGTGTGCGTGCTATGATGCCATCTCACTCCAACCTGGCTGTTAGGCAGGACCAAGCAGCTCCATTTTGCCCCTCCTAACTCCTATTTTCATTAGGACTTTGCAGATCACAATGACCACATTCTAACCCAATAGGAATGGACATGTTTGAGAGCCCTAAAGGCTCTAAACACCTTTCTAGTATTCCTGGAACCCAATGACTGCAGACTGACCCATCTGATTTCCCAAGAAGCAAAGTTTTACCAGTTCCCTAGCAACATGCACCTCAGCAAGCCCCAAGAATCCCTCCAATCAGGGCTGACACCCTTTTTGGCCTCAGTCCATCTGAATCCAGATGTGCTTATGAAGTCCACTGTTTTACACCCCTTGGCCTCCTGTGATTCCTCTAGGCAAAAATAACACTGGCCACTGGATTGGAGTAATGTGAAATATTCAAGGCTCTCCAGCACAGATAATGGCTACATAGTTGACCTTCAGTTTAAGAAATGCCCTCCTTAGCCTGACCAGGTAGTGGCGCAGTGGATAGAGCATTGGCCTGGGATGCAGTAGACTCAGGTTCAAAACTCCGAGGTTATAGGCTTGAGCACGGGCTCCTCTGGCTTGAGGCACTGGCTCAACAGCTTGAGCGCAGGGTCACTGACTTGAGCATGGGATCACAGACATGACCCCATGGTCGCTGGCTTGAGCCCAAAGGTCACTGGCTTGAAGCTGAAGGTCACTTGTTTGAGCCCAAGGACTTTTGTTCAAGAAAGAGGTCACTGGCTTGGCTGTAGCCACCCCTCCCTCCCATTAAGGCACAAATGAGAAAGCAATCAATGAACAACTAAGGAGCCACAATGAAGAATGGATGCTTCTCATCTCTCGCCCTTCCTGTCTGTCTGTCCCTATCTGTTCCTCTCTGTCTCTCTCTCAAAAAAAAAGAAAAGCCCTTCTTCAATCCCATATAAGGCACTGAGCTTGCCACACACTGTTTCTGACCGGACCTTTCTCATTGGTGCAAGCTGCTCCTGCGAGCAGGCTGTGTCAGCAAATGGGGGAGGGGGCAGACCAGGCAGCTCTTCCTGTCCTGATCACTGGCATCCTGGTGTTCCTGCCAGCATTTTACCACTTACACATCGCCCACTATGCCTCCAAAGGTTACCAGGTACTGTACTATGACATTCCAGACCTCATGACTGGCATCCACCCCAGCCCTGAGGAGCAGAGGCAGATGGAACCAATCTCAGCTTTAAGATATTGAGCAGGAACTGTGGCTAAGAGCTAGGAACTCAGCAGTTCACAGAGGTTTGACAAAACAATGGCCACATTTACGAGCCCATCCTAGGATGTTAACTGGGCTCACAAGTAGCTAGTTAGGGCATGCTCAACTTTTCATCACTGACATGTTAGCCCACAGGAACCTACCTGCATGGTGAAGAACAGCAATGTTCATCGTGTGGGAAAAGCGGAGGTTTTCCTGTAGTGGAAAGGCTGCTCACCACCCTTTTCAAAGCTGAGCATTTCTTGTAAATAGCCTTTATTTTAAGAATACATTACATCAAATTTCTTATTACTATGTAATTTATTTTGAAAATATCTAAGTCTCTTATCCCCTATATTCTAATTTTATGTTCTATTAGAAGATATTGGCAAAATCAAATATTAGTGTCGATTACTTGTTTCCTTATTAAAAGCAACCAAGAATTGTTTAAATGTCAGAGCAAGCTTTCAGAGTGGAAACACTTTCTGTGTTCACCACCTCTTGGCTAGCTCTTGGGCCAGCTCTATCTTGAGCACCGACTGTATAATTTGGGTAATTCTATACTCTATAGATTAGGATGTTCTGTTTACCATACCTTTAAGGACTGGACTTTTGGCTGTCTTCTAAGAAATAACGTAGGTAAATTGTTATTTAGAGTTTGTAACCTGTTACCACCTTGTATTATGATGTCATTCTGATAAAGATCACAAGAGCTGGCCTGGCCCCCGCAGGGACTGGACTGCCTTAGTTTGCTTCTGTCTCCTAGCTTGCAAAAAGTGATTTATGTTCAAAAGAAATTAAAATCTAAAAGAAAATAAAAAAGGCCACACAAACACGTACACACATGCACACACGCATGTACACAAAACAAAACAACTTGGGCTCAAAAAACATACAGTATCATTTCAAGATTACCAAAGCAGCAATGGGATTGGGATCCACAAAGGCCTGACCTCCAAGGCGGGGCTCTCATCACTCACAACACTCACAACTGTCCCCCAAAACGGCATGAGTGAGACAACCACAGTTAAGAGGAGCAGACCAAGCATCCTGTCTGTTCCAAGCTTCCCAGTGAGTCACTGAGAGAAGGTAGCCGAGGGCTCTCCCCTTCGCAGAGAAAACCTGCAGATCTAGATCTCTCTTCCTTCCACTCAGTATAGCCATCGGCCAGGCACCTTCTCATTCAAATACCACCACCGACCCCTCTAACAAAGAGCAAGGCCAGTTTTCCACCAGACAGTGTAGAACTCAGGTGGACAATGTTTCCATTAGAAATTACTGTGCTTATTTTTGCTGAAATAAATATTCAAAAGGCTAAAAACAAAAAGAAAATTGCTAATCAGATGATATTCAATAAAAATTAAAGCACATTCTTGAAATCACTGTGTATACCATGGCTTGAAATGTTCCCTGTCACATCTTTGGTTTCTGCATCACCACCAAAATGATACTCAGAGGGAGAGTGGAACTGTCATTCAGGCAGGAGGGCTGAGGGGTCAGGAGAACAATGCTCAGCATATCACAGCATACAATAGGAAGTTTGTTCATTTAAACAAGTCTTAAACAAACTATTCTACAATAGTTCTATTCTTCTTAGAGACCGCCATGCTATAAATATTTATCCATGCCATGTATTTTCCCAACACTGTGCTTGTCTTCATTACTTATTGTGAGGAGAACAGAGAGATCGCCCTGCCCTCACAGAATGGGACACATAATAAGAACAAGGCCAACAACTGTGAGAAGTGGTTTGAAGACTTAATATTAGTCATCATTACCACTTGTTCAAAACCTGCTAGGGGCCATAGACTATGGCCATTTTATGTCTACTCTTCACAACCAGCAAGGTCTTTATCACTCATTCAACAAAAAGGAGGAAGGAGAAGTTGAAAGCAATGGATTTGCTCAGTAGCACGGAATTTGTAAGTGGCAGACATGGGCCTATCATGTCCAATGCCCATATTTTTATACTAAGCTACAACATATTTAAGTTGGATGATAATCACCAAGGAAAGATACATGAGTCTGTTGATGATACTGAGGGTAAAGCTGTCCCTATGGGTGGGTTTTCACAGATAAGTAAGCAGAGGGTCTTCTGGGGGAGGGAAGAGAATTAACAAAGCCATAAATATGAAAAGCACAGCATCTGCCCTGGTGTTGCTGGCTGGATTGGCCAGCAACTAAGATGGGAAGCCCAATTGAGGATCCCTGACATGGCCCCAATGATAAATACGGGGAAGGTGAGTTAGCATAGAGGTGAAATTTGGAATGAAAATGAGAGGTTGTGGTACATTTTCACTTGGGTTTTTTAATAAAGAGCTAGTTCAAAATATCCCTCAAAAGTAGTCAATATTTCCCTGCTAGGTATGACACCTCCTTCTTTCTATCACCTAACTCAGAAATGGCAACTCCATCAGCCTCTTGCTCAAGAAAGGAGCCTAGGAGCCATCATGAGTCCTTCCATTCTCTCACCATTGCCATGTTATGGTCACTATCCATTACCATAGAGTTCATGTCCCTCCACAGCCATTTTCCTCTCAATCATTAGTCCACAATTGCTTCTCACCTACATTACAGCAATACCCTCTTAACCAGCTTGTCTCTCTCCAGGCTCTGCCTACTTCCACCTCATATGAAAAGGCTACAGCACCAATGTCAGTTTGAAAAAGCAAATTTGATCACACTACTCCCTGCTTTCAAACTGCTCAACGAAGCCCACTGCTCTGAGAACACCGCACTCCCTTGCCCTTTCACCTGTCTAGCTTTCTGTGGCTGTACTTCCCATCATCATCTCGACTCCTCTCCAGACTGAACTACTGCTGCTTCAGTCCCTCGAATAACCCCTGGCTGTCTCTGCTGGAAACCCCACAGATGCTGCCTCAGCTTGACTTTCTTTCTCTTGGCCCGAGCCCTTCCCCACCACCTCCAGTGAATGAACACATATAAAAACGACATCATTCAAAGAGTATCTTCTAGGAAGCCTTCCCTGACAAAATGGCCTGGAGTACATCCACCATAGAGGTTTCCGTGCCAGGTAGATTATTTTTTATTGAGGGTAATAGCACACTCAGTCACAATGGGCTGCTCACTTATCTGCTGTGCCTAGAGGTAGGGTTTCAATATGTTCAACTTTTTCATTTTTGTTTCTTCAAGGCTTGAAGAAAATTAGCACAACACTCAGTATTTCTTTAAAGACAAACAAGATGGATAAATTAAGAAAAAATAAAAAAGACTTGTCATAGAACTACATTTTTACTGTATATTTACAAATATGTATTCTATAGTTAAATTTACTATAACTTTAAAACATATACATGTTGAGACATTTTAAATATATATAACTATTTAGTAAAACATAAAAAGTCATTTATATTCTATTAAAGAAATGGGTTCCTGTAAAATAAATTTCAGGAAGAACTAGAAGAAATAATCAGTGAATAATTTCATAATATTGATGGAGAAAATTTTCAGGCATAATATCAAAAGCAGGGAACATAAAATATATTTGACTATATAAAATTATAAAGTTCTGAATCAAAAAGAAAAACATAGCACCATTAACAAATTAAAACTACAAACAACAAATAAGGGAAAAAAACAACTTTTAATATACAGCCAAGAAATGTGATCCTTTAATATAAGCTCTTGAAAAACAAACAAACAAACAAAGAGTTGAACTGTCCCTCCAATGGGGCTTAAAATTCTTACTATAACTTTAATTAAATGTTTTCAGAACATACTATTCCTCTGTTTCCAATTCAGCACAATTAAAAATATATCAAAGAATAATTTTTAATGCACAGCTGTATTAGCAAGAAGGCAAAGTTTCAGAAAATTTTAAAGAAAACAAAAAAAAATTAGATTTCACATGAGTGAACAAACAATAAAATGGAAAAGTTTCCTGCATTCCTATGGCAAGTACTGGTGGCTTAGAATCTCAGTGTGCAGAAGCCATGCAAATAAGGGACCAAGGTGAAAAGTCAAATTAAAAACTCTCTGCGGGAAATCTGGATACCTGGCACAAGACAGCCCATTAAAGAATTCAGTTTTCAGCTTTGGTCCTTGGTGAGTGAGTGAGTGAGTGAATAAATAAAATTTTTAAAGACTCTCTTGATATGTATTTAACAAGTTCATACTCATATTCTGAAACAGAATTGACTCCTTTGTGCCTTCCTCCTTCAAACAAACCCCAAACTTAAAGTGTAATTTAAAGTAGTTTCTAGTGGGTTAAGCCTACAGTTTTTTGGAAGCAGCATATGAGAATCCTTTATGAAGAAAACTTAAATTCATCCTCGAAAACTACCCTAGTAAGATAAAGGAATCAAAGTCTAAAGGAGTATACACTCATAACTTTAAAAATAAGTCATTATATAAAGAAAGAAAGAAGCTGTCAAGAGCTGTTAGCACAGTCAGACTCCCAGGAATTTCAGATATTAACTTTATCAGATAGAGATAATAAATTATGTTTGGTAGATATATTTAAAGAAATAACAGAGACCTGTGGTGGCGCAGTGGATAAAGCGTCAACCTGGAAATGCTGAGGTCGCCGGTTTGAAACCCTGGGCTTGCCCGGTCAAGGCACATATGGGATTTGATGCTTCCAGCTCCTCCCCTTTCTCTCTCTCTCTGTCTCTCTCTCCTCTGTCTCTCTCCTCTCTAAAAATGAATAAATAAAATAAAGAAATAACAGAGAAGATTGGAGTAAAAAAATATAGAGTATCAAAATTAAGCATGTTTGATTAAAAAATAAACCTATAGAAATACAAATAATGATAGTCAAAAATATATATTAGATACAGCTGAAAAGAAAACTAGTTCACTGAAAAATTTGAGAAAAATGCAGGGAATAAAACACAAATCTATAAAGTGATAGGAAGCAGGGGAGAGAGGTTTGAAGAAAACAACAGAATGACAGAGTTGACAATCCAAGTGAGGCCATGATGTTGGGAGACCATGCACGGGGCTGTTCGAAAGTGTTGAAAGATAGTAATCTTCAGATTACAAAGTCATAAATCCTACACCTAGATAAATTCTAGTGAAACTGAAAATCAGAAAAAAAACAAAAAACCAGTTATAAAAAAACAGCTATTGGGAAAAAAGTTACCTTCAGTAAATAGTACATTTCTCAACTTACTGGCTTCTCAACAGCAAGCTTAGAAGTCATAAGGCAGTGGAACTTAAGATGCTCAGAGAGACCCTGGCCATTTGGTTCAGTGGATAGAGCACTGGCCTGATGTGCAGATGGCCTGGTGTACAGACATCCCAGGTTCAATAACCAGTTAGGGCACACATGAAAAGTGACCGTCTGCTTTTCTTCCTCCCTCTCCCTCTTCTCTCTCTCTTCCCTTCTCACAGCCAGTGGCTTGGCTGGTCCGAGCGTCATCAGCCTGAGATATTGACATCGGTTGCTAGGTGGACCCTGGTCAGGTTAAATGCAGAATTCGCTATCTCCCCTCATCTGACTTAAAAAAAATGACAGAAAATTATTTGACATAATAAACAGTTCATATGCTATAGAAATGTTTACCTGAAACCTATGTACTCTTATTGATCAGTTACCCTGTTAAATTAAATTTTCTAAATAAATTTTATTAAAAAGATGCTAAGAAAGCATAATATCAACCTCGAATCTTACAGCCATAAATGAATCTTTGAAAAAGGAGGTAAAAATAAAAACATTTTTATTTCAACAAAAACTCAGAGATTAATCCCAACCAGAATGTCAAAAAAGAAATTTAAATTGACATGTTTGCAAAAATAGCTGAAGGTCACAACTGCAGTTCCTGGTTCAATGTCACATTATGAAATACCGTCCTTGTCAAAGTTCTCAAGATTTAAACAAGTGGGTGATCCTTCCAACAACTCTTTGATTGTCTTTTCTCAAGTGCTTTTGTCTCGCAGTCAGCCATACTTTCTCAGCTCGATTACTGTAGCAGACCCTTTCATTACCAACTGCAACCACTCCATGCTCTTAATTTCAAGGATTCCACACTCTTACTACCAATTCCAGTATTTCTAGGGCATTCCTTTTAATAACATAACTACAAAAAAATCCTCAAATACACTGATCCTTTCATCCTTTTTACTATCCTCCTCAATTACTCATCACTCTCACCGCACGCAGCTCAGAGTCTATGATATGCAATTTTAATCAGTCTTGCTCACACACTAGAGTCTCTTCACATTCTGTCATGCCACTACACTCACCAAGAAAAAATGCCAACTTCACTGAAAAAAGTCTCCTTGCTCACCAAGGCTACACACACAGGTAATATCACTGGTTAACAACACACCACCAGGCTGAATGGTTTTGCTTTATTACATGACTATTAATGTCAAATGGGTCCTTGGAACTGCCTGCAAAGATTTCCCTTTCCATTCACTAGTCCATTCTTCAAAGTGATCATTTTATATTTTCTCCTCTTTCCTCTCAATGACCTTGCTTCCTATTTCCCTAAGAACGAAAGAAAGACTCCTTAGGAAACTCCCAGGAGCCCACCTGCATCAGCCCCTCACCCTGCACTATTAGGGATAAACAGTGTGAGCCTACCTACATCCAATCCTTTCTCCAGTGCGGCTGACCAACCAATCTCACTGACTTAACATTTTTGTTTATTAATTACCCTCTCTTTTTTCTGCCCTATAAATTTTCCCATCTTTTTACAAGTGCAGTTACCTTTCCGATTTAGAAAAGCCCTCTCTTGCCCTTACTTTCTATTGTAATCACTCCCCATCTCCATTTCTATGCTCCTCTTTATGGAAAAAAACCCATAAAATAATGAAATAGGCCCACTGCCACAAATTTATCTCCTTTCATTTTATCTTTATCTCACTCAAATCTCAGTTCCCCACTCTGTCACTACACTAAACCTTTTTTTTTTGAGGTCATCAGTGACCTCCCTATTCAAATTGTTATTCACACTGTTCACAACTTAATTTCAAATCAATTTCCAGTTCTTGTTTTGACTTGTCAGCTGAGGTTGAGAATGTGGCTCATTCTTTCTTGAAATATTTTGCTCTCTTGGCTTCCTTGACTCTAGACTCACCTGCTGTTCTTCCTCTGGCTGCTCTTTTTCATTCTCTTGTGCTGGTTCCTCCCCAACTCCCCAAACTCTGACTCTTGGAGTCCCTCAGGCTCCGTGTTTGCACCAATTCCTTACAAACACCTCTGCTGGCCCTTGGTCCCACTAAATGCCAGATTCATATATCTAACTGCCTACTTGTCGTCTCAACTTTGACATCTACACGTCATACTGAATCAGCTCCTAATAATACATCATAATGAGATCTCCCTCCATAATGAGATCTCCTTACAGCAGCCATTTCCAACCCTTTCATTTCATGACACAGGTACACTAATTACTAAAATTCTGACGCACATCAGAAATATATTTTTTACTAATCAGACAAATAAATAGGTGCAATACTGATTCATTCACATCAGGCAGCTA
Organism: Saccopteryx bilineata; assembly: GCF_036850765.1. Taxonomy (NCBI): domain Eukaryota; kingdom Metazoa; phylum Chordata; class Mammalia; order Chiroptera; family Emballonuridae; genus Saccopteryx; species Saccopteryx bilineata. The sequence goes on along the minus strand of NC_089498.1, from coordinate 84,984,977 downwards.
TTGCTGTATTGACTACTACATTTTTTTATTTGACAATCTAAGGGAAAAGATACTTGACCTGACTAAATAGTCAGGTATAGCATGTTTTAAAAATTCTTGTAGTGCACCAGTTGAAAATCGCTGCTCTGCAGTTTCTCCCATCTCAATGAATGAAAACTCTATGCTGCTGGTTAGTCTTTTTGGCCCCATACCCTGTAGTCATCCTCAACTCCTCTCTCCCTCCACACCTCATCACCAATCCATCAGCAAATCCCTTTGGTTTTATCCTTAAAATATATTGAGAATCCAACCACTTCTCAATATCTCTGGTCTACACTGCCATCACTTCTCACCTCAGTTATAAAAAAAGCTTTGTAATCATCTCCCTGCTTCTTCCCCCACTGCACAACACTAATGTTTAGCACAGCAACTAGAGCATGGGTCAGGAACCTATGGCTTGCGAGCAAGATGTGGCTCTTTTGATGGCTGCATCTGGCTTGCAGACAAATCTTTAATAAAAAAAAAACATTAAAAAGATAAATATTCTCATGTATTACAATTCATTCATTTCCTACTGCTCATGTTTATGGTTGCGGGTGGCTGGAGCCAAGCACAGCTGTCCTCCGGGACAACACCAAATTTTTATTGGATAATGCGTAACATACACGAGTCATTGTATGGCTCTCATGGAATTACATTTTAAAATATGTGGCGTTCATGGCTCTCTCAGCCAAAAAGTTTTCCAACCCCTGAACTAGAGGAATCCATTTTATTCCTCAACAAAACCGTCCTACTCCTCCAGTATCTCAGAGTCAAAGCCCAAGTGCTCAGTCACTCCTGAGGCGCTGGATGATAGGGCCCTGCTACTTCTCTGAACAAAGATCCTGCCATTCTCTCCTTTGCTTACTCTGCTCCCATCAGCCATCTTCTTGCTCCTTGAACATGCCAAGCAAGGTTTCACCTCACAAGCTTTGCGATTGCTATTCCATTGCTTTAAACACTTTCAAAGTAGATTCCACTTGGTTCACAGTCTCACCTCATTCACATGGTTGCTCAATATCTCTTTTTCACTGAGGTCTTTCGGATAACCCATTTAAAACTGTATATCCAGAACTCCTCATTCTTCTTCCTGCCTTTATTAATCAGCATAATGTTTATAACCTTCTGCAAAGTCTTTATTTTATTCTTACTTGATTATTACTAGTTTCCTCCAACTAGATGTACGTTGCAAGAGGGCAGGCATTCGGGTCTGTTTTGATCTTTTACTTGCCCATTAAAAAATCATGCTCCCCTGCCTGACCAGTGATGGTGCAGTAGTGGATAGCACCTCGACCTGGGATGCTCAAGTCCCAGGTTCAAAACCCCAAGGTTGCCATCTTGAGGGCTGGGTCATCGACATGATCCCATGGTCTTCGGCTTGAGCAAAGGGTCACTGGTTTAGCTGGAGTCCCTTGGTCAAGGCACATATGAGAAGCAATCAATGAACTACTAAAGTGTTGATTTCTTTCCCAACCATTTCTGCCCTTATCTTCCAGCCAGATGTTGAGGAGCAGTGTAAACTTGGGGCTGATTCTCTGAACAACCGCATGGTCCTGGCCCCTCCAACCACCCACTCCCCCAATCCATCCCTTACACTTCTGTCAATAAGATACATTTTACTCGGGCTTTATATGAGTGAAAACTTAAAGTATTTGTGTTAAACTACTGAAATTGTGGGTTATTTATTATAGGCACTAGCATTACCCTAAATAATGTTAATGCCTGTGTCTCCCAATCCTTGACCCACTGAAATACTCTAGAAGTATTTGTTGAATAAATGAACAGAATTAATGAGAGCAAAGGAAATGTTAAATACATAAAAAAAAGCCTTAAAATATTGGAGGAATTAGGCCTGACCTGTGGTGGCGCAGTGGATAAAGCATCGACCTGCAACACTGAGGTCACCGGATCAAAACCCTGGGCTTGCCCGGTTAAGGCACATATGGGAAGCAACTACTATGATTTGCAACCCCCTTGCCCTTTTACTCTCTAAAATCAATTAAAAAACCTTTTAAAAACACACACACATTGGAGGAATTAGTGAATAAAAGCACGAATCTTGTACAATTCATTCACCACTGCTGTTAGTTTCCTCACTGCACGTCTTCTTACGTAATTGCAATGCCTTCCTATAACATGGACCCATATTTTCATTTAGAAAACCTCTTTCTTATGTTTACTTTGAATTTCCTTTCATAAATATTTTTCATTGCTCTTATTTACCTTTAGCTATATTGCATTAATATAGCTAAATATTGTTCCTTCCCATTTGTATTTTTCGAATATTTATATATCATGATCATGAGTTCCACTTACTATGATCTAAATAAGCTGTGCATTATTAGTTTCTTGTTAAAAGAGCTCTCCATCCTCTTAATCACTTTTTCCTCTTGCTTGAAACTCCCTTTAATTTGTCTACACGTTCATCCTTAAAATAGATCAGGGAACAAATCTGATTAGTGAATAGCTACTGAGAACATATGGCTACAATCCACACCGCTTTGTCCTTGATCCCAGATTCAGCTAGGGACCGTGTGAGCACCTGAGACACGACAGGAGGGCACATTCCTCCTGCAGTCCAGTGACTAGTGCAGGTTTCAGAATGTGGTGAGTTGTCAGTGTATCTCTCATTTATTATTTATTGTTTGTACAATAAATGAAAAGCTGCATTCTCAGATTAATCTGACCCCATGGATTATTGTTCCCTTTCCTGCAACCGAATTAGTTTGCAGACATCCTAAAGAGTATTCCTGATATTGGTGAATTTGACGTATTTTAGGAAAAATAAAGGAAAGTTTTTGGTGCCTTGACCATACACCAACAAATACTCCATGGTCACAACTACATGTGTCCCTGTTTTTTGTTGTAGTAATCCTAAACCAATGGAAAAATTATCATATTTAGGATTGTAGTAGCCTAACTTGAACATTACATGTAGAATGATGACAGTTCTGCCTGTCATACATTTATATAAAATGAGGAGTTATAACCTTAAAAAAAACACCTAACTGCAATATTTGGCTCCCCGCAGTAGCCCAGTACTGTGACCCACTTTAAGATGGATGAAAAAGAAATCTGCTAAGGGGATTTAAAATGTTTTAAAGAATCACTGAATCTCCTAAGTAAAAGATGTGAATTTTTTCCAATACAGTGGTCAGAGACTTAATAATAACCATTGCCTTAAAGTAAAAGTTTCAGTATTCATGCCAATAATTTTGGGAAATCCATTAGCACAATCTCCTACCCACACTTCCCCAGATGACTTAACATCCAGCCTTTGCTCTTTCCCCCTTACATAGACCTCTATCTGAGACCCAGAGCAGAATGCTAAATTACTAACTTAACTGTGCAACCTACATGAAAATGAGTATCAGATTTTTAATCCTCTCTTTAACAAAGTATGCTAGGTCTCATAGTAAAACTATCTACTGGCTTCAAATTTTGGGTATGAATATAAAAGCAAACTACACACTACTACCTCAATCTTGGACACAGATTACAGCAGCTATGTCTTGGTTATAATCTATTATTTTACAATTTAAGATTTTATTAATTTCAAATTTTTCCCAGCCTATAAAAAGATGCATAATTCAAAGAAAGTCACTCCTGCCCTGGGCAGTTGGCTCAACGGTAAGAACATCAGCCTGGCGTGTGAACATCCAGGGTTTGATTCCCACTCAGGGCACACAGAAGAAGTGACCATCTGCTTCTCTATCCCTCCCCCCCCCCATTCTCTCTCTCTCTCTCTCTCTCTCTCTTCCTCTCTCACAGCCATGGCTCAATTGGTTTGAGTGCATCCTCCCAGGGACTCAGAATGGCTCTATGGAGTCTCTGCCTCAGATGCTAAAAATAGCTCAGTTGTGAGCACTGGCCCCAGACAGGGGTTTCCAGATGGATCCCAGTCAGGAGTCTTTCTTTCTATCTCCCCTCCTCTCACGTGGAAAAGATAAAGAAAAAAGAAAAGAAAGAAGAAAAGTCACTCCTTATGGAAATAGTATTATGATTCAAAATAAAGTATATATATACAGTTATTAAGGACAAATAATGTGAAATCATGAAGATTAAATGGAAATGAAACTCACAAAGGCAATGAACAAATTATGCAGAAACTCAAGTGTGTGGATGCACACTTGATAAATTCTCATAGAACCCAGTGGATAAAGACAAATTGAGATATAAGAAGCTTAACACGCAGACTTATAAATAAATTATCATTGACTCTAAATAACACAAAATAGATGAAGAAGTGACAATCACAGAAAATATGAAGAAAACTTTCAAAGATGAAAAATGGATCAAAAGACCTTATTCAATACTACACAAAACTATTTTTAAAAAGATATATACTGTCAGTGTGACAGTACAGAACACACACATACATACACACACACATACACAAACCAGCTGATAGATATCATTAATCACTGAAAAAGCTGGATTAGGTGAAATAAATCATGTCATCTATAAAAAGCTTGCATAAGCCTCACCAGGAAGTGGCACAGTGGATAGAGAGTTGATGTGAGACACTGAGGACCCAGGTTTGAAACCCCGAGGTTGCTGACTTGAGTGCAGGGTTGCCAGCTTGAGTGTGGGATCGTAGACATGACCCCATGGTCACTGGCTTGAGCAAGGGGTTACTGGCTCGGCTGGAAGCCACCCCCACCACTGTCAAGGCACATATGAGAAAGCAATCAATGAGCAATTAAGGTGCTGCAAGTATGAGTTGATGCTTCTCATTTCTCTCCCTTCCTGTCTATTTCTGTATCTCTCTCTTGCACATGGGCAAAAAAAACCCAAAACAAAACAAAAAAAAACTAGGATAAGATAATGCATATGTGTAAGAAAATAATGACTTACAAAATATTTTATTGTATCTTGAGTGGAATAGTAACAAAAACCACAGCAATCTTCATTAGGTGTGGGTCTTATTTCAGGGATTGTGTTAAGAGTGTATGTAATAATTTATTTAATCACCTCCCTCATGAAGTGTGTATAATAATTATCCTCATAAACAGTAAAAAGCAGAGCCAGTATTCAAACACAGGCAGGATTCTTTTCTATAATATGTTCTTATCCACTATGTTCTACTATTGTGGTTCACCCTCATACTATTTAACTTAACATATATATTTATCAAAGTCCTCAACAGTCAAGGTTGTAGTAGAAAGGGTTTTAGAGAATATCAAAAAATGCAAAAATTGTGATCTGGGATTTCAAAACATCACAGTCATAGCGACAATAATGAAGATAGTGTGGCATTGATGAAGAATAGAAAACTAGATCAATGAACAAAATGGAGAGTCCAGAAATAGACCCAAAAACAATGTAGTCAGCTGACCTTTGACAAAAGAGCAGAGGCAACACGATGGAGAAAATAGTCTTTTTAACAAATGGTGCTGAAACAACTGGATAGCAACACACAAAGAATGAATCTAGATACATACCATATACCCTTCACAAAAATTTATTCAAAACAAATCACAGACTTCAATGTCCATAGCACTCGTGTAAGAAAACATACGAGAAAATCTTAGGTCTGATAACCTTATCTTTTATGCCTGATCCATGAAAGAAATAACTGATTAGATGGACTTCATTAAAATGAAATTTTTTGTTTTGGCCAGATGCTTGCTCAGTGGTTAGAGCATCATCCTGAAGCACAGAGGTTGCCAGTTTGATATCTGGTCGGGGCACATACAGGAACAGACCAATGTGCCTGTCTCCTCTCTCTTTCTCTCTCTCTCTCCCTCCCTTCCTTTCTTAGTAAAGTCAATAAATTAAAAATAATTTTTAATTAAAATTTTCTGTTCTGTGAAAGAAACTTTCAAAAAATTGAGGACAAGCCACCAACTGGAAGAAAGTAAATGCAAAGAAATACCCGTTAAAGGACTGTTATCCAAAATATAAAAAAAAAAAACAACTCTTAAAAATAAGAAAATAGCCCTGGCCGGTTGGCTCAGCGGTAGAGCGTTGGCCTGGCGTGCGGGGAACCCGGGTTCGATTCCCGGCCAGGGCACATAGGAGAAGCGCCCATTTGCTTCTCCACCCCCGCCCCCTCCTTCCTCTCTGTCTCTCTCTTCCCCTCCCGCAGCCAAGGCTCCATTGGAGCAAAGATAGCCCAGGCGCTGGGGATGGCTCCTTGGCCTCTGCCCCAGGCGCTAGAGTGGCTCTGGTCGCGGCAGAGCGACGCCCCAGAGGGGCAGAGCATCGCCCCCTGGTGGGCAGAGCATCGCCCCTGGTGGGCGTGCCGGGTGGATCCCGGTCGGGCGCATGCGGGAGTCTGTCTGACTGTCTCTCCCTGTTTCCAGCTTCAGAAAAATACAAAAAAAAAAAGAAAGAAAATAGGCCCTGGCCGGTTGGCTCAGTGGTAGAGCGTTGGCCTGGCATGCTAAAGTCCCGGGTTCGATTACCGGCCAGGGCACACAGGAGAAGCGCCCATCTGCTTCTCCGTCCCTCCCCCTCTCCTTCCTCTCTGTCTCTCTCTTCCCCTCCCGCAGCCAAGGCTCCATTGGAGCAAAGATGGCCCGGGCGCTGGGGATGGCTCCTTGGCCTCTGCCCCAGGTGCTAGAGTGGCTCTGGTCGCAACAGAGCGATGCCCTGGAGGGGCAGAGCATCGCCCCCTGGTGGGCAGAGCGTCACCCCCTGGTGGGCATGCCGGGTGGATCCCGGTCGGGCACATACGGGAGTCTGTCTGGCTGTCTCTCCCCGTTTCCAGCTTCAGAAAAATACAAAAAAAAAAAAAAAAAAAAGAAAAGAAAAATCCAACTATAAAAAATGGCCAGACAATTCCCCAACAAAGATACAGAGATGAAAGATAAGTATCTGAAAAGATGCGCCATATCATAAGTCATAAGGAAAGGACACACTGAAACACCAATGAGGCATCACGACACCCTTATTAAAGTAGCCTAAGTCTGGAACACTGCCAACACCAAACTGGTGAGGACGTGGAGCAATGAGAACTCTCATTCACTGTTGATGGGAATGCAAAATGGTGTAGCAACTGTGGAAGATAGTTGGGCATTTTCTTACAAAACTTATCACACTCTTAGCATATTATTCAGCAATAGTAGTCTTTGATATTTACCTAAAGGAGTTGAAAATTAATGTTTACCTAAAAATCTGCACACAGATGTTTATTGTAGATTTCATAAGAGCTAAAACTTGGAAGTAACCAAGATGACCTTCAGTAGGTGAATGAATAAATAAACTGTGGAACATTCAGACAATGGAATATTGTTCAGTGCTATAAAGAAATAAGCTATCAAGCCATGAGAAGACATGAAGAAAAATTAAATCCATGTTACTAAGTGAAAGAAGCCAGTCTGAAAAGGCTAATTATTATATGATTCCAAATATATAACATTCTAGAAAATGCAAAACTATGGAGGTTGTAAAAAAATCTGTCATTGTCAGGGACTAAGGGAGGAATGAGTAGGCAGAGAACTCAATGTTTTCAGGGGAGTGAAAACATTGTTTGTGAAACTATAATGCCAAATAATATATGTCATTATACATTCACCCAAAGCAATAGAATGTGAAACACCAAGAGTGAACCCTAATGTCAACTATGAACTTTGATGATGTGTCAAGGCAGGTTCATCTACTTCAACAAGTGTGCCCCTCTGGTGAGCGGTGTTGATAACAGGGGAAGCTATACATCTGTGGGGCTGAGGGTTATAGGAAATCTCTCTACCTAACTCTCATTTTTCCTGTGACTATATACTCTCTAAAAATCAAAGTCTATTTAAAAAAGGAAAGGGATTTGAGTCTATTAAAGGTCTAAAGCATTATGCAGTATGATAACAAAGGATTTAAAAAATAAGGTTAAGGGCTCCAAAGAATAAAAAAAGTTCGAAGAAGAAATTTAAAAAGGATTACAGGTGGGTAACAAAGTATAAATACCGAGAGAAGCAGGAAGAGGTTGGTAAAAGAGTACGAACTTTCACTTATAATATCAAGGAGATCTGATCATCTAATGTATGACATGGTGACTATCATACACTGCATAACTGACATTTGCTAAGAGGGTAGAACTTAAATGTTCTCACCAAAAAGAGGAGGGAAAGTAAACGTGAGTTGATGGATGTATTATTTAACTCAAGGGGAGAAAAATCTTTTCACAATGTATATTTATGTCAAATCATCACAGTGTACACTTTAAATATCTTACAATTTTATCTGTCAATTGCATATCAATAAAGATGAGAAAAGTATCAATACTGGTGTAAAACTGGCAAAGAATCTGGAATGAAAGGAATGACAAGGAGGCCACCTGAGGGGACAATAATGTTTAAGGCAGGTTAGAGTACAGATCAGCAGGGAAGGCTGGCCATTGTCTTGGTCTAGTGAGAAAGGTGACCTCACTTTGACCATAGTTTGTTAATGCCCCAGCAGGGGGACCTCAAACACTTGGGTGATCATATTTATTATAATTCTGGAGATGATAAATTAGACTTAATAATGATGATCCTTTATGAAAATAAGCAAGAAAGAAAAACATATCAGTTGAATACAAACACTATTTTTGTTACTTCAAAATTGCATCGCTCCTTGTTTCCTTTCTTCACACAAAACAATTAAAATGTACTAAGTTAGAAATAATATCCATAGTTAGAAAAGTGTTAGTAGCCAGTTCTGAGACTACAAAGTGGTCAATCTTGGTTCTGCTGGGTTAGTGCTGGGGCGTTTTGGGACAGTTGAGTGTCAGATAAGAGCACAAATACATGAGGAAAGTCAGGCTCACAGAACTGGAGATAATTCATACATGAAGGTGATGGAAAACCTGGTCATTTTAAAGTGAAAGTCCATGGAGACCCCAAGCAGGGGAATGATTTGCCTCAAACAATGGAAGTAGCAGAGTGAGAGCCAGTCCTCCGAGTCTCTGAGTTCCAACCCACTGCACTTTCCCCACACTAACTGAATAATGCATTTTCTGATTGAGTGACCTCTTAAAATTTAATATCCTTTTATCTGTAGCTTCTAAAATAGAAAGCAAAAATCAATTACTATCTTCAGTTTTCTAGTAGTAAAAGTTTTATCTGTATTAAAATAGCTAAAGATGAATGGCAATAGATAAACATAAATTTGAAGAATTCTGCTTATACTGTTTTACTCACTTTACCTCTATTAATATCCCCCAAATTGATCACAGCCTACAATCTCCCCACTATTTCCAGAACATAAATTTCCTCCAAAGTTGAAGAACCATGTTTCATATTTGACAGAGCAGGCAAGAGACAGTGGGTAGGCACAGGCATGTAGCTAAGAAAATGCCCAGGACAAAAAGGTGTGAGTGGAAGAAGGAATTTTAAGCAAGAGAAAGCATACTTAGAGAGATTAAAGGAAAGGTATCAACAGTTTGAGAGAAATCAGGGGGAAGTGAGGGGAGGAGGCAACAAGAGATTACTGGTCTTCATGGTTAAAATGGTTTCTAGTTGGCAGCCTGTGACACAATCACCAATTTCCACCAAAACACTTATGGAAGCAGAGAAAAACTGATAGCAGGTACACACCCACACATACCACACAGCCCCATGACATCGCACCCTATTGACCAACAATACCAATCTCATACCAGTGAGAACCTAAACAACTAGCAATCCATCCATCCATCCATCCATTCATCCATCCACCCATTCATTCATTCATCCATCCATCCATCCAACTTTCCATCATCCCTCCATCCATCCATCCATCCATCCATCCATCCACCTATCCATTCATCCATTCATCCATCCATCCATCCCTCCATCTATATATACATCCATCCATTCATCCATCCACCCATTCATCCATCCATACATCCATCCATCCATCTTTCCATCCTACCTCCCTCCCTCCATCCATCCATCCATCCATCCACCCACCTATCCATCCATCCATTCATCCATCCATCCATCCCTCCATCTATATATCCATCCATCCATCCATCCATCCCTCCATCTATATATCCATCCATCCATCCATCCATCCATCCATCCACCTATCCATCCATCCATTCATCCATCCATCCATCCCTCCATCTATATATCCATTCATCCATCCATCCATCCATCCATCCACCTATCCATCCATCCATTCATCCATCCATCCATTCCTCCATCTATGTATCCATCCATCTATCCATCCATCCATTCATCCATCCATCCACCTATTCACCCAACAATATTTGTTGAAGATACACATTGTGGCATGGTTTATAATAAAATAATTAAAGAGGATAACTTCTGAGAGCAAGATATGAAGAAATTTAAAATGGAGTGTGAAGACTGAGTGAATATGGAAGGCCTCTCTTAGGTGTCAATCTTGTGTCTGAACATGTTTGAATGTTGCTCCAGTGCCTGACAATCAAGGGTAGTTAGGGCACTGGTAGCCATCTTGGCATATCTGTCTAGACTTAGAATCTCTGAAAAAACAACGGTGAAGAAAAGCCTTTTATGTTGCTGATGAGTATGTAAAATGGAGAGATGGTAGAAAAATAAGAAAATTATCTCTACAAGATGATCACTTCTGCAAATTAAGCACTACAGTGCAATAGGAGTGAAATATAGGTTCTGAGAGCTATGGTTATTGGAATTTTAATTTTATGGATTTTATGGAATCAGAATATCAAGTAGCCAGATGGTCAAAGGAGAAAACTTTGTCTCAAACCAGCAGGGTTGTACTAAATGAATGTCAACTCAGTGCTTTGAACCAGGCTGTGCACTAATTAGATCTATCTGCTATTCACAGCTACTGCTCTGAGATGGAAATTCAATCAGCAACCAAATAGAGGCGGAAAAGGAGTCAGGGGCTCTCTACAGATCCTATAGCATGGGAAACACAATGGCTGCAATGGGCTTTTCTCACTGCCATTTGAATATACAGAAAACCTCACCTAAAATCTATAAACTCGGAAAATAAGAGAAAAAGAAGAAACGTATAAAGACTGTGGAATGGTGGACTTTGAAAATAATTTTCAGTATTAACTAAAAGAAAATTTTAGAAAGTTTTTTGGCAGCTCCCTTAACATTAAAAAAGGGGGGATGCAATATGAAAGAACTTTAAAAAACTATAATGACAAGAACAGAAAAAAAATAAGACTCACTAGAAAAATTAAGGAACAGAAACTAGTGCAAAATATAAGTGATGTGGAGAACACATTTGAGCCATCAAACAGCACAGAATGAAAACAGTAAAGGTGCCTCCATGATAGACGTTGAAGGCGGATAACAGAAACCAAAACCTAAGGATTTTAGACATTGCTAAAAAATAAAGCAGAAGCATGAGTCAAAGCCTGACTTGATGAGGCACACTCACCTGGGAAGAGACCTGAGCACTCCATGAAAAGCAGTTCCAATACCAAGGCAAAAATCGACGAAAAAAGGTTATCTTAATTTTTAATTTACAAGTACATTGCAAATATTAGAGAGTCAAAATATTGAATGTAACACAAAACAACTGCCTGAAAATACACCAGTATGTGACACCTACCCATGTGGTTCGTGTGTTAAGGTAACAGGATATTCTTACATATGCAAAAATTATACAAAGATACACTTACCCAAATGAAAAATTAACGCTAAGAATTTTTAAAATGAGATAATGTGATTAAAATAATTATATATTTTAATCTTAGAGCCTACAATAGTGGTTTCAAACACAAAAATATTTATACTCATTAATGACCTTATGAAACTATAGAACCACAAGAAGGGAGAAGAAACAACTTACCACACTTCCCCATGTATAAGACACACCAAGTATAAGACGCATCTTCACTTTGGGGCCCAAAATTTGAAAAAAAAAGTATTACATAAAGTTATTGAAATCAAGTTTTATTCATCATAAAATTCATACAACTTCTCATCCGCGCGAGTAAGCGAGAAATGCAAATAAAGAAACCTACAACCACTGTATAAGATGCGCCCAGTTTTTAGACACCAAATTTTTTGAAAAATTGTGCATCTTATAACATGGGGGAATACGGGTTTGTTTGTTTGTTTCTTAAATATATTATTCCGGACTGAGTAATTTGATTGAGGCAAGGAATAAGAGACACTTAAAAATAAACCTATCAGCTCAGGAATTGAGCTTGCTTATTTGTTTTGTTCTCCCTCAGGTATTATCAATAGAATGTAGAATGTTACAGAACCATCACACCACTTGAATTAAGCATTTAAAGAGTCATTAACATTTTCTGCCAAGCCATTGTCCTCACTTAAAGTTAATAATTCTGGGTTTGACAAGCTTAAAGTCCTAATGTTATTTTAATGACCTCATTTATTTCCCAAGGATCAAATACACTGGCACAGATTCTCATACATTTTAAATGAGAAAGCAAGAAACTTCTACATATCTAACAATCACTATCACATAACTGAAATGACACTAGAATTTCAGGTACTTTTAGGAAAAGAAAATCTCTATTAAAATGTTTTAAGAATGTTACCACTATGTATCACTTTGCATTCTACTATGTAATTATTATTCAAAATGATTTGTCTATTAATTTCATTCAAGATATTCTGACCTAGCATTCAATTCCCCTTGATATTAAAACAAATAAAAACTCAATGACAAAACTATCACAAGAAATATCCAGCTCATATAACTCAAATGGTCTAATAAAATAGACATTGAAAAATTGTGAACATTTTTCATTTGAGAATGGGAGGTTAAGTGTCCACATATCATTGCCACTAATGAATTCCAACCACAATGAACTTTCCTGTGAGAAAAATTCAAGACTCCATTAATAATTCTAAATGTATCCTTTGTTTATAAGTGTGTGCACTTTGTCTCCCATATAAGTCCATTAAAGTTACAATTTAGAGTAGTAAATAGTGAAAAAATACCATATGATGAACTCTATTTATTTGTTTTGTTTTGTTTTGTTTTTTAGGTGAGACAAGAGGAGAAAGTGAGACAGACTCCAGCAAGTGCCCCAACGGATCAACCTGGCAACATCATCTGGGGCGATGCTCAAGTATAGACCTATATTTAGTGCCTGAGACTGTCGTGCTCCAACAAGCTGTCCTCAGCTTTGGGGCCATGCTCGAACCAATCAAACCACTGGCTGCTAGAAGAGAAGAGGGAGAGGAGGAGAAGAGGGAAGGGGAGAGAAGCAGATGGTCGCTTCTACTGTGTGCCCTGACCAGGAATCAAACCCAGAACATCCCTATGCTGGGCCTAATGCTCTATCATCTGAGCCACAGCCCAGGGCCTTATTTGTAATTTGTTTATACAGTTTGGATGAGAAATTGAACAATTTCTCTGAATACAACATTTAAAAATTTTAATTTTCTCAAGACATTTTAGACATTTCTCATTTAATCCTTTGACCTCTGAAAATATATCATATTTGAAAATGTAAGATTATGCATAGATATTTGTGAAGATTAAAGCTAAATTTAAAAAAAAAACTAATTCCCAATCCTACTTTTAAAACTACCACTGGGAGTGAATGCAAGAGTAACAAATATCATATGCCAGTTTAAAATTTCAATAAAGTAAAGATACTTGGATTTTAAAAAATTGTCCTATTTTTAATTTTACTACACTCAAAATTAGTATATTCCCCCAAACTGTCTTTGAATGAATTTGTATTGGTTGGGCAAAAATCTTTCTGAAATCTTACATTCCTCTTGTACCTGGCTGGCGATGTTAAAACAGTATCTCCAAGAAAACTCTACCTGGACTCAGAGTCCATGGGTTCACGCCCCAGCTGTCATGCTGAATGATTTGATCAAGTCAATTCATCTCCCTGGGCTTCAGTTTTCTTAACTGCAAAATAAAAAGACTGGACTAAACAGTCTCCACTCTCAGTGTTGGGAAGAACACAATGTCATTGAAAGAAACATACACATTAGCTAACCAATCATTCTTTTATAGGGAAAAAACAACAACAAATACAGACCTTTTTCCTCTATCTAGTTGCCTGCTCAGGAACACTTTGTGACTTATCAGCTACCTACAGATATATTCAGGAATGTTGTTTCACACCAAAGCAAAAAAAAAAACACCTGTTTTTGAAGGAAAGGATGAATTGTGGAGTAACCTACAAATGAGAGACAGTATTCACCCTTACATAAAAATAGTTCCTGATAGTGGCATTAGCCACTGGGCAAACAACCAGGTCCATAGCTAGATTCGGAGGAGTGAGCTGATTGACAGGTAAAGCCAAGAGAAGGGCACTGATATCAGGAAGTAAGTACAAACTGGCCACTTTCATACTAGGAGAAAACGAGCCCATCCTTACTGTAGCACATTGCAGTATCTATTGTAGAACTGACGGGGGATCAGCTTATTGAAAGAGTAACATTAACGAGATTTACACACAGATCTTTAAGGAAGCCCTGTAAACCCACATTGCTTAGTTTCCCACTTGGGGGAAAGAATTCCATTTAAAGGACCAAAAAGCCACAGTGACTTCTTAATATAAATGATACAAGGTGAACTCACAAATTCATAAAACATCAAAGGCCTTAGGAATGAAAATATTTGCAAGAAATCTGGCAAGTACATTTTCTAAGTAGGTAGAGAGATAGGTTACTATCTCTTTTGACAAAAATATGCAGGCTGTTTGATCCTTTCTAAAATGAGCTGACACGCAATGTTTACCTATTAACTCTACACATTTTACTCATTAGCTCTAAATCATGCACCACAACGAGTGTCCAAGCAAATGTGTTCATTACTCGGCATGTCTGAAAGCCATGCTTCTCTCATTTTCTACTGCAAAGGCTTTTAGAAGGACAGTTGATCCACATGAGCCTTAGCTTTTATGCAAATATATAAAAAAAAAGCTGAGATGTGACAAAATAAGAAGAGAAAATTTGGTATTTTCTTTTTTGGACCAAGTGTTAATGCAATGAACAGAATATGGAAACTGGAGGCAGATAAACTAGGATGGAATGCATAGCTTGACCCTTCCTGGTGTGTGACAGCAGGGAACTTATTTTTCCCTCTCTGTACGTCTCTGTTGGAATCTTCTCTCTTATTATTTAGAGAGCCTGCCACTGCACTTTATCTGCCAAAAGTTCTGCTCTGAAATTTGTCTTAAAGAATGATACACAGTTAAAGTATTGATACAATTTGCCAACCAGTTTGGAGATATATATATATATATATATATATCATATATGTAGAGATTGTCAATTAGGCAAAATTCATTCCCCACAGATCAGAAGAAAAATATCATGTAAGATTTTATGTCTATCTATGTATGCATATGTGTGTATAAGATGTATTGCTATATGTATGCATAATATATCTGTATGTGTACATGCATGTTATTGTGTACACATGTGTATATGCATGTGGTTTATATATAGATGCACACATGTGTATGCACATCTGAAAATACTAAAAGCCCCTACCTTAGATCTGAACTGTTGGAAGATGGTAGTGAAACTCAGTGCTACTGGTGAGAAGCAAGGGTTTCTGAGTTTAAAGCCTTTTAAAAATGTATTCAGAGACATTTAAATAAAGGTATTTATGGCAGATTAATATATTCACCAAAGCCTTATCAGATGTTATATCCATAATGGGGATAACGCAAAGGACAAATGTATTGAGGCTAGACTAGGTGTGACTCCTCTTTTCCCCCTGGCTACCTCTGTACACCACAGCCGTGTTTCCTTATCACGGACCTAATCAGTCAGCACCAACTTCCAAAAACTGGGTCTGGGTCACTCGACAAGTTTGTGGCATGAGTGGCTACACAGGAAATATTTGCTTCCCATTTCCCTAAAAAGGGGACTGGGAAGCATTGAGAGGTGCTGACCAGGTGAGCTGGAGGGTACGAGAACAGGTGAGACACCAAGAGAAAAGATGGGGAACTCAGAGGGAGTCCTGCCGGAATAAACTCTTGGTGGCTCCAGGCTTCCGAATGGTCATTCTTAGGGTTAAGAACACCTTCTTCCACAAATTAAGGCTAACTCCATGGCAAGATTTCTGCATCTGTCTCAAGGCAGCTGAGGAAAATATGGAAAAGACCTGTGGGACTAGTATAAATTCATGATGGGTTCGCTGTTCTGCAAAACCCCGGGTTCTCAAGAGAATTAAGAGGAAATATCATGCCTCAGAAATTAATGACTTAATTCTGCTAATCACCAGGCTAACTCGCTTTGAAATTATAAAATGCCAGATTTCCCCAGAGCTGGAACTATACTCCAGTGCCATTCCCATAATATTTAACACTACCCCTAATTAGGTCTTATATATTCCACCCACAATTATTTGGGTCCCATTTGATAAGTGAATATACCCTGATATTGAAATCAAATTTCATGGCTAATAGGCTCTCTGATTACTAGGAATTATTGGTATTTAATTTAAAAAGATGTTGCTTAGCCAAGACAGTCATTATTTTCTAATGGAAGTAGGATCACTTTATGACACCCTTTCCTGCTACTACTGGGGCGTTGGCTGCACTAATCATCATTCACAAATGAGTAGCCCTGCCCTGGAATTTCTTTGTTCACAAGTAATGAGCACCTTTCTAAGAGTTTTAAACTGCATAACACATTATCTTCTTTATATAATACATCCTGTTTGCCTTTGGGGATTAGTTAACTTGGATGCCTTGGTAAATATTATCTGAATACATTTTCTTTTTACAAAAATAGACAACTGTGCAATGGTCTCATAGATATGCTTAGCATCCTCTTCTGAGCTCAGTGGGGTTGGAATGCTTCATAAAACAATGTGACAACAGACTATGTGGCCTCTGTATTTCTCACTAGACCAGTGTTGGCCAAGAAGCAGGAGCAGGCTGCACAGGGAGTGAACACATGGAAAAGCGGGTGATAGAAACCACACTGTCCAGTTGGCAAAGACAGGACAGGATACATGTCAAGTGTGAAGGTGAGAGGAAGAAGGCAAGACCAACAAAAGCTTAGGTGGCAGTCAGAAAAGCAAACAGATAAGGTGGGAGCCTGGTCATTATGCTCAGCCAGTTCCTGTCCTGCAGCGCCTGGAGCATTTGGTGAAGGCCAAATTAGCTCCATGCAAACCCCTTGCAGGCTTGGCAAATGGGATCTTGCATGGCTACCCGAACAAAATCTAAACAAAAATCACAGGTTCTGAGTTTCAGTGGTCTGAAGTTGAGTCCTCACTCTGTTATACGAGGGCCATCATTTTTGTTGAGTTACATAAATTCTCCCAGAAGCCTCATCTGATGCATTGATGTAATACTAACACCCACCACCAGAGGGCTGCAATGAGGATTAACAAAACAACAGATGATCAAAGGTTAGCATTCTGCCTGGCACTTGGCATGAGCTTAGAAAATATTAATTACATGCACTATTGTTAAGTGAGCTTATCTATGGATAACTTAAGACTCTAACAGGAAAAGGTAAAATTATAAAATAATCTTGGACTACATTTTTCAAAAGAAAGCTTACAAGTATAAGTAATTCAGAACATACAGGTTCCTGGATATGGGGTGGTATGATTTTAGTTTATCAAAGTATTTTTTAAACAACTGATGAATGCCCTGGCCCGAGGCATAATGGATAGAATATCGTGTAGGAGCACTGAGGTCGCTGGCTCATGCCAGTTCAATCCCGAGGGTGCTGGCTAGACCCCTGGCCAGGGCACACATGAGAAACAATCAGTGGGTACATAACACCCATTATGGAATAAGTGGAACAAGTTGATGCTTCTCTCTCTCTCTCTCTCTCTCTCTCTGACTACCTCTCTCTCTCTACCCCCCCCCAAATTAATTAAACAACTAATGAAGAATTAAATTGCTTGGCCATTCCATAATGAACAAGATCAACACTGTAAGATATCACTAGATGTCAGAGCGTTACTTTCCAAAGGGTTTGTGAGATTTTTGTTTTAGTTTGTCCCCCTATGCTTTCTTGCTCTCTCCCCCTCGACACTAACACTCCTTTCCATGCTTTTCAAGGCACCTGTGACACCTTCCATGTGTCAAAAAGACCCAACCTTACTCAGTTGATTCAACTAGGTGTGCAGACAACACAGTATACGTACGTCATGTTTACAGTTTCCCAAATTCCTGTGCATTCACTTTTCCCTTAATTCTCACAGCAACCCTGTGAAGTATGCATGAGGCCGTGGCCATTAGTATTCCAATTAAGAGAAGTGGAAACTGAGACTCACCACGGTTAGGTGCCCAGTGGACACTTGCCCAGTGAGCTGGGGCTGGCACACGTCTCCTACCTGATGTTCTCCAAGGCTTCATGTGTTCATGAAGACATGCCACTGCTATTAGGCTAGTTTAGAAGACTCATCTGCTTATTAGAAAAAGCCCCATCATGTCATACTGAAACTGGTAAAATAATGTGAACAAGGCAGAAAGGAAGGAGAAGATATTTTCCTTGCCTTGGGTCAGAGCCAGGATTAGCTTCTCCTACAGGATTTGTTTGGTGGAATGTCATGTGCGTACGTCCAGGACAGTGCGGGTGCCTGGGGACCGCTGTAGCTAATCTGTGGCCCCAGTGTCATGGAGACCACACTGCAATCTGCTGAGCTCCCTGTTCCTGCCTGATGGAGCTGGGCACGGAGCCCAGTGAAAGCACACAGGGAGTCCTTGTGCTCTGCCTTCCTGGCCGGCCTCAGAGCCAGGGGGCTGTCTGGCAGTGCCGGACCCTGACTGTTCCCTGGAGGGGAGCCAGGGTCTGATAGGCCGTCTGACTCCATCCAGAGGCTTCTCCACAGGAAGGAGAAGTGCTGTCTGTGATCTGCCACAGGGGGTTCGCAAGTAAGTGTGACTGAAATATCTCCTGTGTGACTCAGAGGGGCACTGTCAACTTGGAATTCAAAGGGGGAGTCTGTAGCCTACAGGAAACAGACACTGTGCTGGTGATTATAATTTATAACCTAATTTACAGCTCATTGTTAGTACACAGCTTGTTAATAGTTTAATCATCACTGTGAATCTGCCTAGAGCCATGTTATAAGAAGTTACTACCCCAAGACCTGTTGGCTAAACAGTGACCATGAGCTTACCATTGCATTGACACTATTTCCTTCTTGACCCAAAAGCAAAAGTAAAAAACAACCAAACGTGGCAGAAAGAAGACAGGGGAATACACCACATTTCCCATGCATACAACACACCTTTTTCCAAAAATATTGGGGTCTAAAAACTGGTGCGTCTTATACAGTGGTTGTAGATTATTTTACTTGCATTTCCAGCTTTTTCACACTTAGTTCTGTGCTCATTGTTGAAGACTGTGATTCATCATCAGACACAGATGGGGATAAGCTAATGGATGGGAGTTTTGACAGTGATAAGCTGTATGAATTTTATGATGAATAAAACTTGAGGTCAATAACTTTATGTAATGCATTTTTTCTTCAAATTTTGGGCCACAAAATTAAGGTACGTCTTCTACAGGGGGTGGCGTCTTATACATGGGGAATACAGGAGGTCCAAAAACACATGGAGGTTGCTGTTCTGTGGGCATGAAGTCTCAGTGATGCAGGATGAAATGGTATAGAGATCTGCTGTATAACACTACACTTATATTTAACAAGACTACCAAACACTTTAACATTTCCTGGGAGGGTAGGTCCCATGCAATGTGTTATTTACCACAATAAAATATATATATGGTGGGTATTCTACAGGAAAGAAAGGCATATCTTGATTTTATTTTTTAAGTTTTTATTTATTGATTTTAATGAGGAAGGGAGAGAGAGAGAGAAAGAGGAACACCAATCTGTTCCCGTATGTGCCCTGACCGAGGATCGAACCGGCAACCTGCACACTTTGGCTCAATGCTCCAACCAACCGAGCTACCCAGCCAGGGCAGTCATGTCTTGATTTTAGCATCACATTTATTTCAAGGGCTATGAATCATAAAGGTTCAGCTTTGACTAAATTTTCATTAGTGGAACCTTTGCAAGTAGAAAGTTTAGTTTAATTTCCCTGAACCTGCTTTCTTAATCTGTGGAATGGGGATAATAATCTGTGTTTTTCAGGATTGTTAGAAGGATTAAATAAGACAGAAATTATGAAAGCACACAGTCTAAATGCTTGGCCCTGAACAAGCATCCTTCAAGTTTAATTTTCTCCCTTTATCACCACAACTTCCTTTTGATGCTAGCATGTTTATCTAATTGAGAGTAAGGAATAGTTCTGATCTGATGGCCTACAGTGTAAGTCAACCTTTAGATTAAATGCAGTTCTTGCTAGAAATCCCCACCACTTCACAACCATCTTGATTACCTTCTCTTGTTTCTTGTTTCTTAAAAGCCCTTGTAAGTAAACCCAGATCCTTCCAAGTTCCACTCCTGCCCATGAATCTATTGCTGAGGATCAAAATAATAGACGAACAGCAAGGAACAGCCCCAGATTCCCCTGCAGAAATAGCAGGTACATGCTGTTGCTCTTCACATACGTGCAACAGCATAGCAGCCTTGAAATGTAGCTTACTGCCTCAATGAAATATCGTAAAAGTTGATTGTACATAGAAAAATTCAGGTCACTCAATTTAACTGTCAGGACGTCTTCTAATCATGTGGTGATTAAAAGGACAATTACCAATCATATTTTCAGCACAGTAAGTCCTGCCGAGTGCAACACCCCCCACAAATTATTAACCCTTTGAGTAGTGAGGTTTCTTTCATGCTCACTGGCCCCCAGGAGTGAGGGTTTTTTTTTCAAAAAATGAAATTCATTCCAGTCACAGTTCTATTAACTTAAAAAATCATGTTTGTTTGATAATCAATTTATGGAAGCAAGAAGAACATACATGTGCCTTTTTTGATGTTGTGCCTTACACATGTTATGATCGTACTCTGGATGGTCAGGAGGCACGAGGATGGACATGAATGTTTGTACTACTCAGAGGGTTAAGCAGAGTATGAAAGAAACAATTGTCCCTTCACCTAGCCACAGAAAGAATCCAGGGGAAACTTCACAAATTTTCCCCCCAATCTCTAGGCACCTGTTTTTTACTTATTTCTTAAGCAGATAAGAAATATCTTCATAACAATTGATAGGAAATATATAAATAGTCTCATATATGGTGACATATTTTCAGAAAGAAAAATAATGCCACAGTATTGAAGAGAATGAAAATTCAAATCCTGAATTGATTTTTAATAAGATCCCTGGACTATCATTTAGCAGAGCAACAGTGCTAAACATAAGCAATGAGCATACAATTTTTCTACAATTCTTAGAGAAAAAGCAATGCTGGCCCAAGGATGCTCAGAAGGGATGAATACACCATGAAGAAGAAAATCAGAATAAAGAAACCATAGGGTCTGAATTTCCTATGACTGCCTTTCAGCTTTAGAACACAGGGAGTTAAAAGAAATGCATGTTGTAATACGTTGCCTTGAATACCACAAGCATTGATTCCCAGATGTGTGCTCCTGTAGCATCACTTTAGTGATTGAGAATGTGGATGCATTTGGCCTGAGGTTAGTCCTCACTCCCTGAGACCCAGAGGCTGCCGTAAATTCAGGAAGGTGCGCATAGCCGAGTCTGTCTGGGAAGCAGAACTGCAAGCTCAAACGACAGGGCAGCAGAACAAAAATCTAATGCTCTGCTAGAAGCCAAGCTCCTTTCAGGACCACGGAAAGTACCTTTTAACATAAATGCCATTTCAATCTGTGCTTTAGAGACAATTTCTTTGGTTTCTAGAGAGCACAGGTAAAAATGAAGAGACTTCAGTGCTGAATTTCAGTCCACTGGGCTTGGGCAGTATGCCAGACCCTTGTGCAGTGCTCACGGGGCACTCAGCAAGACCAGCCAGTGCCTCTACCAGCCGTGAGCTCACAGTCCCATTGGCAGAGACAAGAGAAACAAACACAAGGTAGGAAGAAGTGAACTTAGAGCTAAATAGTGAAGACTGAAAGAAGGTAGTGAATGAAGAGGAGGGCAGGTAGAAAGTAAGGAAGAGGGATGAACAGACGCAGGGAGGGCCGGCGTGCCCCGGGCAGGGCTGCGGAGCTGGCATTGGCACAGCTGCTTCCCACAAGTCAGCTGCATTCACTGCCTCCCTGACCTCCACCTCGGCCCTAGGAAACCAGGGTTATTCTTCTCATTTTAGATACAAGGAAAATAAAACTGAAAGGCATTAAGTAGCTTTTCAAGTCATGCAAGTAGAAACAGACAGAGCTCAAACTCAAGAGTCAAAGCACTCTGTACTGCCCTCTACTCCTCTGCAGGAAGCGTTTATGGTTTCCGGGACCTTTTTACTGTTTTGAGCACATGTGTGCAAACATATATTCAAACAGGAATCCCTAAAGAAACACAATTTTGTGTGTAAATCTCAGACTGAGGAACCTTTAAGTAATAGACTGTGGGTAGGTTTAGTCTCTGCCTATTCATTGTAAACTCAGTGCTCACTCAGTTAACTAAAGAAAAGTACTAATAGATTACAGATTCAACTATTAAAGGATTAACTCCTCACATGCATACAAAATTTGCAAGAGATTATGGGAATAAAGTTAAAAGTTCAAAAGAAGGAATGAGTTCTTCTTTCATTGCTTTTGCGACATTGCCATAAATACTAGAAGTCTGACTACCCACATCAAATCTTCTAACACAGTCCAAGCTCATTGCTCATTCTTATAGAAAATTTACTACTTTTGCAAACATTGTATATTACTATAATGTTGAAAGGCCTGTGATATTTAAATTTCTGTTAAGTGGTTAGGAAATAAGAAGACTATATTTTATAAATATAAATTGAGATTGGCAAGGTATAAAGGATTTTCCTGAGGTCTAATTGTAAGGCAGTAGAAAAAGTCAGGTAAGCATGCAGTTTAATTTAATGATAAAATATGACGCACTATCCTCAGAGGGAAATCCACAGATGACTACACCTTACTCATACCCCTGGTGCATCATACAGGTTGACAAATGTTTGCCTATTACACATGCGCTCATGCACCCTCCAATCAAGCATACTGGCATCAGCCATTCATTCATTCATTCATTCATTCATTCGTTCTGCCAACATCTTACAAATTTTGTCTATGTGCCAAATACTGCACAGATACAACAAAAATGAAAAATAAGACACAGTCCCAGTCTTGAAGAGAAATTGAAAGAGATCATATTAAATTATAATGCCACATAGCAAACATAGTAATTGTTATTCACAAACAAGTGAGAGGCAGAGGGGAACTTAAAACCAGGTAGAAGTCATCAGGTGTTCTTAGGTACCTGCTAGGGATGAATTAATGAATAAATATTAGTTATCTAAATAAAGAGTGCACAAAATATTGTGGAGAAAAATCTCTCCCTCAGGAGAAAACTGCATGGTCAACAGCCAACTCTTGCAGGCTATCTCATTCTGACCTTGCTCTGGCCTATGTTTCAGCTCCACAAATTGTAGTTCACTGATCGCAATGCAAAACAGTATCTGCCTGTGAGACAGGCAACATTCTGTCTCCTGGAGCTTTAAGAGACCTCTCTCTCCCACTAGGAAAGAGGCTACTTCTATTTCCATTTTGTACCACTTTTCATTATTACTGATTTATAATTAGATCTGCTCTTTGGATTCCCTTTTGCACTCATTATAACATTGTAGTGGTTCCCTCACTGAGTTAAATGTTTAACGTGTTCATTTTATACCTGCATGAGGATTATAATTTTACCTGTTTTTTAAAATACTTTTTAACAGTATATTCTAAATAACAGTACTGTCAGGACAAATGAGTATAAGAATGTGCTCTGAAAACCATAGGAACTAAGATCTTGAATAGGTCAAGATAATCCTGTTAATACGTTTGCAGTGTTATTCTCCATTGCAAGCCAATGTAGTCTCCCAACGGTCAGAGAAACAGACACAAGAGTTCCAGAATAAAGTGCTACTCCTATCCACAAAACAGAATAAGGTAAGAAATAAGAACTATACTGAGATCATCCTCCTAGAAATCAAGAACTGCTAGTCCTAAATATGACTTCTTCAGGTTTCAGTTCTGTTTACTGTCATCATTCTGATCCTTTAGGAAGACAGACTTCAAATCTGGAAGGCTCTCTGAGTCTCCATAATGAGAATTTTCTACTCGAGAGATAAAGAGAGGTCCAGCTCTTCTCTCTTGCTCTTATGAATCAGTATAGCAATACAGAACATCATCCAATGCAGCAGCATTAGAAAAAATCAGAAATTAAGAAGATTCAGAAAGAAAAACTTGCCTTGTATTTTAAAATATTTTAATTTATTTTACTTTAGAGTATCAAAGTTTTCTTTCATATTCTGAAAATAAATGTTAAGCTTTCTTCCTTAGGGGCAGGAATAACTTCTGACTGGCCGGAGGTTCACAGTAAGTCAAGTTTGCAGATCCAGCAACAGAACAGTACTATCTTGCTTGACACTTAAATAGAAACATACAATTAACATATTATTTTTTTCAAAACAGTACCTGGAAACCACCAATAAGTCAAATCAGATTCAATAAAATAGTCCTGCATTCACTCCCATGACCAGTTCTTAGTGATTAAAGCTGGCATCATGAATGTCCCCTTCTTCACACCAGGAACAGCAGCCAGCCAGCCTTCTTTTGAACAGTCCACAACATGAATGTCTCAGATGAGGCTAGTCCAAAGGGGTGGATTCACACGTGAAAACACTAACAATGTGTCTTATGTTCCTGAATGAAAGTCCAAAGCAAGTCCTTGATGAGTGCTCCATCCACAGGGATGGCCACAGTCTACATGGAAAGAAGGAAGTGGCAAGATCACATGCTTACACGGTGAAATGGACTTAAGATAGTCAAGCAGGACACTGTGATAAATAAATAAGAACTACAGATCAATGCCTGAGCGAGCTGAGAACTGACAGTGATCAAGAAGTATACTTGCTTATTTAATGCAGGAGCCTAACATGGCTACTACTGAGAACTGCGTTTAGTTATATATGTGCCAGGCATTACACCTCCCCAACCACAGGATAGCATGCATTTTTCAATTCCTCTTAGAAAAAAGAGACAATTAAAAATATATATATATCATATTAATAATGCTTACTTATAAAATGTATAGACAGTGAGATTGCTGTCTATTTCATTTGATATGTGCAGTCACTTGGATAATCAAGTAATTTCTCTCTGTATCACCTTGGAATTATTAGCAGTAACTAAGAATAAAGAGTTAGAATATTATAATTAAAGGTTGAAAGAAGCATAGCTAACTTGTAAAATATTAACCCTGACAGATGCTTTCTAGAGAGTCTCAACTATACAACACCCATTCAGATATTTAATTAAAATCCCTAGTACACCTAACACGGGTTCATGGGAATAACAGTGCTTCATTATCCAATATGACTTAATACTAATAGGTGTGTGCACTCAGGTGGAACAGTTTTACCAGAAATAATGTAGCATGATGGAACGGTTATGAAATTCTGATTTAAGTGGGACAGGTTTGCCATTATGAACACCGAGAAATATTTTAAGGATAATGAAGATGGCTAGAAAAATGCTATTATTGACTTCTTCACACAGGTGGACATCCTATTTTTTTTCAGAATCTTTAAAAGTAATATTTAACAATCTACATATTAACTTTCAGTTTGAAATCAGATATCATAAGGGATTTTCCAAATTTCAATAATTAATTTTTACCTTTACCTAAAACACAGGCTAGTTTTTGATTGTGTTACTTCTCTACATTGATGCCTTTAAGACCCCTGTTCCTGTCTGACCAGGTGGTGGCACAATGGACAGAGCATTGGACTGGGACACAGAGGACCCAGGTTCAAAACCCCAAGGTCACTAACTTGAGCACAGGCTCATCTGTTTTGAGCAAGACTCACCAGCTTCAGTCCACGGTCGCTGGCTCAATTAAGGGATCACTCAGTCTGTTGTAGCCCCCCGGTCAAGGCACATGTGAGAAAGCAATCAATGAACAACTAAGGTGTCGCCACGAAGACTTGATACTTCTCATCTCTCTCCCTTCCTGTCTGTTCCTATCTAATAGTCCCTTTGTCTGTGTCACACAAAAAAAAAATAATAAAGACCCCTGTTCCTGATAAGTTAAGCTCAGAATCTTAAAGGTTGTATCCTAAACCTCATTAGTTCTTACACAAACCTATTTTTGCAAAGTGATTTTCCATTTCTTTCTTTTATATTCATTTTGGCCCTCCCTGCCCCCACTGCCCTAACTTGGCAGGTGGAAATTCCCCCAGTCCTGCACGATCTCACGCAAATCCCATATTCTTCCCTCTACCTCTTCCACTCCCATTATCCAGATGCCAGATGTCCTAACTCAGTACCTCCCAACACCTAAGAATATTATCTGCTGTTTTTATTTTTGTTACCAAATTAGTATTATTATTGCTTCACCTTCAGTGTATATTAAAATTAACATTGTTCTTTTAAAGAAAAAAGTGCTTGATTCCAAAATGGAAAATCAAATCTTGTCCACATTCTAATCAAGTCATGAGTAGTTTTTGCTTTACAAAGCAAAGTTCCAGCACAGATCATGTTCTCTCTCTGGGATATTTCCAGTCCGAATTTCCTTTTTACTCTCCTTTCACTTATGACACTTCCATTTACACGTTTTTACCTGTAACTCTGACCCGTCACATAAGTGCTGACTCTTTCCATCCCTTGGATATAAACCGTGAACTCCAGACCCACAAAAACTGAGACCTGAGATAGGTACAGACCCCTGTGACATGCCTACTTCCTGAATACTCTCCCTGTGGCCATCATCCACTGAACTCAGTCACTGTTACTGTCAACATGATTGCCACTTCCATTTTCTGCGATGTCTCGTGACTAAGAAAACAGACAGAGGTCTGGTGCAGCCCAACAGCCTCCTTTTATCTCCCTGAATGAGCCTCTCTCCTCATCTTCTTCTAAGGGACACTGCTGGCTGCCTTCCCGGAGAGTCTTTCTTCCCAGAGAACAATCAGCCTTACGGCAAGGATTTAAGTGAAGTGCTGTTCTGTTTTTGTTTTGATCCCTGAAAACACCCATGCCAATCAAGAACGAGCAACTAGTATATTACAACACTGAATCAGGGTTCCTGCTTATGATTTCAAACCAGGATTTCTAAGGGCAGTTTTTTCAAAGGGAACATTCCTCAGAGAGGTCGTTTGTCAACTGAGATGGTTCGTTAGTTCCCAAAAGCAGCTCATGGTATCTCTTGAGATGGTAAAAGCCTCTTCAGATAATTAAATAAGCCACTGGAAGTGCCAGAATGCCCCCAAAATCCTAATTAGCTCATTACACATCAACATTAATTAATGAATTTGAAGGTTACCATGTTCAATGTAGGGCCATCCAAAAACCAACCTCCTTTTGGCTCCCAACTAGTATAATACAAGATGTATTTGCTTTATTTTCTTTAATTAAAAAAGGAAAAGTTCTATTAATGACATCTCTGAAACCGGTCATCTCTGAGCAAGGCAGGAAGCAATCACAGCAGAGTGCTGGATTGACGGCTTTGAATGGAGCAGAGTGACTAATCAGAAGCACCTCAGAGAATAGATAAGGCTATCCAAACCCAGAACTACCATTCTGTAAGATTCAGGTACAAACAGGCATTATATTTCTTATTCCGTTTCGATAAAGTCGCACCTTCCAAACCTCATCTTGCAGGATAACAACCATCATTAACTTAACAGTTATCATTTATTAATCCCATACTACATGCCAAACACACACACACACACACACACACACACACACACACACAGTCATTTAATCCCAACCACTGCAAAACAGGCAAGATCACAGAGCCAGCAGTGATAACAGTGGTTTCAAACATCATTTTTTGTTTGGTTTTAATAACCACTGTGCACCAAACCATGCTGACACCAAGCTGGTTGGAGAGAATCTGTGGTTGAGATCCATGTAAATGCTTCTTACACAGGGAACATAATTCTTAGTTATTTTTCTATATGTCTAATCAAGGTTCATATAATCCTTTCAGGAACTCAGACCTCCCTTTTTGCCCTCCAGAAAGAACAGTCAAAAACAGAGATGGGGTTGCACAGCATGAAGCACCAGGGCAAGGGTCAGTGTATGTAGAGATGGGTGCTGACCACAGGCACACTGTGTGCTTTGCAGGACGGCACAGCCATGTCCGAGAACTGCAAAAGGTTTCCATCACTACACGTGTACAGGGTGCTTCTATCTTACATATCCATTCAGCAAGCAACTGTGAAGTCCCTCATATGTAGAGATAATCCTGGCTAAGCAGAGTAAAAGTTTCAGATTTTAATAAGTGTTAGGAGAATTTTAGTTTTACATATTTTCATCTCTCTCATTTGGGGAGTAAGAATATTAAAAAACAGAAGGCAAATGCAGGTGAGCTGAAGTGGCCAAGTCCATCAGTTAGGAATGCATTTGGATGCAAGTCGCAGAAACTTTGACTCCAGCTCAGGGTTTCTTCTTTCTCGTATGACCGGAAGTCTCGAGTTAGACAGAAACTCAGTGGAGCCTGGGCAAGACACAGTCTTCCTTCGTGCTTACAAGAGGACCCTGAATTACTGCGATTCTAGAGTTAGACAGGAACTCAGCGGAGCCTGGGCATGACACAGTCTTCCTTCGTGCTTACAAGAGGACCCTGAATTACTGTGATTCTAGACACAGCAGCAGTGTTCAAGCCAAGAAGCAAAAAAAATAGGGCAGAGGCAGTAAACAGAGTGCCATTTAGTAAACATTATCCTACAACAAACCCTCTTATAATGAAAGCTGAGAAAAGCCTTTCCCAGCTGTTTCAATAGACTCCAGCCAGGAAGAGTGAGGTTGACAATGGATACTGGCTTGGATGACAGTCTAGCACACTTCCCTTCACAACCCTGATCTCAGAGCCTGGATTCTGAGTAGTCTCTCACTAACGTGGTGTCCTTCCTGCCCTCCCTATACCTCCTGACTGTTCATCTCTGCTCCCCTTGTCCCTGTCTCTGCTTGAGAAGGTTTCTTTCACCCTCAGTGTGAGTGGGCACAGTTAGTAGCCCGACTGGAGGCTAAGTCTGCCTCCTTCCGAAATTCGCCGCGAAAGGCAGAACTACATCCGCCACACCTTCTCATCCAAAGCAGCACATCAGCTATGTCGCTCCAGTTCAACTTGATGCCGAAAGAGAAAGTTAACTTTGAATATGAATTGTAAACCACTAAAACAATTAGCAAGAGAGTGCCAATCTCCAAGCAGCATCGAACTATGGTGACGGAGCTCATGCTTTCCTCATATTATTCTTTAATGTGCAGGAAGAAAATTGATATGACAGAAACATCATTTTGAAATTTCAGGGAGTTAATAATCTTTAAATTCATTCTTTCAAATATAGTTAAAAATTATATCCCTGGAGAAGAAATACCCTGAATACCATAGTGCAAATAGCTCCCTGTAAAGCCGTGCGATACACAGATGACTTCACTTACCTCCAACAGCTGGGGAAAAGGAGCTCAAAAATGGAATCAAAGAATATTAGTATATTAGTAAATATTTAACTTTCAGTAACACATCTTTTACTTTATACTTTGCTTAGCTTTCTAAAGCTGATTTCTGTCAAACTGCTGAATCCTCTATAAGCAGATACAGTTACATAATTTCACCTGCTTGTATGAAGTCTTCCAGGACCACACCCCTGAACCACCACAAAAGGACACACATATAAAGGAGATGTGATGTTTGCAAAGAAGTCTTGTATTGGTCACTGATTCCATCATTCACTGCTCAACGAATGAATGAACAGAAATAATATCCAGAAACGAGACTGATACCTGAGTCAGAGACATTTGAACATTAACATAAGCCAACAAAAATTAATAGCTATGGGGCCCTGGCCGGTTGGCTCAGTGGTAGAGCATCAGCCTGGCGTGCAGGAGTCCTGGGTTCTATTCCCGGCCAGGGCACACAGGAGAAGCGCCCATCTGCTTCTCCACCCCTCCCCCTCTCCTTCCTTTCTGTCTCTCTCTTCCCCTCCTGCAGCCAAGGCTCCACTGGAGCAAAGTTGGCCTGGGCGCTGAGGATGGCTCTGTGGCCTCTGTCTCAAGCGCTGGAATGGCTCTGGTTGCAAGAGAGTGACTCCCCAGATGGGGAGAGCATCACCCCCTGGTGGGCATGCCGGGTGGATACCGGTCGGGCGCATGCAGGAGTCTGTCTGACTGCCTCCCCATTTCCAACTTCAGAAAAATACAAAAAAAAAATTAATAGCTATGGAATAATACAGAGAGTATTCCCAACATTTTTCTGTTGAGTATAGTAGCAGCTCTTATGCCTAGGAATGGACTTGAAAAAATGCATGCTTACGGTATTTTATTTTTTTGTTGTTGTTGCAAACCTTAAAAATCATTATGAAAAAATGATAATATTTTCTACCAATCTTGTAAAAATTGTTAGGCCTTGTTCTTTTTGGGACTGTGATATGGGAGATTGGTTAGTTTAATCTATCAATATCTTACCCCTCCTCCAAAGTGGAGTTACAGCCATTGCTGTTGCTTTTGGAGAGGCCATGAACCAAATTAACTCCCAAATAACACATGAAAATCTTGTGTTCCAATCAATAACTAACTAAAAAATTATGAGTGAAAGTATAAAATGAACTAAGTAATTAGAGCATACAAATAGTCAAAAACAGGCAACACTCTTACTTTGATTAAGCTACAAATTTGGCTCTTTCTAAGCAGCCAAGCAAAACCTGCAACATGACCAGTTTACCAAGTATCAGGGGGAAAAGGATCTAAAGAGCATGTTTTTCCAGCACTGAATTTTTTTTATTTTTCATTATCTTTATTTTAATTAAAGTTTCTTATAATACAATATAACTTAGTATTTTATTAGTTTCAGGTGTGTTTCCTAGTGGTAGACATTTATATAACTTATGAAGCAATCCCCCAGTAAGAATAGCACCCATCAGCAACATACATAGTTATTACAATATTATTGACTACAATTGAATATAATCCAGTAAGATCGACTATATTCCTATAGTGACTATTTTGTATCTGTCATTTCATCATTCTCAATCCCTTCACCTTTTTCACCTCGTCCTGCAACCCCCGCCCATTTGGCCACCAACGGTTTGTTCTCTGTATCTATGAGTTTGTTTCTGTTTGTATGTTCATTTACCTTGTGTTTTAGATTTCACATATGTGTGAAATCATACAGTATTTGTCTTTCCGGTCTCACTTGTTTCACTTAGCTTAATACCCTCTAGTTTCATCTATATTGTCACAAATGGTAAAATTTTATTCGTTTTTATGGCTGAGTAATAGTCCATTATTATATGCATTATATATATGTACCAAATCTTCTTAATCTAATTGTCATCTATCAGTGGACACTTAGGTTGCATCTATATCTTGCCTATTATAAATGATGCTGCAATAAACACAGGGGTGCATATATTTTTTTGAATAAGTTTTTGAATTGCTGCAGATAAATATCCCAGAAGTAAGTCTGCTGAGTCATATGGTAGTTCTATTTTTAATATTTTCAGAATTCTCCATATTGTTTTCAATAGGTGGTATCTCTTGGTGGTTTAAATTTGCCCTTCTCTGATGATTAGTGTCCTTGAGCATCTTTTCATATGTCTATAGGACATCGGTGTGTCCTCTTTAAAGAACTGTTCATTCAGGTCCTCTGCCTTTTTTTAACTGGAGTATTTGGTTTTTTAGTGTTAAGTTGTATGTGTTCTTATATATTTGGGATATTAACCCCTTATCAAATGTATCATTGGTGAATATCATCTCCTATTTGGTAGATTTTTTTTTCATTTGGTTGATGGTTTCCTTTGCTGTGCAAAAACATTTTATATTGATGAAGTCCCACTTGTTTATTTTTCTTTTGTTTTCCTTGCCCAAGGAACTATGTTAGAAAAAAATATTGCTTACAGCAATATCAGGGAGTTTAATGCCTATGTTTTCTTTTAGGAGTTTTACAATTTTGAGTCTTACATTTAAGTATTTAATCCATTTTGAGTTTATTCTTGTGCATGGTATAAAAAAAAGTGGTCTAGTTTCATTTTTTGCACTTATCTATCCATTATTCTCAGAGTCATTAATGGAAAAGAGACTGTCTTTATCTCATTATATGTTCTTGTCCACTTTCTCATAGATTTATTGATCATAGAGGTGTGGGCTTTTATTTCTTAGCTCTCTATTCTATTCTATTAATTTATGTGTCTGTTTTTATGCCAATACCATGCTGTTTAAATTACTATAGTCTTGTAATATAATTTGCTATCAGGTAAACCCTTCATTTTTTAAAATAAATCTTTCACATATCAGATTATAATTGTTACATGAAAATAGCTATAATAATGTTATAACAACAGAAGCATTAGCCTAATTCATATGGATCTTTCTTTTAATGGCCTTGTAACAAAAGATCAATAAAAACGATTTTGCAAGGGCATATACCAATGTGGCTGAAATAAGTAAACTTTGGTAATATAACAAACTGACAACCTTTGTTTATAGCAGAGATCTTAATATAGTTAGAATCTCTATGAAGCTTCCATTTGCTTTGGAGAAAAATACAAACAACTTTTCCAATAAATACTTTAATAGAAGGACTATATGGGGGTTAAACTTCCTGTAAAGACCTGATCATCTCCCAGACATGTTAGGATGGGGACTATAGTGATTTTCTCCGTGGGTCTGTGCGTGTGTTTGTACAGCAGACCAATTGATAAGGACAGGTCGAGGGAGCTTTCTATGACTGAGCAGAGCTTGAAGTCAAAGCAGGGAAGAAAAACTTGGAAGCTTCTATATGATCCAAATAAAATTACCTATCAAAAAATATATTGCAAACAACAAATAGACTAAATAAACCCCAAATGTAAGCTATCACAAAAAAAATTAGAAATTGCCAATGTGCTCATTAAACAATTTGTGATTTTCCTAGCAATCTAGGAAATAAAAATTCAAACAAAAACAAAACACAACTTTTTACCCATTAATCTAAATAACTTAAAAATCTTAATTTCAGTATTGGTGTGGTTTCAGAGAACAGGCAGCCTCATACCCTGCAAATAAAAGATGAACTGAAAAGAAAGACTTTCTGGAAAGAAAGACTATAATAAATATGGAAAGTCTTTAAATATGCATGTTCTTTGGCCAGTTTTTATTTTCTAAGAAATGACTCTGAATGAATCATCACAGGCATATACACATATAAATACCTACTCAATTATACATATAAAATACTCTCAATTAACCCTATATCCCAAAGTAGCACACTGTTTAAAAGTTTTCAAAGTACAACATATGCCCAAATTCAATATTGCAGTCAAACACATGGCCATCGGAAGAAAATGAGATGAGGTCTGAGTAATTCTTACGTTTTGTGTATGACATCATCTGCATTTCTGTCTTTGAAAATACACAAGCATTGTTCCTTCTCATATCTAAAAGGTTCTGAAAATTAACCTTGAAAGCTAAGCAATGGAGTAGGGTTAGAAACAGCTTTTCCAATATTAATTTTAAAACTAAATTTTTTTTAATTGAGTTGAGCTGTTTGAAATGACATCATAAAAACTACCGGAACTAAACATGGTTTACTTTCAGCCTTAGCTGAGTATTTTCAGAGCACTGGCAGTGTCCCTGCAGAACATCACTCCCAAGCCTTCGAAATCACGTTACGTAGCTTCACTTCTCACTGAACAGATTGAAAGATGCTGGGCTCCAGCCTCAGGCTGCTCAAGGAAGCTCCAAATTACAGTAATTACAGGATATATTTTACCTCTCTGAAATAAATTAAGAATTGAAATAATGAGGACAGTTTCAGCTGCTAGACTTTGAAGAGCTTATAACCCCGAAGACAGTGGAATAGCTGGATTTAATGTGAGAAGGGACTTAAGCGATCTTCTACCTGTGGATCTTTTCCACATCGTCCAGGTGAGAAACCTTAGCCCAGACAGGGAAGGTGAATGGACACCTTAAGAGTCAAAGGCAGAGCTGGGTCTGCACCTAGTTCCTGCATGGAACACAACTGGATGCAGCTTTACTACCTGGGTTAATCTTACAAATAACTCTTAGAACAACAGTCCATAAGCACCATCTAAGGCAGCACTTTCCAATAAAAATACAATGAGAGCCACCTGTGTACTTTAAAATTTTCTGGCAGCCATGTTAAAGAAACAAAAACATAGGTGAAATTAATTTTAATGATATATTTTACTTAACCCAATATATAAAAGTATAATCATTTCAACCTGAATTCAATACTATTTTACGTCTTTTATTTTCTGGTACAAAGTATTTGACTATCACTGTGGCTTTTATACCTACAGTGTGTCTCAATTTGGGTTAGTAACGTATATGTGCTCAATGACCAGTGGCTGGTGGATGATGACGCTGGCCTAACACATAGCAGATTTTATGACTTCTTTCCAAAAGGTCACATCCATTAAGAAGGAGGTCTCTACTTACTACAGGAAACTTCGTAAGGAAATCCACTGAAGAAACTCCATCAATAATGAGGAAACACCACAAATACTGGGGTGTTACTGTGGAACTGACAATGCCTTTCTCCCATTGGTTGATAGTTTTAAGAATTAAAATAGTCTCTTCTCATAAAATAACGCTGATTCAATGAGGAAGTGCTAACAGCACAGCTGGGCTATCAGAGGCCTGTGACTGACAAAGCTGTGCTCTCTCCCCTTGATATTTTACCTGCTTATCTACAACCTCCAAGCCTTCCCTGCTTAAGATTCCCAGGTGCTTCTGCAAGAGAGGACTCCTCCCTCACTTTACTGATACTTTCATTCAGCTTCTTATGTTAATTAGCACTGGCTCTCCAATCTCACCAACCCAGATTACAATCACCTTGATAAACTGGATCACAGTTTGCTTATCTAAATTTCCCAACACTGGAAGCCGCGCAGCGCTGCACAGTACAGGTGCACAGAGTGTCCACCAACTGGGAGATATTCCAGGGATGCCTACTGAGAAGTCCATGCTCTCTTTCAGAAAATACTATATGAAATTAAAGTAAACAGAAGAAAAATACCCAATGTAAACACTGTAGCTTTCTAATTAAACTCAAAAGACGAGAACTGGGGGGAAAACTGCAGATCAGGACTCACATGGCCATGCCTACCTAGCAGTATCTAAAATTATCCCTTCAAATCAGGAAAACTTAAAGCAAGTGTGCGCGCGCACACACACACACACACAGGCCCAACAGCTTATGAGAGTTTAGTAAACAATCCCATCAGACTGATAAAATCATCTTCTTGTCCTGATTCAACAACAAATTATTACTTCAATGTTTCGTAATCAGAGTAGCAAAACTCCTGAGGATTCAATAAATGAATTAGAGACGCCATTACTCCTGAACAAAGTTAAAGTTGGCTTTGGCAGTACTTCTAGAGGCTCAGACTCTTAGGTACATTTGGATTGATGTTCTGCTAAGCCAACGCTAGCAACTATCAAAAAGCTGATTTGCACTTAAACATTTCTGCCTAATTTCTATTCATTGTTAAGATAGTAAGTGGCCTGTAAGCAAATGTCTCTATTTGATTTTTCCAGGAAAAATTTCTGGGGTATGTGGAAATTCCATTTTAGCGTTTAATATTTAGGCTTATTTTGGTTGTCTTCTTATCCTCTAGTATCATCTCTGGCAACTGACAATTCCCAGACCAAGAGTTTAGGAGTAAATGGTGAAAGCAGCTAAAAAATCAATCGAGTCTCCATGCCCCTCGGTCCCAGGCAGCCTTGCTTGCTTACCATACTGTGAGAGCTCATCAGCACTGTGGTTCCACTTGCTGCACTTCTAAATTGATTGGACATGCCCAACCCAAAGGTCAGATGGTAGTGTGTAAAAATAAAGGCCGTTTCCCCACAGAGCTCAAAGCTCCCCACAGCAGTTAAGTCAAGAAGGCCATTTCGAAGGCACTGGTCTGTGACCTGCATCGAGGGCTAACAATCTCCTTCGGAATGCACATGTTTCTACTTCCTCAAAATGACCCAAGAAATGCCACTGGAGTTTCTCCAGGACCCTTGCCATGTCCTCTCCAACAAAGATACAGTAATATTGCCTTTACAACCAGCAGAATTGGAAGTTTCAGTGTATTAGAAGCTATAAGAAACTAAAGTCAGTCTAGCATGTTATAAAATTTGTTAACTGCTGCATCCTCAGAAGTCACATTTACAATAAGGATGTTATATGAGCTATAAAATCTTAGGAAAATGGATCATTCTTTAGAGCAAGATGCCACAGTTAATACTGAAAAGCAGCATGGCACCACTGACTGCACTAAACCAATGGTCAAAGATCCGGGTGGTCACTTGATTCTTGGGACTTTGGGCAGGTCAGTTAACTTCTGTGAGGTCAGTTTCATGAAGACCATGGGTCTTAACCAGTTTAGGATTATAATTTTCTTTGAAAATCTCATAAAAATCTCTTCTTGGGAATTTTACTAAGAACACAGACACCTCCCCACCCCCAAATCCTTCCCAAGCCCCACATCAAGAATTCCCATTATAGCCTGGCCAGTGGTGGTGAGTGGACAGGGTGTCGACCTGGAACACTGCGGTCCCAGATTTGAAACCCAAGGTTGCCAGCTTGAACGTGAGCTCGCCAGCTTGAGCGCAGGGTCACCGGCTTGAGCTTGGGATCATCAACATAATCCTATGATCATTGGCTTGAGCAAATATTGCTGGCTTGAAGCCCAAGGTCACTGGATCAGCTCCAGGTCAAAGGGCATATGAGAAACAATTAATGAACAACTAAAGTGACACAATTATGGGTTGATGTTTCTCATCTCTCTCCCATCCTGTCTCCCTCTCTCTCTCTCCCTCTCTCTCTTCTCAAAAAAATTAAATAAAAAGAATTCATATAGATATCCAAATTCTGGGGTCTATCTCTAGAATATATGCTCCGTGAGAGCTGGGTAGGTCTCCAGAGCCTAGGACAGGCCCTACTACCCAGTGGGGACTCAAAGGTATTTGATAGATATCAGTAAATAAAAAATGGTGAAACTTCTGAAAGATTAAAGATGGTTTATATGAAAAAGACTTGCAACTGGCAAAATATTCTACAAATATGCTATTATTTTTGTTAAAGTAATTGCAAGCAACATCTTATGCTGTGTTTTAATTGATACTTATAGTAAAACATATCATCATAATTTAGTTTTCCAGTATAACCTTTTTTCTACTAACTTGAAAATTTTAAATTATTTGTGCTCCAATACAAATTTCTTCTCTTGAATATCTGTATAAAAATCAATAAATTAATGAACATTAAAGCCTCCGAGAAATCTGGTCTTCACCCTTTATGTCCTACCTGATTCTAATGATATCATTTTTTGTCAAATTTGGACATCTGTCAAAATTTCAAAGTCAAACTTATAATTCATGTTCTATTATGCTCTATATGAGAATATTCAGTCAAAAACTCAATGGCTTGCAATTTCTAAAAAACTCCCACCTTAATTCCTCACCATTTATTTTCTATGACTATGCCTCACCTTGACCTCATTATCTTTCACTTAAAAACATAAAAGTGTCCCTCACACCTATTAGGATAACTACTATCAAAAACATAAAACCAACTGTGTTCACAAGGATACAGAATGATCAGAAGCCTTGCCCAATGCTGGTGGGAATGTAAACTGGTGCAGCCACTAAGGAAATGGTATGGCAGCTCCTCAAATTTAAAAATAGAACTAGCATATGATCCAACAATTCCACTTCTAGAATCTCAAATTGAAAGCCAAAACTTGAAGAGATTCTGTGCACCCATGTCATAACAGCATTGTTTCACAAGGGCTAAAACATAGAAGCAACCAGTGTTCACCAACAGATGACCAGATGAGCAAGTGTGGTCTACGCAAATAGTGAAATATAATTCAACCTTAAAAACAGAGGAAATTCTGACAAATGCCGCAACATGAACACTGAAGACATGCTCACTGAAACAAACTCGTCACAGAAGACAAATAATGCACAATCCCACTGAATTAGGTACTTAGAGTAGTCAAAGTCACAAAGACAGAGACTAGAGTGGTGACGGTCAGGGGCTGGGCATACAGGGTTAGAGTTTACCTGGGAAACAGCTGCAGGGTTACAAGATGAAAAGAGTTATGAAGACACATGGGGATGGTTACACAGTATTATGAACATGTCAAATACACTAAACGTTACACTTGAAATGATTAAGGTGGCAAATTTTATATAATGTGTATTTTGCCATAATAAAAGAACAAAAACTATGTGAACAGATACTTCATCAAATGAAAATATATGGCTGGAAAATAACTACATTTAAAAAGATGTTAAATATAAAAAAATCATAAAAGTGTCCTCAACTTTTTCTCCCTCCTTGGCACCATTTCTAATCATCTTTCTAAAACACAAATTTGAGTATAACTTTCCTGCTTAAAAATTTAGTGTGAAATATTTTTCCTGCTTAAAATTTTTTTTATTTATTTTTTATCCAGTGAGAGGAGGGAAGGCAGAGAGACAACTCCCCTGCAAGAGCCCTGACCAGGATCCACCCGGCAAGCCCACTAGGAGATGATGCTCTGCCCATCTGGGGTGTTGCTCCATTGCTCAGCAACTAAACTCTTCTTAGCACCTGAGGCAGAGGCCAGAGAACCATCCTCAACATCCAGGGTCAATTCGCTTCAGTCAAGCCACGGCTGCAGGAGAGGGAGAGATAGAGGAGGGGGGGGTAGAGAAGCAGATGGCCACTTCTCCTGTGTCCTGCCAAGGAATTGAACCTGGGACATCCACATACTGGACCAACGCTCTACCACTGAGCAAGCCAGCCAGGACCTCTGTGCCTTATATTTTAAGAAAAACTTTAAAATATGGCAAATGATACTTCTATTGCTCTGGCCTAAACACACTCACCCTGTCCTCTCCCATCTTACACTCCATGCTCAATTCTCAGATAAAACTGAGGTTCAAAAAAATTGAATTATTCTTCAGTGTCATATAGTAAAGACAGGCTTTGTTCCAGGAATTTTTTTTTGCACACAGTATTATTCTCAAATCTATATTGAACCATCAATGATCAGTTCACAAACATCTTTCCTGAGACAACCCAGAAAAGGCTGTGAAGAGACATGACATGTTTCAAAGCACTGCCTTCAAAATCTGGTGACAGATTAATGTGGTGATATATTAATCAATTGTCATACTCACTTTATCACAGAATCCAAGTGAGAATCTTAATACTTTCATGTCTCATATTTAAGGCAGTGCTACCTACAGCATTGTTGTGCCATTGGGAAGTGAGTTTTTCAAACCATATGATTCAAATACATACTCTAAGAAAGAGTAACTTCTGACACTATATTGAGAAATACCCTTTGTTTAAAGAAAACAGACCAGTTCCTTCATTTCCTATTTGTGGATTAGAGATCTCCAAAAGCTTGGAAGAGAATCCATTCTCCTCATTCACAAAGAACTAAACTTGCCCTTTCTCTCCCATTCTTCATCTTTGCCCTGTACTGATCCATCCGGATACTCTACTCTCTAGGGTCTCTACAGTCTCTCTCGTTCTTCTTCCTCTGACTCACTATTTCTAAGCTCCTCTTCATAAATCTCAGGTTTCACACTGCTGTGCTTCTGATCAAAAATTACCTTCTGCCTCCTCCCTGACTGAACTGGAAACCTTCCATGGTACTTCTGTCAGGTTACAGAAGATCAGCTTCACCGAGGCACCCATGTTTCATCCCCAACACTGATCAACACGGGGCCAATTCTTCTATCCCAGTCCAGACCTTTCTTGCTTGCACTGTGGTCCTAGACAATGCACTTAATTCTCTAAGGTTCATAAGATTTCTATGATGGCTACAGGAGATAATACATAACCAGTTACTCAAAATAATACCTCACCCACGGAAGCTCAATAAATACTCTTATTATGTTTAGCTATTCTATTGCGCTTCATTTTTTTTTTTTTTGTATTTTTCTGAAGCCGGAAACGGGGAGAGACAGTCAGACAGACTCCCGCATGCACCCCACCGGGATCCACCAGGCACGCCCACCAGGGGCGATGCTCTGCCCCTCCGGGGCGTCGCTATGCCGCGACCAGAGCCACTCTAGCACCTGGGGCAGAGGCCAAGGAGCCATCCCCAGCGCCCGGGCCATCTTTTGCTCCAATGGAGCCTTGGCTGCGGGAGGGGAAGAGAGAGACAGAGAGGAAGGGGGGGTGGAGAAGCAAATGGGCACTTCTCCTATGTGCCCTGGCCAGGAATTGAACCCAGGTCCCCTGCACGCCAGGCCGACGCTCTACCACTGAGCCAACCGGCCAGGGCCTGCGCTTCATTTCTTTTAAGGAGGCACTTTCAACTACTGCAGACAGGACAGAGATGGTAAAAAAGGAAAAAATAAAAAATACACCAGCTCTGAAGAATACTCAGTGGGAAAGAACGGTTTCTTCCATAAGTGGTGATGAAAAACTAGACAGCCACATACAAAAAAGTGAAACCAAAACCATCTTACATCATACACACAAATTCAAAATGGATTAAGGACTTGAACATATGATATAAAATCACAAAATTCCTAGGAGAAAACATGGTAAGTTCCTAGACACTGGTTTTGACAATGATTTTTTTTGACTTGACAACAAAATCAGAGGCAACAAAAGAAAAGGTAAATTAGTAGGACCGCATAAAACTAAAGCTTTTTGCACACCAAAGAAAACCATCAACAAAATGGCAAGGCTACCTACCAAAATATTTCCATATCACATATTTCATAAGGGTTTAACATCCAAAATATATGAGGAGGTCATACAATTCAACAGTAAAAAACCAATCCAATTAAAAAATACGCAGAGGATCAGAATGCAGTTTTCCAAAGAAGACATATAGATGGTCAAAGGTACGTGCAAAAATCCTCAGTATCTCTTAATCATCAAGGAAATGCAATTCCAAACTGCTATGTGTGACTATTATCAAAATGACTCAAAATAACAAGTGCTGGCAGGATGAGATGTGGAGGAAAAAAAGAAAAACAACAACAACAAAAAACCTTGTAGATTTGTTGGTGGGAATGTAAACAGTGCAGCCCCTATGAAAACAGTATCAAGTTTCCTCAAAAATTAAAAACAGCCTGACCAGGCAGTGGCGCAGTGGATAGAGCAACGGACTGGGATGCAGAGGACCCAGGTTCAAGACCCCGAGGTCGCCAGTTTGAGTGCGGGCTCATCTGGTTTGAGCAAGGCTCACCAGCATGGACCCAAGGTCGCTGGGTCGAGCAAGGGGTTACTTGGTCTGCTGAAGGCCCGCGGTCAAGGCACATATGAGAAAGCAATCAATGAACAACTAAGGTGTCGCAACGAAAAACTGATGATTGATGCTTCTCATCTCTCTCCCTTTCTGTCTATCTGTCCCCATCTATCCCTCTCTCTGACTCTTTCTGTCTCTGTAAAAAAAATAAAAATAAAAAAAATAAAAAAATAGAACTGCCATGTGATCCCACAATTTCACTTCTGGCTATTTATCCAAAGGATATAAAAACAATAAGTCAAAAAAACATATGCACCCCCCATATTCATTGCAGAATTATCTACATGACACGGAAACATCCTAACTTTCCACTGAGAGATGAATGGAGTAAGAAAATGTGACTTATATATATAATGGAATATTATTTGGCCATAAAAGAAATGAAATTTTGCCATTTGTAACAATACAGGTGGACCTTGAGAGTATTATACTAAGTGAAATAAGACAGTGAAAGATGAATTACCATATAATCTCACTTGAATGTAAAACCAAAATTAATAATAATAATAATAATAATAATAAAGCTAGTTCCTAGATACAGAGAACAGACTGACAGTTGTAGCAGTGGGGGACTGAGGTGGGAGAGATAGGTGAAGTCGGCAAAAGGTACAAACTTCCAGTTATAAAACAAGTAAGTCATGGTGATGCAGCGTGGTGGCTAAAATTAATAACACTGTCTTGTATATTTGAATGTTGCTATGAGAATAGATCTTAAAAGTTCTCATCATTAGAAAAAAAAAACAATTGGAACAACGTGAGGTGAGGTTAATATTAACTACACTTATTTGAGTGATCATCTCTCAATATATCCAAATACCAAACCATGATGTTGTAATATAATGTTGTATGTCAATTATACCTCAATTGAAAAAAAAAAAACAACAAAAAACAACGAACACTAGCTCCACATCAGTGAGACTTGAGCCTGCCTCGGTCATGTCACTTAATTTGTTTGGCCTCAGTGTCTTCTTTTGTCAAAGAGGTATCCCAATGCCTTCATCAGAGGGAGGATGCTGGCTTCACATAGACAAAAGAGTAGAAAACCCTTGTCCCTGAGTTTATCATAGAGGCACTGCTATCTACATATTAACTAACTCATAATTATCAAGCCCCAAAAGACCTGCCTTCCCTAAACTCCTAAAGAACTAGTGTCCTTTATTTATCCTGGACATATTTTCCTCTGATTGCTTCAGCCGTGGTAGCTGTATTCGTCCCGCATGATGCGAGTCCCCCAGAGCAGTGGTCGGCAAACCGTGGCTCGTGAGCCACACGTGGCTCTTCGGCTCCTTGAGTGTGGCTCTCCCACAAAATCCCACGTGCGGGCGCTACCTCGACAAGGAATGTACCTACCTATCTAATTTAAGTTTAAAAAATTTGGCTCCTTCGCCCCTGGTGGGCGTGCCGGGTGGGTCCCGGTTAGGCGCATGCGGGAGTCTGTCTGACTGTCTCTCCCTGTTTCCAGCTTCAGAAAAATACAAAAAATAAATAAAAAAAAAAATAAAAAAAATAAACTTGGCTCTCAAAAGAAATTTTAATTGTTGTACTGTTGATATTTGGCTCTGTTGACCAATGAGTTTGCCGACCACTGCTCCAGAGCATTCACCATGGTGTTCTTATATATTTCTTCTGATCTTTCCTTTCCCTCCAACAAATAGGAGTATTTGGAATGTAAATGTCTAAGGACCACAGTTGGGTTAAATTGAACCTCACCAATACATGCTATTAAAGTGAATATGTTTTATTTATATAACATCTCATCTGTTTGAGATCACAACCAAAAAAAATTGTCTTTATCTTGTCTTTTTAGGGCAGTAGTTCTCAACCTGTGGGTCGCGACATGTATTGTACAATAAATATGTATTTTCCGATGGCTTTAGGCGACCCCTGTGTTTTGGTCGTTCGATCCCCGCTGGGGTCGCGACCCACAGGTTGAGAATTGCTGTTTTAGGGGCTTAGGAAATCAAATATATTATAATAGCAAATTTATATAAATAAACATAGATAACATTAAAAATATTTAATTGTATGTAGTATAACTAAAAACATTAAACATAATTAACAAGAGATTGTTCCAAAAAATCTGTAAACAGTTACTATCAACAGAAAAAAAAAATTTTTTTTTAAGTCCAAAATCCGCCTGACCTGTGGTGGCGCAGTGGATAAAGTATTGACCTGGAACACTGAGGTCGCAGGTTCAAAACCCTGCACTTGTCTGGTCAAGGCACATATGGGAGTTGATGCTTCCTGCTTCTCCCCCTTTCTCTCTCTCTCTCTCTCTCTCTCTCTCTCTCTCTTTCTCTCTCATTCTCTGTCTTCTCTAAAATGAATAAATAGAAAATAAAAAAAAAAAGTCCAAAATCTAACTTTGCACAGGGAAAAAAAATGTAACTTACAAAGTTAAATTTCTGGAAGTGGTTCACCAAAACATTTTGACTAGGTTTAATACTTAAAATCACTGGATTTATATTAAAAATTCACATACACATGAACAAAAATAATAAATAAATAAATAAATAAATAAATAAATAAATAAATAAATAAAACTTGCCCATACCTGCTCTCTACTTTCCCACTGGCGATAGCTGCGTAACCTCTGACCCACTGTGAAAAAAATGTTGAGGACCATCCATGTCAGCACAAGGCTCCCACCGCTTGGAGATGGAGACAGAAAGTTTCCCGTCTCGTGTGTTAAAGTGCAGTTGTCCCTGTGTGAGGTGGGCTAGCTGAGAACACTGAGGTCAACATGTTCTGCCTTTAAGCACTGATGAGACACAAGCTGAGTCTCCAAGGAGAAGAAGCTCACGAGCTGCTCTTCAGAAACCAACTTCTGTTCTGAAATCCTAAGAAGGTTATGAGGAAACAGGAAGGACGCAGGTCACAAGGAGTGATCATCTGAAACAAAGAGGTTTCTGTTCATCAGGGAGATGTCACAGCTCTTCCAAAAGAGGAAGACTTCCCATGCAAGGACTTCCATCCTGAGCAGCGTCCCTCCCGGGGTCTGCAGTGTGTGGATGAAGGGCAGCTGAGTCATGGAACCAAGGCCCCAGACTCCCCCAGACAGTGTGAGGCATGTGGGGCTGGCCCGGCAAGTCTCTGCTCCAATAAATGGCCATGTGTAGTCACACATCAAGAAAAGGTGGTACCACAGATAAAGTATTCATTGAGCAAGAACTTTTCCTGCTTAAGGCAAGCATTTGGGCAGCAGACATTTGCACAGCTGAGCAGCAGGAGCTCCATGGGTCAGTGGACTGTTTTATGAATAAGTCCACAAAGGGCAAGTGCTCCATAAACTAAATAAATGTTTATAAATACCACACCCTTTACATGAATAGAAAGTATCAACAATCAGGACCAAATGTAGTAGCGTGCATTTTCTAAACCATATAATAGTTTACAGAAAGTTTTCTCTCAAAGATGCATACTCAGGATCCTAGGCACACAAAGAAGAAATAAGTGAAGCAGAGCCTGCAGTTGTTCCTTGGGAGACAGAAGACCCCCAGAAAAAATGCCCAAGACATGATAAAGGAGGAAGAGAAAATCCCAAAACCTACACCACCAGGTGCCCCTGAGAAAGAACATGGCCATGTAGTATATAGAACGTGGCCATGTAGTATATAGAACGTGGCCATGTAGTACTATATTCATCAGGCCATGT
This sequence comes from Saccopteryx bilineata, assembly GCF_036850765.1. NCBI lineage: Eukaryota > Metazoa > Chordata > Mammalia > Chiroptera > Emballonuridae > Saccopteryx > Saccopteryx bilineata. The sequence continues at coordinate 84,940,166 of NC_089498.1, read as the reverse complement.
AGTATATAGAACGTGGCCATGTAGTATATAGAACGTGGCCATGTAGTACTATATTCATCAGGCCATGTAGTACATAGAACGTGGCCATGTAGTACATAGAACGTGGCCATGTAGTACATAGAACGTGGCCATGTAGTATATAGAACGTGGCCATGTAGTATATAGAACGTGGCCATGTAGTACTATATTCATCAGGCCATGTAGTATATAGAACGTGGCCATGTAGTACATAGAACGTGGCCATGTAGTACATAGAACGTGGCCATGTAGTACATAGAACGTGGCCATGTAGTACATAGAACGTGGCCATGTAGTATATAGAACGTGGCCATGTAGTATATAGAACGTGGCCATGTAGTACTATATTCATCAGGCATGCAGATGCTCGCAAGTCAGCTACGGGGACAAAGAAAGAATGCATCCATCTATAGTAGTTGACAAAAGGACACTTGAGAAATATGAAAGAAAAGCTAAAAAAAACCACAAGGAAACTAGGTACTTGTCTTGGGCCTCAGGTACAAATCAGGAAGAACTAGATAAGGATAAAACAGTTGAAGTGGTATGCTTATTTTGAAACAGAAAAGAAGCATTTCACAATCCCAGATGCCCCTGGCCGCAAGAGTTTGATCCCAACCATGACGTTGGTGCTTCTCAGGCTGCTCTGGCTGTCCTGGTGATCTCTGCCAGGAGAGGGAGGCTTGAACTTGGACTTGAAAAAGGAGGACCGACCAGAGAACATGCAATATTGACTGAAACAGCAGGTGTAAAACACTTGTGCATATTAATGAAATGAATGATCCCACAATGAATTGGAGCAATGACAGAGAAGACGGAAAATGTTGGGTCCATTCCCAAAATGCACACTCACTTAATGCCCTCAAACGGGACTGACTGGAGCAGATCTTAAAGAGCAATCGGACTTCTGTCCTCAGTGCAATGCCTGACCATTTAGTTCGTATCTGGGTGATTTGCCACACTTCACTAGAACAGCTGATGGACCATTCAAGCTGGCAACTATGGATACATACAGGATCTGGGCACCTTGGTCCCAGGAAAGCTGCAGTTGGGATCTATCTATAAACGCCAGCAGCTGGTTAGGATGCCAAACAAGCACAGGTGGAAGTTCTTGGAATACTTGCTGGTGATGTAGAACCTGATTCTGTAGCCCCAGGGAAAAGCCCCAGAATCAGACTGAAAAAAACTGAAGAAGAGATTCATACTTTGTGATCCTAATTAAAGCTGTCACTCTGAATACACACTGGATGCCCAGAGAGTGATGACAGAGCACAAATCCATCATCTGTCCAGGTTATAATTCAGTGCTGCATATTCATACCTGTATAGAGGAAGTCAAAATAGCAGCCTTCATTTGCTTAGCAGACCAAAAAAGTCAGGAGAACAAAGACTCAACTCCATTCTGTGAAACAATAGGAAGTGTGTGTTGCTTGCTTAAGGACATCAGGATAATCTGCCTTGAGACCTTTACAAGATTTTGCTCAGATGGGTTGGTTTACCTAGAGAGATGAAGCTAAGAGCACCACAATCAGAGAAGTGCTGACATCAGTGCCAGAGAAAGACAAAGCATGTTCTTGATGACCCTGCACAATAATGGGAGGGGACCAAACGCAAAAGCTGCCATCACACCACTTTTTCTCATTTTCTGCCCAATGACAAATCTCTCCCCATGTTTTCCAAAGACAAAATCCATAGCAAAAGTCCACGTAATATCAGCATTCTCATATGGAGAGCTCTGCTATGCCACTGCTGAATTTTCGCCAAGACTTTTTTCTTCCCATCTCAAATTGCTCCCTTGGACAGATTTGACCATAGCTTTGTAAATGATGTAGACATCATAGCCTGTGATAATAACCTACAATGTTGGTTTTTTATCATTTATCCCTTAGGCATACATAGTTTTTTTTTAACTCCCAGGCAGATTGCTCTATGTGCGAGTGCATGCGTGTGTACAAGTTACAAAGACAACTATCATTTTAGTAAAATAGTCAATTTGAAAAAATGAAGTTGCATGGCATAGTGGTTATGAGCATAGACTCCTGGGTTTAAATACTCCATCTCTCCCAAACTACACCTACTTATGACTTTGGTTAATGTCTTAACTGCCCCAAGACTCAGTTTACTCACCTGAAAAATGAGTAAGTTCATTTCTTCTCATAATACCACTTGATGGTTGAATACCTATAAGAATGTATGGGAAATCACTTCCCCACATGTGTGATAAGAACCCTAGGAAATTATCTCCCAGTGAATGACTTATAGAGGTCCTGTGGTATTGGTAGACCACTCTATAGCTCAGCCCTCAAAAGGCCTAGTCCTGTTGTCTCCACTTCTCCATGGCAGAGAAAAACAAGCCTTGGCCAGTTGGCTCAGCAGCAGAGCATCAGCCCAATTTGTGGAAGTCCTGGGTTCAATTCCAGGTCAGGGCCCACAGGAGAAGCAACCATCTGCTTCTCCACTCCTCCCCTTCCCAATTTTTTTTCTCTCTCTCTCTTCCTCTCCCACAGCCATGGCTCAAATGGTTGGAGCAAGTTGGCCCTGGGTACTGAGGATGGCCCCATGGCCTGCCTCAGGTGCTAATATAGCTCAGTTGGGGAGCAATGGAACAATAGCCCCAGGTGGGCAGAGCATCGCCCACCAGTGGGCTTGCTGGGTGGATCCTGGTTGGGGCGCATGCAGGAGTCTGTCTCTGCCTCCCTGTCATCTCTCACTTAATTAAAAAGAAAAAGAAAAGAGAAAAGAGAAGAAGAAAAACAAAACAAAACAAAACAAACATAGCTTCTCTTTCTCGTGGTGATTAATGAAAAAAAGTCCAAACACAGGGCAGCTCACGCTGGTAGAGGTATGAACGGGTGAAAAGGAAGATTCTTGCTGTACTTCTCCTCTGTCCTGTCTCAGGGCCTCCCTGTTAGACCGGTTGTCATCAGTCCTCCACCAAGCAAATGTTTTTAAAAGAGCCCTAGATGAGGCTGAAAACCCCAACCCCGCACTTCAGTCACGCCCCTGATCAACGCACAGCACTGTCCAAAACCCCAACCCCACACTTCAGTCACTCCCCTGATCAACGCACAGCACTGTCCAAAACCCCAACCCTGCACTTCAGTCACTCCCCTGATCAACGCACAGCACTGTCCAAAACCCCAACCCCGCACTTCAGTCACTCCCCTGATCAACGCACAGCACTGTCCAAAACCCCAACCCCGCACTTCAGTCACTCCCCTGATCAATGCACAGCACTGTCCCTCGGAAAAGTGGAGTTTCCCTTTCCAAATTCCCGATAAGATGTTAAGAGAGCAAGCATTATTTTGTGAACTGCTACACACTGTAAGACCATGACCAGGTTCCCCTCAGTGTGACAAGAAGCACCCACCATGCACATAAGGGACAACCACACCCGCCAGGCCTAAGTGGAGAGGGACACTGATAGAAGATGCCCCAAATGAAGAGATGTGGAAAGAGGTCCCTAAATTTCTCTGTATGCAGCGCATTCCAGAGTGCTGGGCCTATGTTCACACACCACATACACGTTTGGTAAATGCTCGGCTCCCTTAAGTCCCCAAAGACCCAAAGACCCTGCGTCTGGTTTAGAAGTAAATAAAGAAGACAGGACCCAGCTTCTGTCTCATGGCAGGACACAAAGCCAGCACGTCAGGCAATCGAGAGCCACAGTTCATGCAGCTTGTTGTTCTGAGTTCTCTTACGTTTTTAGAAGCAATATATCTCACATTACACCTCAGAAATTCCCATACTACTCTGCCTCATATGACTAAATAGATACTAACATTTTACTACTTCCTTCTATTCAAGTATCATTGGTGATAAAGGCAAAAGAGTAATATGGCCTTTAAAGAAACTGCACATTTGATACATCTGGGAGTAGCAGCACATCTTAAAACTGCAGTTAAATTTTAAAATCAACTTCCTACTTAAAGCTGAGGAAGGAGAACGCGGGCTGCAGCACTTCCTTCTGCGGGGCTCACCGGACAGACCTTCCACACAGGCGCTGCCTTTGCAGAACACCAGGTCAGGCGAGCACAGGCTCTGCAGCGAACACTGGTGGACAAGCTGGATTAAATCAGTCAACTAAACTTGCCAAAAGGTCCACAGCCAGTATTGCCTCAGATTATTCTTGATGATGTTAGTGTATCCAATGACATTATTTTTTAAATCACTCAGGCTTTTTGTGTTTTATTTAAATTTTGTTCTTCATGGTTGTGGAGGTAAATGGACAATGAAATTGACCACCAGAGATGGAACCAGAGCAAAGAAGAGGAACCCCCTGGGCTGCAGGAGGTGGACTCAGGAAATACATGAGGAACCACCACCTTGTGTGGCCCTGTTCCAACAGCCATGGCCCTGCCCTAATGAACTAGGGAAAAAGTCACAATGATATATAAACTCTCTTCCAAATAGGGGTAGTCAGTAGATTATTTGTTTCCCTCCATGATTTTTATGTGTTCGTATTAGTGAGCTTATCTAACGTCCAAGGCCAGTAACTTTCCATTGCTCTAAAGAGAGGTCACTCTCTGCAGAACTACTTGTTTTGTACCACATACCACTCTCTTTGGACCACTCTGCCTCCCCAGTGCCTCACCTGTGTCTGTCTAACTCATGCATTTCATCTAAGTCAAGTTTGTCATCCTTTCCTGACCTTCCAAACTATATGTTAGTACCCTCCCCTTCTGGTCTCCTAAGTATTCTGACAACATGTTACACTAGTGCTTCTTCACATAGCCATTGGCTTATAAAGAAATAATCACTGTAATTTCCTGTATAATGCCCATCTCTCTTGTGAATTCAGTTAATACATGTTGAATGAAATAATTACCTATAAGTTAATAATGAGTAAATAATAGAGAACCCATAAGTGAGAGAGAAGATAGTTAACTTTCTTTTACAATTCATTAAGAAAACACTTGAGTTCATTATTTGCTTTTTTTTTTAATTGCCGCCAAGAGGGGAGAAGTGGAGGATGATATAGAGTTCAATAGTTTTTAAGGTTCCAATTGTTAATATCAATGTCATTCAAGATGACAACGGGTGGAGAAGGTACAGCATAAAGACTGACATTTTTGTGAACAGGCTCATGAGGTTACTGTCTTGCTTACACTATTTATATTATTCATTACATTAAAAATGTTTACAGAGTAAAATAATACAAAAAATTTAAAAGAGCAAGAATTAAAAAAAAACAATATTATTTATTCACAGACAGCACACATTGAAAATCCAAGAAAGTCAATAAATAAATCATTATAATTAATAAGACTGTTCAGCAAGGTTGCTGGATACAAAGTCAATATTTAAAAATAATGATATGCCTTTATATCAGCAGCAAATTAGTAGGAAATCATATTTTAAAGAGTTACATTTATAATAGCACAAATAGTAACACAAATCTAATAAACATGTTGAGACTTTAGAGCAAAATGATATAATTTTATTGAATGCCATAAAACAGATAAGAAAAATATCATATTACTATACCTGACATCCCTAAGACAACACACTAATCTAAAAATTCAAAGCAATTTCAATCAAAACCTTATCAATGTTTTCATAGGATGTGGCAACTTCATGCTAAACTACATGTGGATGAGTTATATGTCAATATCTGTCAAGGCAATTTTGAAGTAAGAGAAGAGGTTAACTGATTATATTTATTAGTTTAACTGATATCAAGTATTAAAATTCTACAGAGATTAAACAATACATATAGTTGAAAGGATAAACAAATACAGCAAAGTAACAGAATTACTATCTTCAAAATAATTCACATACCTATCAGAACTTTGAATATAATAGGACACAAATTTATAAGCAAAAGATAAGACTAGTCAAGGAATGGTATGGAAACAACTGACCATCCAAATGGACAAAGAAAAAAAAATCAGATTTCTACTTCTCTCCATTCTGTTGCATTAATAACTTAAATCAGATAACCAAATATCTAAATTTTTGAAGTGCAGCACAGAGAATATATTGATGACATCAAGATAGACACAAGAAAGGAAAAACTGTGAAAGAAAAAATAATTAATATTGAAAGTCTTTATAAGATAAAACTGGTCATAAGCAAAGTAAAAATAAAAACTTACCACTGAAAAATGATGTTTGCGATCCATACAACAACAACAAAAAGGAATATTATACAATGTACAAAAGTAAAATGCACAAATTGATTTGAAGAAAAGAAGACAAAAATAAGTCGCATTAATTATATGAACAGACAATTGAAATAAGAAACTCAAACGGCCTATAAACATAAAAGTGGTCAACCAGTAACAACCTTACAATAATCAGTATTGTAACATGCTTATTAGATTGTCAAAAATCAATATATCTGACCATAGACTGTGGGCAAACAGGATCAAACACATAACAGATAAGAGAATAAACTGAAGATCTGTTTAACATTACACAGCTAAACACAGACACAACTTGCAACCCAGCAATGTGATCTTTCAGTTTATACCCTGGAAAAACTCTTACAGATTTTCATAAGGTGACATATATAAGGGTGCTCGTTACACTGAATCATGATTCACATACACACACATTTCCTTTTCATTCATTTGTTAATATTTTGAAGTCATGTCTAATTCACCAGTATAAAGAGAAAATGGAGGCCCTGGCCGGTTGGCTCAGCGGTAGAGCGTCGGCCTAGCGTGCGGAGGACCCAGGTTCGATTCCCGGCCAGGGCACATAGGAGAAGCACCCATTTGCTTCTCCACCCCTCCGCCGCGCCTTCCTCTCTGTCTCTCTCTTCCCCTCCCGCAGCCAGGGCTCCATTGGAGCAAAGATGGCCCGGGCGCTGGGGATGGCTCTGTGGCCTCTGCCTCAGGCGCTAGAGTGGCTCTGGTCGCAACATGGCGACACCCAGGATGGGCAGAGCATCGCCCCCTGGTGGGCAGAGCATCGCCCCTGGTGGGCGTGCCGGGTGGATCCCGGTCGGGCGCATGCGGGAGTCTGTCTGACTGTCTCTCCCTGTTTCTAGCTTCAGAAAAATGCAAAAAAAAAAAAAAAAAAAAAGAGAAAATGGATTCTTGATAAATGTAAAGAGATGGAAAGCAACAGTTCCTGACTTTCCTGGGATCACTCATTAAACATGTTTGCTTCAGGTAACCAAACAACAGATCGATTATTACTTTATTGAGATATTCCCTAGCGCTGGTTTGAGAAATGTCATAGCTCATTAAGAAAGTTAAAAACAATCAGCCTATTTTCTTTCCCAAGCACTGGTCAAGTTTTATCATGTCTGACTCATTAAGTGCTAAAACTTTCAAATGTTCACTGGGCTGTATAATTTCATGGGCTACATAAAACTGGTACTATTTAAATGTTAATATATGTCATCTTTGGAGGTTCTGAAGTTTTAAAATGTTTAATCTTATCTCATAAAATGTCAGAATCTATATTTGCAGATAAGTGTAGCTTTTAGTCCTAATAATTAGATGAGCGAATAGTCATATCTGCCACTGCAGACACAGCCTGCTCAAAAGACCTGTTTCATAGCATTTGTTGTTTAAAAAAGCACTAAGCAAGGATTTACAAAGTTCATTTTCCACTGACTAGCTATTTTAATCCCTGACCCTGATCCTGAGTAAGTCATTTCATACCTCTACATCTCATTTCCTCACCTGTAACAGGCACTTGTGATGCTGATCCTTCATATTTCAGAGCACAAAGGTCAAAAGACACCAAATGAGATAGCAGGCATAGCATTATGTGCTACAGTTTCCATAACAAAAAACCACAGACTGGGGGCTTAACCTACAAAAAGTTGTCTTCTCACAATGCTAGAGGGTAGAAGTCCAAGATCAAGGTGTTGGCAGGGTTGGCTTCTTCTGAGGACTCTCTCATTGCTTATAGATAAATGATGGTCTTCTCTCTGTCTCTTCATGAGGTCTTGCCTGTGTGAGTGCCTGTATCCAAACCTTCTCACCTTCTACAGCTGTCAGTCATATTGGAGAAGCATTCATCTCAGATACCTAATTTAACGGTAACGTTCTTACCACTTTAGAAATTCCATTTCCAAACTCAGTCACATTCTGGAAGTTATAGCACCTCAACCTACTAATTTTGGGGAGAACACTTAAGTCCACAATGCAGTCAGTACCTATAACTAATCATCACTGTTGACAAAAGGATCATTCTTTAAACTCTACAATACACATCTGCAAACACATGAAACTCCTTTATTTATGCTCACAGTTACTGATGACTACTGCTGGAAGCCACGTGATATGTGGATGAGAAAAGATAAGAGAACTGAGTGAAGAGTTCTCCATTCTTGCTCAAGAACTTTGGTCCTTTGCTTTCCCCTTTTTCCTGTAACATCAGTCTTTTCTCTCTACTACAGGATCCCTGTCACCATGCACGTTTCCTACCCAGGCTGCTTCCACACATTTTAAACCATGTCCACATTAGGAAAAATATTATAACACAATATATATGTGTGTAAATATGTACTATTTATAAATATTTCACAATACTGTATTCCCTAAAATACAATTCTTACCTTTACCATAGAAGACATATGCTCTGTGTTCTGCTTTAGTCTAGCTAACTTTTTAAATGATGATTGCAACTCAAAATTATTTTGAGACCACTAATAGTTCACGAACTCCAGTTTATAAATGCTGCTCAAGTGGAACACTCTTTTAAAGCAAGACAACTTCCCTCAGTCCACATATATTCCCCACCAACAACCCCACTGCTCTCAAAAGAGATGCCAACAAACACTTGCTCCACTTTTTCACTTTCTGTTAATTAAGCAGTTCAGGTCACCCCAACCTGGCTCTGCCCCAACCACTCCACTAAATCTTCTCTTGCAGTGGTTGCCAGCAACCCCATGTTGCCAAATCCAATGGACTCATGTCAATCATCATTCTCAACCTCAACATTACCTTCAACATCATCAGCCACTCCGTCACTCTTAAAATACACTCACCACCTTCTTGACTTTGAAATAGCAGTGTCCTGCTTCTCCTGCAACCTTGCCATGCAGGTCTGCGTCATGCTCTCCTGCCTTGCCCTCCTCAACCTAATCACACCTGACAATCTGGGCTCAGTCCTGGACCCCATCCTCTCCCTAATCTTCACTTCATCCCAGACACTGTTAAAAAACTAGGTGAAATATCACTTATTGTCTCTAGAATCCCCAGTGTTTATCTGCTCCAGAATTCCTTAGGATCACAGCACATGTACTCAGTTGCCTATTTGATATACCCATTTATGTATCTTATATAAGACTCCAACATATTATCAAACTCACAATTTTATTCACAAACCTACTCATCTCCCACTGTTCCTGACTGAACACAACAACACTTCCCCAGACCCTCCTGCCAGAAATCAGAAAGTCTTCCTTTTCCCCTCTCTCCTCTACTCAAGCAACTCACCAGCATGATAGACTTTTCTCCTCAAATTACATCTCAAATTTTTTTGATACTATTATGATTCCTTTTTAATCAAACACTATTGCACTTACCCCAACACATCACCACCTCCCACACACCCACCATTTTCCACAAAGCAACCAAAATCATCTTTTTAAAATGTGATTAGATAGCACCATTGCTTTCCTTCCCTCCCAAGCACACATTAAGAGAGCCAGGCACTTACTGAGCATCATCAACGTTCATTTATTCAAGAATAAACCAGTAATGCCTTTACCGTGCAGTCCCGGGAGAGACAAGGGGCGGTGAAAGCTTGGAACTGTTTTCTTGCATATGAAACTAGTGAAAAGGAGGAAAGAAGAACCTGAGGATTGTACAAAAAATCCATTTCCCAAATGTTCCAATGTGATACAATGAACCAACATCTGCTATCTTTTCATATTACTTAGAGCATAAAAGCATTAGAATTGTCAGGTTCGTGTGTACCAGGGTCCCCTCAACTATTTAATAGAAATGTCAGGGGCAAAGTAGACATGCATGTTCATCTCCTAGTTCCTGGGGCCAGAATGGTAAACATTGGAAAACAGATACTAACAGTTGGGCTACCCAACTTACTAATAGCCCTCTCAAAACATTGGCATTTCAAGATTATTATCACCATTAATTAAATAAAGATACTTGGGTTTATAAATATTAATCAACATACCCAAAAAGGTTTTTCCAATCTCTGCTTAAGCCCTGCCCTCTAATGACTATCTCTGATGATGGAGAACATTGATAACTATCAGAATATCCAAAATAGTCCCACACCTGGTACACAGGATGAGGTTAAGTCCATTCTCAAAAATGTGCAAAATAAGTGGTGTCTATATGTTTCCCTAGAGACCCTGGAGAAAATATTGTTATAATTGAATTGATAGATAAAAATATAAGAGTATCAGCCCTGGCCAGTTGGATCAGCAGTACAGCATCGGCCCGACATGTGGAAGTCCTGGATTCAATTCCAGGCCAGGTCACACAAAAGATGTGCCCATCTGCTTCTCTACCCTTCCCCCTCTCCTTCCTCTCTGTCTCTCTCTTCCCCTCCAGCAGCCAAGGCTCCATTAGAACAAAGTTGGCCCAGGCACTGAGGATGGCTCCATGGCCTCGTCCTCAGGCACTAGAATGGTTCCAGCTGCAATGGAGCAATGCCCCAGATAGGCAGAGCATCGCCCCTGGTGGGCATGCCTGGTGGATCCTGGTTGGCACATGTGGAAGTCTGACTGTCTTCCAGCTTCCAACTTCAGAAAAATACAAAAATATATATATATATATATCAAATTATTATATTGTACATATAAAATTAATATAATGCTACATTCAATAAACAAAAGAAATATGGGAAGCAGATAATGTCAGAGCTCTTTAATGTTGATGATAGTATAGAATGAAGCCTTCATACACAACAAAGTAGCCATCACATTGCTTAAGGATCCCTGGAGGGAAACAAGGTACTGATGGATACCAAATTTAAGATGACACTGGCCTGGGGCAGGAAGGAAGATGTGATTGAGGAAGTGTACCTGGAAGCTCGCTATGTGTTGAAGTACATTTGCTCGGAATTTTGTGGAGTTAGGATTTGAACCAGGTTTCTGACTTTTAGAATGAGGCTTTTTTCACTATTCTGTACTGGACAACCCTAGTAGCATTTAATCAGTGTAGAAATTTGTCAGTGCGAAGAGGCAGAAAGACACTGAAGACCTGTGTCTGAATTACTCCATAAACATAAGTTCCTTATTCTCTATATTTCTAACTTCTGCTCTATAAAATCAGGGTTCTAAAACTATATGCAGCATAATTATGGGGAAAGTGCATAGCACTAGTTCAGAACATCAGAGGTCTTCATTCCCATTGGTTTTACTGAGAAAACAAGCAAGGTCTTTCGGTCTGGATTTGAAATAAGAGCAAAAGAAATCTATAGTGAGCCCAATGTACCCCTGATAAAAGGCAGGATGACATGCTCATCACTTGTACCAATTCACATACTATTTGCATCATATACAAAGAGCTGATACAGCAATATTCACCACTGGTATTCACTCCCAATATTTCTAAATAGCTCCTTTACTAGGTAGGATTTCCACAGACTCCAATAGTGCCTGCCCCCTCTTCTCTCCCAACCTGGGAAAAATGTGGAGGGTTTAAGAGGTGGATAGTAGTAGTATGTTACACGTCTACTTGGGAACTTAGTAGGTGACATTTTATGGAGAATAACACTGACATCAAAACCTGGAAATCAAAGGTAGCAAGGACGTAAATAGCTGAGAAGCATGGACCAGGGGTCCCCAAACTACGGCCCACGGGCTGCATGCGGCCCCCTGAGGCCATTTATCTGGCCTCCGCCACACTTCCAGAAGGGGCACCTCTTTCATTGGTGGTCAGTGCTACCGTAAAGCGCAGCCTTGCTCACATACAGTACTACTTCCTGTGACGCAGGATGCACGCGTCATGGCTCCAAAAGCACTTCATATCACTTGTTAGGGCTAGCAGTGACAAATATGGAACCGGACATTGACCATCTCATTAGCCAAAAGCAGGCCCATAGTTCCCATTGAAATACTGGTCAGTTTGTTGATTTAAATTTACTTGTTCTTTATTTTAAATATTGTATTTGTTCTCGTTTTGTTTTTTTACTTTAAAATAAGATATGTGCAGTGTGCATAGGGATTTGTTCATAGTATTTTATAGTCCAGCCCTCCAACGGTCTGAGGGACAGTGAACTGGCCCCCTGTGTAAAAAGTTTGGGGACCCCTGGTATGGACTCTCAAGTTTATAAAGAAAGGTTACTGATTTCATAGTTCCAATGATAGTCACATGCAACTGAGTAGCTCAGGTTTGAAATGCAGGTTTAAATTCCTCCAAATGTCTTCTCTGAAGGGCCTGGGCTGCTGAAGAGCCCCATTGTGAGGCATGGGATGTGTTTTTAGGGGAAATGTCAGAAACAGGAAGGAGAATTGCTTAGCTTTCTTTATTTGTGGCACCATTTCCACTGTGCCCTGCTGGCTCAGGTGATCGGGAGGTCCCTCCTGCCACCAGGATTCCATGTCATGGATTTTTTTTCTTATTCCAAAATATCTTATCTCTCAACTTGGGCTTTGCTGCAATCACTTTCCAAATGTCCCAAATCTGACTCTTGAGGCGTAATTAAGTGTTGAATCCCTTGGATACCTAGCAGTGGTGTTAGAAAGATCTGGAAAGGTAACCTTCTCCTCAACATGTTGCCTGAGTGAGCACCACAACGACACAGTCAAGCAAGAATGTCCTTTCCATTTTGACCTAGGGTTAAGGGGAGGAAGAGTCTGCACGAGACACATTCAGATGTATGACTTGATGGTGCAAAAAGCCCAAAGTCTGATAAGTCAGAGATGCAATCCATGTGTTTCCATAAGAGGAGCACAGCTAGGTGCACACACGTTCTACTTAATGGAAAATAGCACATACTCACTAGAAAAACTATATAGGCACTGAACTGCAATGGTCCTCTATCTTTAAATAAGTACTTATTTTTTGTGATGCATTTAATTTTCCCAGCCTGGAGGGGGGGCTGTATACAAAGGTACCAGGAGTCACTATGATTAAATAAGACACAGATCGAAAGGTGAGACAAATATTGAAGAGGGACAGGAAGTCTATGTAGACCCAAACACAAGGCAATTTGGCTTTCTGGAAACACCTGAGCTGTGTCAGGACTGAGATAATGAGGTCCCTGGAGTAAGTTTATCCAAAGACACAATGACAAAAATACATCTGGCAACTGGAGATGTAATGAAGGTAGATGTGAAGTCTTGTTAGTCAAAATTTTCCTTATTTTCTATAATAACGACTATTTTGACCTATTAAGGATAAGTAATGCAGTGAGAGAAAAATACAGGTTGGAATTTTTCTAACATGAATGGGTTTACCAAAAAAGAGATTTTCAAGTTTACGAACACTATAGATATGCAGTTTTATGAAAAGGTTTTAAAATGGCTCTAAATAAAAGAAGGTAATTGCCTAAGTTCTTAATGATGTCACAATGCTATTATCATAAGCTCCTTCTAAACCTGAAGGGGAACGTCACTAGGTCGCAAACCCACATCTAGCTGAGAACATTTGTATGCATATACAGTGTGTCCGTAAAGTCATGGTGCACTTTTGACCGGACACAGGAAAGCAACAAAAGACTATAGAAATGTGAAATCTGCACCAAATAAAAGGAAAACCCTGCCAGTTTCTGTAGGATGATGTGGCAGCATGTACACATGCGCAGACGATGACGTAACACCGTGTATACAGCAGAGTGTATACAGCAGAGTAGCCCACGGCCATGCCAGTCAAGATGTGGACGGTACAGAGCAGGGGTCCCCAAACTACGGCCCGCGGGCCACATGTGGCTCCCTGAGGCCATTTATCCGGCCCCCGCCGCACTTCTGGAAGAAGCACCTCTTTCATTGGTGGTCACTGAGAGGAGCACATTGACCATCTCATTAGCCAAAAGCAGGCCCATAGTTCCCATTGAAATACTGGTCAGTTTGTTGATTTAAATTTACTTGTTCTTTATTTTAAATATTGTATTTGTTCCTGTTTTTTTTTTTACTTTAAAATAAGGTATGTGCAGTGTGCATAGGGATTTGTTCATAGTTTTTTTTATAGTCCGGCCCTCCAACGGTCTGAGGGACAGTGAACTGGCCCCCTGTGTAAACAGTTTGGGGACCCCTGGTACAGAGGAAAATTCAGTGTGTTCTGTGGCTCGCTAAATTCAAATCCGTGACCAAAGTGCAACATGAATATCGGCGCATTTATAACGAACAAAGCGCCACCACATAGGAATAACATTACTCGGTGGGATAAACAGTTGAAGGAAACCGGCAGCTTGGTGGAGAAACCCCGTTCTGGTAGGCCATCAGTCAGTGACGAGTCTGTAGAGGCTATACGGGATAGCTACCTAAGGAGCCCTAAAATATCTATGCGTGAGCCCACATCGAACTGCACTGAATAGGTATGAAACTGGGAGGGTTTTCCTTTTATTTGGTGCAGATTTCACATTTCTACCGTCTTTTGTTGCTTTCCTGTGACCGGTCAAAAGTGCACCATGACTTTACGGACACACTGTATATGAATACACATGATATAATGAAAAATGACTGATCAACAATATTTTAAGATGTAGAGATTCATTTTTCTCTTAATCTCTGAATTTGGATAATGGGATTTTTTTAAATCAGAAAAATATTAATATGAGAAGGGACAGTTAGGTTTTCTGAGTTTAGAAAGCAAGGCTAAAAGTTCATTGGCTTTATAATGTGTAGAAAACAGGACACTTGAGGAGCTGCGCGTCCCTTATCCTCCCCTGCCCTCCCTGTCCCTTCCTCTCTTATCTCTCTTCTTTTCCTTCTTCTTTTCTTTCATCTTCTGCTTTTGCCTCTCTCTGGTACCCTTTCCTTTCCTTTTTTAAATGTATGAGTCTGAAGGACAGCCATAGAAGTTTTCATCAAACAGTAGCATATATGTTTATAGAACATAATCTTTGATTTCATTATAATAGGAATTTGTTCAATCAAGGAAAATTGTTTTCTGATTCAGACCAGGAAAAATAAAAAGAAACAGTGAAACACATGATAATGTTTGTTTAGTATTAGTTTGGACATTTTATTTTACACTTGCCTAGGATATTATATTAAAAACCTAAACAAACTCACAAATTTAAGTTATTTTAAAAGAAAGAAAAAAAATGAATGTATTTGTTCTGGTAGAACAAGAATCAGTTTGAGTAATTTTGCAACAGAAATTATCATATTGCATTGATTTGAGCTTTTCCTTCCAGTTGCTGTTTAACCAAATTTTATGTTCAACAGTTGGCACTTGTTACTGACATAAGGTCAGTAAGTACATACAGGGGTGGGCAAAAGTAGACTTATAGTTGGGAGTACAGGAAACACAGTTTATACTTGCATTATTTATTATTAATTACTTATTTGTATTATTATTAGTATTGTTATTATTTTATATTCTTACTTATGACTTATCTTTTAGGTAATGATGGCTGGTAATTTTTAAATTTTTTTTAATTTTTTTAGTGAGAGGAGGGGAAATAGAGAGACAAACTCTCACATGCACCCTGACCAGAATCCACCAGGAAATCACCATCTGGGCCTGATACTCTGCCCATCTGGGGCCATGCTTGCAACCAAGCTATTTTTAGCACCTGAGCTGAAAGTTCGACAAAGTCATTTTCAGCACCCAGGACCATGCTCAAATCCATCAAGTCATAGCTGTTGGAGGGGAAGAGAGAGAGAGACAGAAAAAGAGAAGGGGGTGGGGGTGAAAGTAAATAGTCACTTCTCCTACGTGCCCTGACCAGGAACTGAACCCAGAACTTCCACATGCCAGGTTGATGTTCTATCACTAAGCCAACCGGCCAGGGCAATCACTGTTATTTCAACCTACTTTTGCCCACCCTTGTACATTTATTTTAGAAGTTTTGGTAAATAAATTATTCTAATAATATTTTCAATTTATTCTATTTATTCATTTATTCAATTTACAAGAATGTTAATTAAAAATAATCTATTGAAGAGGCTTTCAAGTTGCAAATAATAACCATTTCATGATTTGCTTATTTTTATTTTTATGGTATTTTTATAATATTTTCTCTGATAGAGAAATTATTTTTTTCTATTTGCACTTACAATTCTTATCAATTACAATTGACCCCTGAACAACAGGTTTAGGGGAGTTAACCCCTGAGCCATCAAAAATCTGCATGTAACTTCTTTCTCCCCATAAATTTATCTACAATCATCTCATGGTAATGACAGATTAGTTCCAGTACACACACACACACACACACACACACACACACCAGCAGATATCAAAACCTGGAGATGCTCGAGTCCCTTATATAAAATTGAGTAGAAGAATGCATACACTGAGCCTTACACATCTTGAGATTTCCACCCAGGGGGAGAACATAGTGTTTTTTGATTCACTGTTCTTTAAATCGGGGATGCAAAACCCAGAAATAGGGAGAGCTGACTGTATATTTATAGTGTCAATACTGGACAAGGTTCTTCCCTGTTCCCAGTGGCATAGCAACATGGTCACGGATCCTGACCATGGGCCATGAGATAGAAGGTAAACAGTAATTAAGGTTTTACAAAAAAACAATGGAGCCGAGTAACCAAATATATATCAATGAGGGACAACACAGAATAGCACATACCCTTCTCCTTCCCCCTTTTTACGCTTGCTTGGATGTAGATAAAGAGTTTTGCCTGAGTAACTGCCAAGGGTTTAGCTATTTAAACTGCACACCCCAGTGGTGCATGGAACTTTAACAGACCAGCCACCACTGGTGTTGCCCTAGTATGTAAGTAATAAAGGCTACATCTGCTCCATTTGGTCCCCCTGGTGGTTTTTTGGGGATCTGACAACAACACCAGATCAATTTTCCAGATCTGGACCTCCTGCATTACAAAGTGGAACTACACAGTTCAAACCCACATTGTTCAAGGGTCAACTGTATATCTATCACAGAGAAGTTAACATTAATATGAATTAATACAGAAGTCACAATTTCTGAATTGACCCTTGTCTCTTTCACTATGGAAAATAAACAGAAAAGTAGATAGGAAAAGACTCCACATGACTTTCAATCATGGAGGCCCACATTGTCAGAGCTAAAGAGTATTACCTTATTTTTCACTCCATAAGATGCACCTGACCATAAGAACACCTAGGGTCTTAAGGAAGAAAATAAGAAAAAAAATATTCTGAACCAAATGGTGTGTTAAAATATTTAATAAAATATACCACAATAACATTTCAACAATGTAAATTCAACAGCAGTATTAACAGCCATTAGCATTGTTATTAACAAATGAGAAGAGACTTTAATGTTCAAATACTCTTCTAGTTGTCCAGGAACCCCAGGAACTCATCATTGCTAGTGTCAGAATTTAAGGAGCTCAGTTGCTATCAATCATTGGTATCACTTTCTTCACTATTTTCATGTATGATACAATCTTCAGTGCCATAGGTATTGCTAATGCCACATTTTTTGAATGACTGTACCATGGTTTCATTCTTCAGTGACTGCCATGATGTTATCACCCAATCACAAACTTGAGTGACAGTGGGTCTCTTCATTCGTCCAGTTGGTGTCAGGTCATGATTACCAGCAGCCATCCATTTGTTCCACTCTTCTCGCATAAAGACTTTAAACGGTTTGTTGATGGAAATGTCGAGAGGTTGCAACTGGCTGGTAAGACCCCAGGAATTACAGCAAGATGAGTCTTCACTTCTTTAAAGGTTTTTTTTGTGGTTTCACTAATATGTGCCTTAAACTGGTCAAGCACTAATAGAGCAGCAAGTGATGTCAGCATTTCACACAGAGCTCCAGCAGCTGCAGCACAGCCCTCCACCACTGCAGTGTGCCCCTCAGTCTGCCCTCAGTGATGCCAGATGAATGTGCCCACACAACGTCGCTGGCCTTCCCTCCTGCGCTACATGCAACTGTGGAAACCGGAACCAGGAGATCACTCAGCAGATTCCAGGGTTGCGCACGCCACCGTGGTGGGTATGATTACGCTCCCACTAGCGCTCATGCTACATATGCATACTGGCACAGCGCCCCATAGCAGTTAAAAAAATGAACATTTGCTCCAATACGATGCATGGGCACTGTCTCCTCCACTTTGGGGGGAAAAAGCATGTCTTATGGAATGAAAAATATGATATATGATACTTTTTTTTTCGACAGAGACAGAGAGAGTCAGAGAGAGGGACAGACAGGGAGGGAGAGAGATAAGAAGCATCAATTCTTCATTGCAGCTCCTTAGTTGTTCACTGATCGCTTTCTCATATGTGCCTTGACTGGGGGGTATAGCAGAGTGAGTGACCCCTTGCTCAAGCCAGTGACCTTGGGCTCAAGCCAACTGCCTTGGGCTTCAAGCCAGCAACCTTTCGGCTCAAGCCAGTGACCTCACACTCAAGCTGGTGAGCCCATGCTCAAGTCGGTGGCCTCAGGGTTTCGAACCTGGGTCCTCCATGTCCCAGTCCAACACTATATCCACTGCACCACCGCCTGGTCAGGCTAAAGCATATTATTTTTTATGGATGATTTAAAGTTCTCCCCCAATCACAGATTTAATTAAAAATGGATAAAAACATTATTTTAAACTTCACATTTTACAAATCGTCCTACATGTTCACATAGTTCTTTGAACAATGTATGTATAGTTATCTTGTACATCCCTCTTCCCTTCTATCAACATTCAAGATATTCATTCATTCAGCAAGTAATTTTTGAGACTATACTTCATGTCATACACAATCTTAGATGCTCAAAATACATCAGTGAGTCAAATAGTTAAAGATCCCTCCCTTTGTGAAATTTATATTGCAATGGGGAAAGACAGTCAATAAATAATACATAAAACAAATAAGTAAACTGCATAGTTCATTAGAAGATGATTAGTACTCCAAAGTCAACAAAAAGTCAGTAAGAAAACACAGAAATATGGGGGAGGTAACAGACCGCAATTTAAATAAGACTCACTCGCTTCTCATTGAGAAGGTGACATTTTACGTATTAGATATCTGAGTAAGTACCCAAATCCACTCATAGTATTTCAAGCAAAAGAAACAACCAGAGCAGGAACTGGAGGTGAGCAAACTGGCTGATGCCGCTGAGGTGAGAAAGCAAGTAGGGAAAGGGAAGGAAATAAGGAAAATATCTAGATCATGCGGCGCTTTGTAGCCACTGGAAGGACTATGGTTGGATCAGAGCAGAGATATAATATATCTGAAGTTTTAAACAGGCCATGCTGCTGTGTTTAGATTAGAATTTGCAAGGGTAGAAAAGTAAGGATACCAGTCAGGAAGTCCTGCAGTGTGACAACATGCTGAACAAGTTCCTGCAATGACCTGGAGATCTTAACTTCTGAGACAAATAAAACTGATTTCTAACATTTCATGGGGAGGTTCCTGGATAAACAGAAGAGGAATACAGGCTATCTGGAACACCAGCTTGGCCATCAAAAGGAATTAGAAAGGCTGGCCCAACAAGAAGGGCCTTTTGAAAAGCCTACTAAAGTGTCAGATAAAGACTTAACATCTGAAAACACAGTAAGTCCCATTGCAGTAGGTCCCGAAGTCAGCAACTTTGGGAATCCTGATCTTCTCCATTTGACAGAAGACTGCAGTCCCTTTTACCTAGTATTCTAATCCTCATTCTTGTGCATGAAAATAAATCTGTTTTGCATTGTCATTTTTTATTTTTTAAGGCTGAGACCAGGGAGGTAGAAACAGTGGTTTTGATAAGTAGTTGTTTTGCTGATATGTGTTAAAATCACAGCTAACAGTTTTCCCAATGCATGAAAGATGGCTATAAGCGCAAAGTGAGAGCCAAGGATGACAGGCCTCCACTTCCAGTCTTTGATCTCATAAATCAACCATTTACAGCTCTCCCAGAGGAATCCATAGACTACAAACTTGACCGTGCCATGCCAGAACACACAAGTTTTCCATGACATTCTGTAAATGAATGAAGCT
Source organism: Saccopteryx bilineata (assembly GCF_036850765.1). Taxonomy (NCBI): domain Eukaryota; kingdom Metazoa; phylum Chordata; class Mammalia; order Chiroptera; family Emballonuridae; genus Saccopteryx; species Saccopteryx bilineata. Next base: position 84,920,180 of record NC_089498.1, on the reverse strand, counting down.
ATATATGTGCCCTTTGTATGCCCCTAACCTTCTGCATGTCACAGTTGTGTTCTTTCCAAATGGGGATAAGAGTGTCTATTTCATAAGATTTGGGGGACGATCAAATGTAAAAATACATATGAAAACATTTTTCTATGCTATATAAAATTTACTGATGAATAAAAATAGGTATATTTTTAAAGTACAGATAAATCAAGTTCCAACGTGTTGTAAATACTTAACAAAACACAAAAACTTACCTAGTCTAGTAGAAATAAAGACATATTTGATTTCTTATCATCTAGTACTTCTCCAACCAATTTTCAAGCTGGTAAGTTTAAATAGAGTCTCATGGGTTAGGCAAAATTATCCCAATGAAATATATTTAGAATAGATATTAGCAAGGAAGTTAATATTATCCAGAAATGGATCATGTGACTAAAGCATCTAAAATTGTTTAACTGAAGCAAGTACTACTTCTAAATTTGTACTCTGCATGTATCTGCTCCCCATTAAATTGGACTAACATGCATCTATCTACGTTACTTAGAAATAATACATTAACAATATAAATAAATTCAGACATGGATGAAGCATCTTTATTAAAATTATCACCACTATTTTCAAGCACAACCATAGTCTTATTCAATTTTATTCTTGTCTGCTAGTTGTTAAAGGCATAAATAAAATTTATTTTATATGAGCATATATGAATCTATTTGATAATTAAGAACTCATTTCCTCAGATTATGATATGACTCCCAAAGAGAAAAACATAAGAGGTCCATGTAGTCTCATTAAAAACTTGAATACTTTTATAAAATGCCCTGACCTCTCTAAGGAGAAAAAAAAGTTTCTCAAACAATAAATTCTCATTTTAATGTAATTAACAAATCCTGTCATTATCCTAACTATGTGGTATTAATTTTAACTACCCATTTGACAAAGTAAGTGTTAGATTTTTAAAAAGCAAACATTTCCAGATATTTGAGAAAAATCTAAGCATAAAGTTGATCAAAATTCATAGCAATAAAACAATCCCAGAAAATCCTAACCCAGAATTGGTAGTGCTCCCAAGATTAGACCTTACAGTGTTTAAATTTTTTCCTAATTTTTTTACATTGATTTTAGAGAGAGAAGGAGGAAGAGAGATGGAAAAATCTATTTGTTTTTACACTAATTTCTGCATTCATTGGTTGATTCTTCTATTTGCCTTGACTGGGGACCAACCCCACAACATTGCCAATATATCCAGATGATGCTCTAACCAACTGAGCTACCCGGTCAGAGTCCGATCTCAACAGTGCTTTACAATGTATCTGAACAGCTTTCTGCCTGAACCCATGCACTCGATCATGGACATGAATTGTGTATAACCTATCAAGCTAGCCAAAGTCACTAATGTGCTAGGCAAGACCAGCTCCCAGAGATAGTACACAGATCTGTGCTTGAAATTCACGGTCATCATGAAACGCTCCATCATCTGAAACATGGAAAGTCCTATATACAAGGGCCACACACTCACCCTATTGAAGTCAGAGCAAGAGTCTTAGAGGCTGCACTGAATTCATGTTTGGGTCCTGGATGTCTAGTGAACCAGAAGGTCCATGGGGATGATAGTCAACTATTAATAAAATATCTGTATGTATGTAATACATAGAATAAAGTAAAATGCATATAAACATACAATGTATGTATAATAAAATACAAAATACCATAATTTCTAAAGATATTAATTTTGATCTTAAAGGTCATATTCATATATTTTTATTATTTAAAATATAATTTTTGATTTTTTAAAAAAGCAATGATAATAGTTTAGAATATCCTAATTATTCAAAATTACATAGTTAAAACACTGATGCATTTCTTTCAATAGTTTTGGAAAGTGTTTTACTTATTTTTCATAATTTTCCACAAGCTCTACTCTCACTTTTAGAAAAAAAAATTGTTAGTCAAGCCTTGAGATTTTCCCAATACATGTTTTAAACAAGGTACAAGTTTTTTCTTCACATAAATGAAACCTTTCACTGTCAATAGTCATTAAAGTAGTAAATATCCATGAAATTTGAAAATGCGCCTCTCTTTAAAAGTCTGTCATGCTATGGTTTTTTAAAAAGTAGAGATGTTTAAACAAAAAAGCCACAGTATTTGAGATAAATGCTTCTGCCTTTGAGTAGGCTTGCTCTCAGATGGCCCCAGTGCAAGAAAAGGGGGGAGCATGGAGCAACAATTATATCCACTGGGTCCTTCAAATATGATGCACTGAGTTCTAGCATGTAACACCTTTTGTATCACTTATTCCCTACAATAGTCTCAGTGGTACATAGTATTAATACTGATTCCCCAGATGAGGAAACTGAGACGGAGATTCAACATTGACAAGTCACAAAGAGTCCGTGGCAACAAGGTTGACTCCAAAGAGTCTGAGAGGTCCCTTCAGAGCATAAAGAACTGAATGCACAAGCAGGACACAAAGTTTACAGAATCAGAATAACCAGGCTGGGAGGCAGGATTCTAAAGAATTGATTTCCAGCCATAACAGACTTTCTAGAATCATGTAGAGAAGCATCTTTGACCCATTCAACATCAGATCTGGTTCTAGTGGATAAACGCTACACATTTCAACTCCACCTGTTTGATAATGAACAGACACCAGCTTATGCACACTCCCAACAACTTTCTTGTTCAACAACCGAGCCAGAGGAAACCATGCCTGTCATAGAAAATCCTGACAACTGTCAAGCTCATCGAGAGCCATGAGCTCCAAAGCCCTGCTGGTCTCTGCAGAAAAGGAGGCCAGAGTTGCTGCCACCCACGAGGTAGTCGAAGTGGAGGTCACACACCATCATAAATGAAGATGCATAAACCACTCAGTCCAGCTCCGGTCAGATGTTATGAGAAAAACTGGGCTGAGATGACTCTCATTGTAGGACTAAAAAGATAAAAATGAAGCTTGGTGCGTACTTTCAATTAGAAACTGTGCCGAGTTCTTTGAGGACAAAGACAATCCTACCTCAGGGTACACCCCCAAAGAGACCAAGTCTAGGGAGAGATTATGTTTAAATCAATCGCACAAAAGAAGATAACGACATTTAATAAAAATCACATACCTGTGCTACTTTGACAGATATCTATTATGGCCCAAGTACTATGCTATATATGATTCAGATATAATATTTTTCTAATTTCTTTTATATTTCAGTTATCATTGACATACAATATTATATTAGTTTCAGATGTACAACACAGTGCTCAAACATTTTTATAACTTATGAAGTGATCCTTATGAAACCTTGGGATTTCAAACATGTGTCCTCAGCATCCCAGTTCGACGCTCGACCCACTACGGCACCACCGGTCAGGCTCTGTGACAGTTTTTTTTTTTGTTTGTTTGTTTTTTGTATTTTTCTGAAGCTGGAAACGGGGAGAGACAGACAGACTCCCGCATGCGCCCAACTGTGACAGTTTTTATAACTAGCAATTTGTACACCTTAATCCCTTCAACTTTTTCAGCCACCCCTACACATCCCCCTCCCATTTTACAGCCATCAATTTGTTCTTTGTATAGTCATATATAATCTTAATCCTACCAAACTCTAACACATATGTAACACATAGCACTCTTATTCCACAGATGAAGAAATTGAGGCTCAGAGATATTACTTATCATACTAAAGACCAAGATGGCATAACGGTATGTATTAATGAGAATTCAGAGCCCTGCAAACACACAGCTGGAGCTCCTCATTTCACAGTCTTACAGATGGAGACAAAGGATTCAACCAGTCCTCAGGGGGAGGGACTATTTTGATGTCTTAGCAGTAACTGTTCTTGGAGGACAAGACATGAGCTGAGCGCTTAAACAGGGACGTTTATACACAGAAGGTTTGAGAAGGACATTCCATAGTGCCCTGCGCGAAGGAAGGAAAGCGCAGAGTTGGAACGGAGAACAGCACGGGCTTGGCTAAGCTGAAGCCCGAGACACAGACAGACTATGGGCTGGGCACAGTGCTCGAGAGGCAGGTGGGCACCACAGCACAGGAGACCCCATATGCCAGGAAGAGGGGGCTGCCCATGTACTTCAGGCACCGTGGGGCCCAGCAGTTCTCAGCAGATAAATAAGCTGACCAGATACACTACAGGAAGAGGACTCTGGTAACCACCTACAAAATGAGGAAATTTAAAGGTCTTCTTATAGATCCACAAGGTGAGAAACTTCATCTAGTCAATTCACAGGAACTTTACTTGGTTTACTAAAGAATTTAAATACATGACGTTAAGGAAGAGTAACTAGTAACAAATTAATTATATTGTGTTTGTGTCAAACCATGCTTATGAGAGACCACATTTATGCTAGCTACCATTTTAGATGTACCTGGAATTCGCTTTACCTAACTCACAGTATTACACTACTTGGTAATGCTCCAAAATGATGATATAGAAAATACAGACTTTGAAAAGTATGTCCCATAGACATAGGCTCACCTACACAGCAAGCACATTCTCTCTCCCTTCTTCCTTTCTCCCCTTCTTCTCCCCTTCTTTTTCTTCTTCCCTCCTCCTTCCCCCTCACCCACTCCCTCCCATTCTCTCTGTAAGCACATAAGTTAAGCATTATCACTAAATAATCAAAAATATCAGCAGAAAATGCCCTCTCATTTTCTAAATATGCATTCATCATGAATATGTAAAATAAGAGAATGACAAATTGGCAGAAACACGTTAATATCTCATCCTGGTTAGAATATATCTTATGCCATTACATCATACTGTGATGTTATTAATTTTTCATTAAGCAAATGCTTCAGTAAATAATCACATTCTGACTTAACTATATTGTGACAGAAGGTGAAATGTGGAGGAAGCAGATATTCATAAGCCATTTGGTTATCTCATGTCAAACAATGATATTGCCAACACTTTCCTGGAATTCAGCCAAATGACAACAGTGTTAAAGAATACAGTATAGATGTCAGATATGCATAATGCAACATTTCTATGCCTTGTGTAAATATTATAATGTGCCATCAATACCTTCAAACAGTAGATAGAATGCCACGACAAATAGTCTACTCCAATTGGCTGTGAGATGCATTACCTGTTTGTCACAAGTAAGCTAAACACAGTGTGATATTTCAAATTTTTTCTATCATGTTAATAGTCAGACAGCTGCCTTCCTTTTATTCTTAAAACCTGAAAGCAAGGTCCTCTTTAGTCAACTCAGTCATTATGCACTGAAAGAAAGAAAACAATTCTGAAAGGTAAGTGTAAGTGATCACCAGAGATTGGACAAGGGCTTTGCAGTGAAGAGTGCCCAGCGAACACCAAGTCCCTCCCACTATGTTTTCTTGGGGCCCATCATACAATAAAACCAACCCCAGCACCAACTTCAGGCAGAGGTGAATGATCAGAAATTACACAAACTCCTGTAAGATTGGAACACCAAAAAGCCACAGGGAAACCTAAGGCCAGGCCACCTCCTCCCCCAGCCCATCCTTCATCACTGCTCACCTCCAAACAAGCCCAAGCAGTAACTGAAAGAACGTGCTGCCTTGGCACCTTCAACTGAAAGGCAGAGGCCAGTGCTCAGAGACAGTAACACGACATGGTCTAACCAGGCAGAGATGTCTTCATCAATAGGGCGTCCCAATAAGCAGAAACCATAGTTCCATGCTTCCTGCTAAGTCCTCTCGCAAACCAAACAGCCACAACAGCACCAGGGCTAAGTGGGGGGACGAACACGGTGCAGATCCTTCCAGACTCAGTAGCTCTCATTATGCATGAAACCAAGCAAACTAAGGGCAATCAGGGAATCTATAAGAAAGAAATTACTCTCTCTGGAATAGAGTTTATAAAAGAAATGTGAGAATATAAGAGGCAAGGGCCACTAGAGTCATCTTTCTTTACCTCACATACTTGCATCATATGAGGTCCACTACATAAGCCTATTATTTCCATGAAATACGAAAAGGGAACAGAAGAAATGATTGTGTTGATCAGCTTGAGTGTGAACCTACCCGGCTTGAGCTCAGGGTCATGGACTAGAGAATGGAGTCATAGACATGACCCCATAGTTGCTGGCTTGAGCCCAAAGTTGTTGGCTTGAGCAAGGGGTCACTCGGTCTGCTGTAGCCCCCCGGTCAAGGCACATATGAGAAAGCAATCAATGAACAACTAAAGTGCCACAACGAAAAATTGATGCTTCTCATCTTTCTCCCTTTCTGTCTGTCTGTCCCTGTCTGTCCTTCTTGCACTCTCTCACTTAAAAATAATAATAGTACCAATACTAATAATAATTTTCCTCAGCTAAAAAAAGATTTGAGGTTCTAGGGCAGGACTCAAAAACTACTACAAAAATAGATGCTTCAGGAAAAAATATACCATGAAAACCAGGGCCTTACCTTTTGTTTCCAAGATATAAAAATCTTACAGATATGCAAAATATGAAACACAATGTCACTGCATTAAAATTAAAATAAGATTAAAAAAATATGAAACACAACTTCAAACTAAACTCTACTAGCTTTAAATTTTAGTTTTATACCAACCAGACACTGTAAAACTGAAAATACTCCATTCTTTTGAAAACAAAGAACAAAACAAATTACGATCCAAGAATGAAACACCCAGTAGGCTCTTGATTAACTGTCAATGTATAAGAACAACAGAAAGTTATTCTTTTACATGCAAATTATCTCAAAGTATTAAAGATATCCTTTCTGCAAGAAAAAATTATAAGTGCATATTTCATGTAACCAAGAGAATTAAAAACTCAAAAACTAAAAACTCAGGTTTGATAATAAGAGAAGATAAATTGATAAACAGATCTTTAAGCTTAATGTCAAAAAAAATCTTCAAATAACTATTTGTTTTATATATTTTAATAATAGCAATTAAAAATTATAAATAGAGCCTGACCAAGAGGTGGCACAGTGAATAGAGCATCAGCCTGGGACGTTGAGGACCCTGGTTTAAAACCCTGAAGTCGCCAGCTTGAGCACAGGCTCACCAGCATGAGCACTGGGTCACTGGCTTGAGCGTAGGATCACAGACATGACACCATGTTTGCTGGCTTGAGCTCCAAGGTGGCTGGCTTGAAGCCACTAGCTTGAGCCTAAGGTTGCTGGCTTGAGCAAGGGGTCCATGGCTTGAGCAAGGGGTCCCTGGTTTGGCTGGAGTCCCCCCCCCCCCACCAATGTACATATGAGAAAGCAATCAATGAACAAATAAGGTGCCACAACAAAGAATTGATGCTTCTCATCTCTTTCCCTACCTGTCTTGTCTGTCCCTGTCTGTCTCTCTCTCTCGTTTAAAAATAAGAATCATAAATAGAAAAATACAATAGTATTGACATAAATAGATATATTATGAAAAGACCCAAGAGGAGTAAAAAGCATGTTAAATTACTGTTAACGTGGTAAACATGAAAGAAAATGATCTCAGAATTCTGGGTTACTTATCCTTAACTGTACAGAAAAAAAGATCCCAATATACTACTGGTAGGAAGAAATCGGATTGAACTTTAAAGAGTACAGTTTGGCAATACAGAACAATTCTTAGAAATTGTAATACCCTTTGAACCAGAAATTACATTTTTTTAAAATGTTCAGTAACATAGTTGAAATTAGCAAAACTAAGGCAATAAGAAATTGGCTAAAAGAAGAAAGAGTGTTTTACAGCCCTGGGAAAATCCCCACACTATATTACAATAGGAGGGGCAAGATGCCACCTGCATTAATGTAAAAACAGTCCAGGTTGGTACGCTTCTTAATATGGCAGGATATTTTCTATTTAATTGACAATAAACATGGATTACTTTCACACAAAAAAATTAACATTACAAATAAGATCATTTACAAAACCTGCTGGTATAATACAGTCTATGATTTGAGTAGGTCTCATCTCTGAACAAAACATATAAAAATATTTTGTCGTTTTCTTTAATAAAATATTTTTCACTGAATTTTTCAATACATTCCTGAGATGCAGCTTCATTGTTTTGGACACCAAAGTTTGGAGATAAATTCATCAAGTGATTCTGAAGAGCTCACTATTAGTAGCTTCTATAATTTTCTAGTCCTATCTGCTGCTAACTCACTTGTAATTTATATAAAATTATTCCAATGTCATTTATATTGATCAGCAATGCTCTTATCCAATTCTAAAATACATGAAATTAAATGGTAGCTATATCACGTATGTTCCAAAAGTCATTTCCCATGCATGTTCGACATCAACTAGAAGCTTAATATGTCTTGCAATGTCTGTTTCTCACCAGCTTATATTGCTAACCTATTCTGGACTGTATCAGGACAGAGCTCACTGCTTTCATAAGTTAGATAATCAGACATCGTATTAAGAGAACTTAAAGCTCTTCTTTTCATCAGATAATTTATCATTAAAATATACACCACTATCCTTATAGGCTAAAAGTGTCATTTTTTTCTTTCGCCACACAGTAACCAACTAACTATTTAATAACAGGAGTTTTTCAATAGTAGCTGTGGAATGAATAAGACATTGTGCTAAGGACTTAGTACAGTGGTTTCTCAAAGTGTGTGCCAGGGTGCACTGGTGCACCCTAAAAGATTTCCAGGTGCAGCCTATGGTATTCTAGAGAAATATGTGCCTATTGGGGACCAAAAAACCAACAGGGTTTTTAGAGTTTAGATTTTTGGGGGACAGAGGTGTGAGGAATTGGCTGTAAGCTGACAGTCTGCCCAACCCCCTACCTCACTTGCCTGATTAGGTTGCAAAAGGCTGTTAAGCTGTGGTGCTGGATTGTTTACACTACCCCCATGTGCCCCGGAAAGACTGAAGGCAAGTTTCTTCTATCCTTTGTTTGGTGTAAAAGTTAAGATTTGCTAAGGGCCTCACTTTGCCCTATAAAGAAAGCCTAAGCTGCAGTTTTGGGCATGCTTTGTTCTTCCCAGCAGCAATTACAGGGCCCTACCAACCCCATAAATTTTCTTAATTCCGCACCGTTCCCACTCGGGACCTGGAATTACTAGCTGTGCTGGTTCATGGCATGTGTCCAGATATAAAAATAAATATAGTTACTTTTACAGAAATACAGCTCTTTTTGTTAACACATCATTATTTTATTTATTATTAACACATCATAACATTATTTTTAGATAAATACACCCAAATAAAATGGATTTCTCAAAAAGAAACATGATATTGAAGAATCTGATTCTGTAAGTGAGCAAAAGTTAAATGTAAATAAAACAGGACTTGAAGGCTGACTGATAGAATTTAATTCATAGCATTTTCCATCACTTAACACTGAATAATATGATTGGATTAGAAACCCATTCATGGAAGCTTCAAGTGATTTTGGTTTAGCATTAACAGAAGAAGAACTGGCAGCTATATCCACTGATGATTAAACATAAGAAATTGTCTCTTGAAGCCTTTTGGATTTCTATAACAGAAGAATGTGTAGCAATATCTAAAAAAGTTTGAGACATTTTACTACAATTTTCAACATCCTATTTATGTGAATTAGGATTTTCTACCCTCAACACAATTAAGAGGAAAAAGAGAGGAATTCTTCAATGTATTGATGAGGAAATGAGTTTGCCTTTCAAATATACACCCAAACATTGAGGAAATCACTAGGACACATCAGGCTCATGTTTCTCATAAACACAAGAATGAAAAAACTTAACACATTCGTGCCGGGACCTGCCAAATTTACTAAATCTTACTAAGAATGTGTCTATGTATCTATATATATAAATATAACATTTTGGTCATTTTTTAATTTTTTAACCCCTTTTTTACGAATTCTAAAAAGCATAACTCAAAAAATACAACATAAAAATTTAATTTTGTTGTATTTATTTCATTTAATTATCATAAAAGCACATTTGGACTTTATGTTATTTCCTTTAATATTTGACTTAATTATTATAACATATTTCTCAGAAATGTGTATATAGTGCACCTACAATTATCTGTAGGATTTTAAATGCGCCCTGACTTCAAAAAGTTTGAGAACCACTGACATACTATGTTTTTTCTTTCTTTGAGAAGAAAAGACTTATTAAGTACAGTAATCTTTGTTTTTAAGGATCACTTTAATGTTTAAAGTTTTAAACTGTTATTTGCAAAAAAAAATAATTAAATGTACATAGAAATACATCATTTTCTCTGAGTTTTGTATATTTAATTAAAAACTATTTCATTCAGTAAACATCTCTATGGCATTTGAACAAATGACTGTATGGTGTACCATCACCCAAAGTCAGACCACTCTCGGTCATCCCACACTTGTCCCCCTTTTCTCCCCTCCCCCAACCTATGTACTCTTATTGATCAATGTCATCCTGTTAAATTTAATTTTCTAAATTAAAAAATGTAAAAAAAAAGATTAAGAGCATATTTTATGCCTAAATTTATAATATTGAGAAAATATAAAAATACTATTTTATTTTATGATTTGCACTACCCAGGTTAGGGGAGTTTTCCATCAATATATTTTCAAATAGGTTTTCATTTCTTAGCTCTCTCCCTTCTTCCAGCACCCCATGATGCAAATGCCGGGGCTCCTTATCCTATCCTCATTTGTTTTGGATTCTTTTTCCTTTTTGCTGCCAATCAGTGGGTGTTCTCTGCTTTTTTTTCTCTTCCAAATCACTAAATGATCCTTTATGGTTGATTCAAAGAAATGTATTCTTTTCAGTTAGTCTACTCTTCATTTCTGACTGGTCCTTTTTTATGTTTCCTATCTCCATTTTTATGTTTCCTATCTCTTTGTTGACATTCTCACTGGTCACTGAGCATCATTATAACCAGTGTTTTGGACTCTGCATCTGGTAGATTGCTTGTCTCCATTTTGTTTAGTTCTTTTTGTGGGTTTTTGCTCTGTTCTTTCATTTGGGACATGTTTGTCTCTTCAGTTTGGCTGTATCCCCATAGAGCTGTTATGTATACAGATCTTGGCAGAGTGAGCTTATTTAAGAGGTGTCTATAGCCCAGTTGTGCAGCCTCCCAGGTCACCTGAGATGGTGCTCTAGGTGCACTCCCCACCGTGGGCTGTGTGCACCCTCGTGTTGTAGTTGAGACTTGACTGCTGTTGGTATATCAATGAGAGGGACTGATTATCAGGTTGATTGACTACAAACACTGGTCATGACCGCGGTGGAGAAGAATCTGATGTGTAAGGGGCCGACTCCATGAAGCAGGACTGGCTTGTAGGACTCGAGTGCCCTTTGAGTCTACTTCTTGAGTGTGTCAAGTGTGGAAGAGGTTGGGTGTTGCTTTGGAGTGGTCTGTGCTAGACTTGGAGGCGCCATGGAGAGGTCAGCTGCTACTACTGCCAGGCCTGGGGCCACTGAGCAAGTGTATGGGGCACATCAAGTCCAGATGCTGCTAGTTGGAAAGATTTTAGCAAAGTCCAAGCATAAGCCAAGACAGTCTGTTTGTATAGAAAAGGCACAGGAAACAGCTTGGGCGGGTCCACAAGTTGAGAGGGACGAAGTCTCAGGGAATCACCAGGGTGAGGCAAACAGTGTCAGCCAGGTTGACGAAGACTCAGATATGGTGCCCACTTGCTAGCTCTGTTGGGGGAGGGCTCAGCACAGGAGCAATGGCCTCTGCCAGCACTCTGTCTTTCAGGGAGAAAGCTGCCCTTCCAGCACTTGCTGGACCATTCACTGCCAAGGTTTGCCACCGGCACCTTTTGAGCTCCTGTGAGTCCAAGTAAGTCCATGCACGGGCCCCTTAAGAGGAACACCTGGAACTCCAGAAGACTCCATCTCACTCAACCACAATTTCACAGGTTTTCACTGTCAGAAGTTATAGGGCCTTCTCCTTCCAGCATGGAACTCTGGGTTGGGGGGCCTAGTATGGGGCTGGGACCCCTTGCTCTTCAGGGGTGAACTGTGCAGCTGAGATACCCCTCCTGAATATTATCCACCATAAGTGGGTGTAGGACCAGCCTGTTCAGTGTCTCTACCCCTCCTACCAGTCTCAGTAAGGCTTCTTTAATTCCCTAGTTGTAGGACTTCATTCAGCCAGATTTTAGATGGTTCTGAATGACAGTTGTTCTGTAGTGTAGTTGTATTTCTGATGTGGTTGTGGGGTGATGAGAGAGTATTGCATTTACCTACACCACTGTCCTGATCGGAAGCCCTATCTCTATACTTTTTAAGTTCATCACTCTTTTTTCTCAATACTAAAACAATCCACCTTAAAAGCAATTTACATGATATTTATCAAGATGTTGCAGTTGTTGCAAACTTAATAATATTCTTTCTGAAAAACACTCAAGGCCCTGGCTGGTTGGCCAAGTGGTAGAGTATTGGCCCACAGTGTGGAAGTCCCAGGTTTGATTCCTGGCTAAGGCACACAGGAGAAGCGCCCATCTGCTTCTCCACCCCTCCCCCTCTCCTTCCTCTCTGTCTCTCTTCCTCTCCCGCAGCCAAGGCTCCATTGGAGCAAAGTTGGCCCGGGTACTGGGGATGGCTCTATGGCCTCTGCCTCAGGCGCTAGAATGGCTCTGGTTGCAACAGAGCTATGCCCTAGATAGGCAGAGCATCGCCCCCTGGTGGGCGTGCCAGGTGGATCTGGTCGGGTGCATGCGGGAGTTTTTTTCTACTTCCCCGCTTCTCACTTCAGAAAAATACAAAAAAATAAACAAAACCAAAAAAAACAAAAACAAAAACCTAAAACACTCATACCTTGAAGCCCAAAACTTGATTGAAATTATCAACACTTTTACTTAATACAGAAAAACAATTCCTGGCTTTACCTCACAATTAACAAGGAATTATGTTAAAATAATAATAACTGTATCCTCTTTTTACAGTAATGATCAAACTGACTCCCACAGGCCACAAAATCAAATAAGAAGTTAATGGAAAAAAGATAAAACAACCCATTTCTACATCAGTGCACTCTATCTACTAACTGGCTCTCTCGCATTGTAAATTTCAATTCGTTGCAGTAATTTTTATCAAGTGTGCAATTCTTGGTAAGGATTTATGCAAATATTTCAAAGCTATGCTGCAATATATTATACTGTTCTGTCCTCTTCTACTTTACTTTTCCTTTTTAAAATGCCGATTGTATTCTACAAGATTTATTTTATGACTCATTCATGGGTCACAAACAGCACTTTCAAAAAACACTGCTTCATGCTGTAAGAAGGATGCAATGGATGATGAAAAGAAGCATAAAAAAATTCATACACCTAAAGCCTGGGCGTATCGCACTGAAAATGCCTGCCTTAAACACAATGTCTCTGCTGTGGCCTCAGCTCCCCTCTGCCTGCCGGCCACCCACTTTTTAATCACATACCCAGAGTTTCAGCTCTGTATTTCTACTCACCGAGTTAGGATTTTTGAAATAAGAACAGTTTATTTCTTTAAAAATTGTTATAATGTGTTAGCAATATTAATGGTAATGACTATACAGACTTTAGTGGTTGTATATTTGAGATAGTTGAGAATTCCAGGCAGATCTTTGAGCTGGAATTAAGGATGACACTATCCATCCAAACCTCGGAAGATAATCTTGGGCTGTTCTAGTAATCAGGCTCAGCACAGTGGGGTGATGGGAAGCCTTGTGGAGATGGTGTAGTATGTTGGGTAAGAGGGACAGGCTCTGGAATCAGATTTTCTGGGTTCAATCTCTTCCTTCCTGTGTTATTGCTGGGCAGTTTCCCTAGTTTAAAAATAGATAACAAGAACATCTATCTCATAGAATCATTCAGGGTATAAACAAGAGTTAACATGTACAAAACATTTAGAACAGCACTGATACATGATAAACACACAATGGATGTTAATAACTGTATATTTACATGATTTCTTTCTTAACATTTTGTGAGCATTGTAAGGTATGTCCTCTAATGCCTCTGTTGTTTATAAAAAACACATTTTGAAAACACTCTTTTGTATTTATTACTCTTTTCTTCTATTATTAGCATAGATATTTTTATTGGTTGATTTTAGAGCGAGAGAGAAACATCATTGATTTGTTGTTCCACTTTTCGTGTATTCATTGGTTGACTCTTGTATGTGCCCTGAGTGGGGATCAAACCTGCAAACTTGGTATATAGGGACAACGCTCTAATCAACTGAGCTACCCAGCCAGGGTGTTCAGCATGGGCATATGTTATAATGCCACTTCCAGAAGAACTTGCAGTTAATGTATAGTATTTCATCATCTATTGTTGAATCTTACCAGGTAAGGTTGAATGAACACAAAACAAATATATAGAGAGTTATTCAGAGGAATAGACCAAAGATGCTTTGGAAACAGAGAATGATGCAAATATTTATGTCTGTGAAAAGATTCATGGGAAAGAGGATACTTAAATTGCCTTGAAGTGTGAATAAGTTTGGCAAATGAGAAGTTCAGGAGGCATCACAAGATTTTTAGCAGGAAAAACGTTAATGTTTGGCATTTATACGAAAATTTTAGAAGGAATTTAGAAAATAATTTGGAGGGAGTGAGGTTAAAAACAGATACAATTTCAAAATGACTGGAATATTCAAGGGGAAGGTTGCCCAGTTGAGAACCGAGGCAGGAAGGATGGAATGAAAATAAAGATTAAGTGTGACTGCATGAATTAACAGGAGTTAGTGGTGATGATCTATGAAGCAGATGATAAAGCGGAACACAGGTAAATTATAAGACTTTGAGCTTGACTGTTAAGTAATAATGTGATTCTATTAGTATCCTATTGCTACTGCAACAAACTACCATAAACTTGGTGCAAACCAACATAAATTTATTCTCTTTTTACTAGGGAGGTCAGAAGTTCAAAACTAGTCTCTCTGAATTAATGCCAAGCTGTCAGTAGTGCTGGTTCCTTTTGGGGGCTTTGTGGGGAGGAACTGTCTTCCTGCATTCTTCAGTTGGCTTTTTGTAGTGGCCTCCTATACTCTTCGGCCTGTGGCCCCTTCCTCCTTTCTCAAACTGCATCACAACAAGCCCAGTTCACTCATCAGTTTGCCTTTCCTCTACTTCAATTCTTCTTGAATTCATCTTATAAAACCCAATTGATTAGATTATGTCCACCTGCATAACTGGGGCTAATATCTACTTCCTTAACCTAATCACATACAAATAAAAACATTCACAGGTTCCGGGGATTAATATATTTACACATTTGGAGGTGTCGTTATTCAGCAGCCCATAGTGATAAAAGGAAATCCAGTACAGGAGGGAAGAGACCGAGTTTATTTGAGCTCTGCCACATTGCAGGTGTCTTTACATGCGGAGGCAGTTTTCTCTAGGAGAGGAAAAACACTGACTTAGATTACGAGAGCCTTGGGGGAGAGAATATGACTTCATCACTCCACTGATATCTCCTTGTATGAGACCTGGGACATAACAGCCATGACTTGTCTTATAAGAAGTGAAGAATAGGAGATGACGTCAGAGTAATGGCGGGGTAGGAAGCGATACCGATAAATCTCCCCCAAAACTCAACAAGATCTTCAACCAGAAACAGAAAAACCTATACTTGGAGCCTCCAGATGCTTCGCAATACACCCGAAGGTATGGTCGAGTGAAAAATTGGCTAAATATATAACCAAACCCCAAAGGAAATAGGGAGTAAGAAATGCTCTGCCTTCCTCACTAACCTAAACAGGGCGGCTTTCTCTGGTAACTGTGAATATAGAAACGGAGGCGGGCAAAGGGGGTGAATAGATCCAGGCCGTGGCACAAACGGCCGAACCAGGCTGTGGCACGGAGATCCAAGCCGAGGAAAAACTGATCCTGTGGCAACCCGGGCAATACAAGCTAACACTCACGCCAAACCCAAACAAAGAAAGGTAAGCGGGGAAGCCATTTTACCCAATCTCCTGGTCGGTGCGCAGTTAGTGGGCGAGAGATTTCTTCCTAAGCCCCGGGAGTGGGTGCTCGTGTTACCCCACAGAGAGGCAGAGTCAGAGGCCTTTCTGTGGGCAGAAAGCAGAATCTCTGGGTAGCCCCAGCGCCCTGGGAAAGCCGTGCACGGGAGAGAGCGAGAACTAATTCCAACAGTGGAAATTTTCCGTGCTGGTGTGGGTTTCACTCAGAGGGAAACGCCGCCAGCCTCATATCCTGGTCTGCGCACGCAGATAGGGAGTGAGAGATTCCTCCGAGTGCCTCGGCAGTGTGCGCCCATGTTATCGCACAAAGGGGCAGAGTCAGGGGCCTTTGTGTGGGCCAAAGCGGAATCTCGGGCAGCCCCAACGCCTTGCAAAAGCCACGCACGGGGACGGAGCGAGAGCCAATTCCAACACTGCAACTTTTCCATGCGGTTGGGGTTTTCACTCAGAGCGTGAGACTGCTGGCCAAATAACCTGGTCTGCACGCGCAGACAGTGAGTGAGAGTTTCCTCCAAGCGCCCCGGAAGAGGGCGCCCGCCTGTGTTACCGGACAGAGTGGCAGAGCCAGACGTCTTTGAGTGAGCAGAAACCCCGCCTGATTATGCTAGCAGCTCTGACTGACTGAGCCTTACCCAGAGCCCTGTGCTGAGTGGAAATAGAGTGGGGAGTTGCCAGCTCTTTGAGCCTCTTACTATCCAGGCAGAAGCAGCAGCAACCCCATAGCTGGATTATCAGGCTACTAATTAAGGAAGGAAAGACTAGGAGAAAGGCTCCAGGAACACGGACTCTCTCACTGTCGGAGCCTATAAATGCTAATGAGCCTCGACTGCCAACGAGACTAAAGCACAATACATGTTATTGCCATAGAGACTTATCAACTGCAAACCTCTACCTGAGTGTGCCAAAGGGGCAGAACCTGGGGTACAGAGTCACCGAACAGGAAGAGGGAGAGAAAAGAAAAAGCAAGAAGATAACCTCTCAAAATCAAGAATAATCTGCAGATTTTATAACCTATCCCATTTTATTATATTTGTTCGTTTGTTTCTCTTATCTTCATTCTTGATACTTTTTTTCCTCCTCCAATTTGACCGATTAACTCTCTGCCGGTCTTACTCTCTCCTCTCCATGAACTACACTACCCATAAGTGTAACATCTCCCATTATCTTTTCTCTCCTCTTCCTTTCTCTCTATGAGGGTTGCACTCCAAAACCCTTAACACTCTCTCTCTCTCTCTCTCTCTCTCTCTCTCTCTCCTTTCTTTTTTCTTCTTTTAGTGGTTCCCTCTTTTTTTCTCTCTCTCTCTTTCTTTTCTCCCTCTATATTAGTTTCTTCCTTTCTCCTTTACATCTCCTCTCATTCAAACCTCAATAACAAACAAATTATCTTATCTGGGACTCAAAATTATGTTTGTGGCATTTTGGGGGGTTTTTACTTCACCTTTTTAACTCACTAGCAGTGCTCCCATCCATGGCTCTCCATTTTATCTAGTTCTTGTTCCAATAATTACAATGGTAATTTTTTAATTTGTCCCCCCATTTTTCTCTTTTCCTCTTATTCCTCTCATCATAACTCTTAGACAACCAACACCTAAAAGCAAATCATTTTATTCTTGACCCAAATTTTTTCCTTATTTGCTTTATGTGGATCCATACCCCCTTTTTTTTTCTTCTTTTTTTTGCCCCTTTATTACTTTTCCCCAATTCAGGCCCTCCATCACAGGCATTGTTTGTTATAATTCACAGTTCACCACAAGATTTTCCCAAGAAAGAGGGGAGAGGAGAAGAGAGGAAAAAAGGAGGGGGGGAATAATTTGCTTTTTTAAAAATTTTTATTTTATTTTATTTTTCTTTATTTCATTATTAATTTGTTTTTAAAAAAAAACAACCCTTTTTGATTTTTTATTTATTTGTTTAACTTTTTATTCTTTATTAAATCTCATTAATACTATCAACAAAACCACCCTCAGATGCCATTAAGGAAGAGAAAATCAAATATCATGGATACAAAAGAAAGAGAGGTAACACAGCTAGATGAGGAAAAATCTATGGAGAAAACATTTAATATATTGGAAACCTTGGAGCTAAATGACAGAGAATTCAAGATAGAAATCCTAAAAATCCTCTGAGATATATAAAAAAACACAGAAAGGCAATTTAGGGAGCTCAGAAAACAACTCAATGAACACAAAGAATATATGTCCAAGGAAATTGAAACTATAAAAACAAATCAAACAGAGATGAAAAACTCAATTCACAAGCTGAAAAACAAAGTAACAAGCTTAGCTAATAGAACAGGTCAGATAGAAGAGAGGATTAGTGAAATAGAAGACAAGCAACTTGAGGCACAACAGAGAGAAGAAGAAAGAGACTCAAAAATTAAAAAAAATGAGATAGCCCTACAGGAATTATCTGACTCCATCAAAAAGAATAACATAAGAATAATAGGTATATCAGAGGGAGAAGAGAGAGAAAATGGAATGAAGAACATACTCAAACAAATAATAGATGAGAACTTCCCAAGCCTGTGGAAAGAACTAAAGCCTCAAGTTCAAGAAGAAAACAGAACTCCGAGTTTTCTTAACCCCAACAAACCTACTCCAAGGCATATCATAATAAAATTGGCACAAACCAACAGCAAAGAAAAAATTCTCAAGGCAGCCAGGGAAAAGAAGAATACAACATATAATGGAAGGCCCATTAGATTATCATCAGATTTCTCAGCAGAAACTCTACAAGCTAGAAGAGAGTGGACCCCAATATTTAAAGTCCTGAAAGAGAGGAACTTTCAGCCACGAATACTATACCCATCAAAGCTATCCTTCAAATATGAAGGAGAAATAAAAACATTCACAGATACAGAAAAGATGAGGGAATTTATCATCAGAAAACCCCCACTCCAGGAATTACTAAAGGGGGTTCTCCAATCAGATACAAAGAACAAAATAAAACAGAGCCACAAGTAAAAGCTCAAAGAAGAACACAATAAAACCAAATTTAAACTGTGACAACAACAAAAAGAAAGAGGAGGAGCAGATGGAGATTAACAGTAGCAAAGGACGATGGAGTGCAAAAGTACTCACAAAATAGTTCGCTACAATGAACAGGGTAGGGACCCTTTTCATTACTCAAAGGTAAACACCATTGAAAAAACCACCACAGAAGCACAGGAGATAAAAGAGATAGCAACAGAGGAAAGATGTATGGAATACAACCAAATAAAAACAAAAGATAGAAAAACGAAAGAGAAGGATCAAACAAGACACAAAACTAACAGAAAGAAAGATATAAAATGGCAATAGGGAACGCACAAGTATCAATAATTACACTAAATGTAAACGGAATAAACTCACCAATAAAAAGGCACAGAGTAGCAGAATGGATTAAAAAAGAAAATCCAACTGTATGCTGCCTACAGGAAACTCATCTAAGTAACAAGGATAAAAACAAATTCAAAGTGAAAGGCTGGAAAACAATACTCCAAGCAAATAACATCCAAAAAAAGCAGGTGTAGCAATACTCATATCAGATAATGCTGACTGCAAGACAGGAAAAGTACTCAGAGACAAAAATGGCCATTTCATAATGGCTAAGGGGACACTGAATCAAGAAGACATAACAATTCTTAATATATATGTACCAAACCAAGGAGCACCAAAATATATAAGACAGCTACTTATTGATCTTAAAACAAAAACTGACAAAAATACAATCATACTTGGAGACCTCAATACACCGCTGACGGCCTAGATCGGTCATCCAAACAGAGAATCAACAAAGACATAGTGGCCTTAAACAAAACACTAGAGCACCTGGATATGATAGACATCTACAGGACATTTCATCCCAAAGTGACTGAGTATACGTTTTTCTCCAGTGTACATGGATCATTCTCAAGAATTGACCATATGTTGGGCCACAAAAACAACATCAGCAAATTCAGAAAAATTGAAGTTGTACCAAGCATATTTTCTGATCATAAAGCCTTGAAACTAGAATTCAACTGCAAAAAAGAGGAAAAAAATTCCACAAAAATGTGGAAACTAAACAACATACTTTTAAAAAATGAATGGGTCAAAGAAGAAATAAGTGCAGAGATCAAAAGATATATACAGACTAATGAAAATGACATTACGACATATCAGAATCTATGGGATGCAGCAAAAGCAGTGATAAGAGGGAAGTTCATATCACTTCAGGCATATATGAACAAACAAGAGAGAGCCAAGTGAACCACTTAACTTCCCACCTTAAGGAACTAGAAAAAGAAGAACAAAGACAACCCAAAACCAGCCGAAGAAAGAAGATAATAAAAATCAGAGCAGAAATAAATGAATTAGAGAACAGAAAAACTATAGAAAAAATTAATAGAACAAGGAGCTGGTTCTTTGAAAAGATCAACAAAATTGACAAACCCTTGGCAAGACTTACCAAGGAAAAAAGAGAAAGAACTCATATAAACAAAATCCAAAATGAAAGAGGAGAAATCACCACGGACACCATAGATATACAAAGAATTATTGTAGAATACTATGAAAAACTTTATGCCACTAAATTCAACAAACTAGAAGAAATGGATAAATTCCTAGAACAATACAACCTTCCTAGACTGAGTCAAGAAGAAGCAGAAAGCCTAAACAGACCTATCAGTAGAGAAGAAATAGAAAAAACCATTAAAAACCTCCCCAAAAATAAAAGTCCAGGCCCTGACGGCTATACCAGCGAATTTTATCAAACATTCAAAGAAGACTTGGTTCCTATTCTACTCAAAGTCTTCCAAAAAACTGAAGAAGCAATACTTCCAAACACATTTTATGAGGCTAACATAACCCTCATACCAAAACCAGGCAAGGATGGCACAAAAAAAGAAAACTACAGACCAATATCTCTAATGAATACAGATGCTAAAATACTAAACAAAATACTAGCAAATCGAATACAACAACATATTAAAAAAATAATACATCATGATCAAGTGGGATTCATCCCAGAATCTCAAGGATGGTTCAACATACGTAAAACAGTTAACGTAACACACCATATCAACAAAACAAAGAACAAAAACCACATGATCTTATCAATAGACGCAGAAAAGGCTTTCGATAAAATACAACACAATTTTATGTTTAAGACTCTCAACAAAACGGGTATAGAAGGAAAATATCTCAACATGATAAAGGCCATATATGATAAACCATCAGCTAACATCATATTAAATGGCACTAAACTGAAGGCTTTCCCCCTTAAATCAGGAACAAGACAGGGTTGTCCACTCTCTCCACTCTTATTTAATGTGGTACTAGAGGTTCTAGCCAGAGCAATCAGACAAGACAAAGAAATAAAAGGCATCCATATTGGAAAAGAAGAAGTAAAGGTATCACTTTTTGCAGATGATATGACCCTATACATCGAAAACCCCAAAGAATCCACTTAAAGACTACTAGAAACAATAAGCCAATACAGTAAGGTTGCAGGATACAAAATTAACATACAGAAGTCAATAGCCTTTCTATATGCCAACAATGAAACAATTGAGAACGAACTCAAAAGAATAATCCCCTTCACGATTGCAACAAAAAAAAATAAAATACTTAGGAATAAACATAACAAAGAATGTAAAGGACTTATATAATGAAAACTATAAACCATTGTTAAGGGAAATCGAAAAAGATATAATGAGATGGAAGAATATACCTTGTTCTTGGCTAGGAAGAATAAATATAATCAAGATGGCTATATTACCCAAAGCAATATACAAATTTAATGCAATTCCCATCAAACTTTCAATGACTTTTTTAAAGAAATAGAGCAAAAAATCATCAGATTTTTATGGAACTATAAAAAACCCCGAATAGCCAAAGCAATCCTAAAGAAAAAGAATGAAGCTGGGGGCATTACAATACCTGACTTCAAACTCTATTATAGGGCCACGACAATCAAAACAGCATGGTATTGGCAGAAAACTAGACACTCAGACCAATGGAACATTGGCCGGTTGGCTCAGCGGTAGAGCATTGGCCTAGCGTGCGGAGGACCCGGGTTCGATTCCCGGCCAGGGCACACAGGAGAAGCGCCCATTTGCTTCTCCACCCCTCCGCCGCGCTTTCCTCTCTGTCTCTCTCTTCCCCTTCCGCAGCCAAGGCTCCATTGGAGCAAAGATGGCCCGGGCGCTGGGGATGGCTCTGTGGCCTCTGCCTCAGGCGCTAGAGTGGCTCTGGTCGCAACATGGCGACGCCCAGGATGGGCAGAGCATCGCCCCCGGTGGGCAGAGCGTCGCCCCTGGTGGGCGTGCCGGGTGGATCCCGGTCAGGCGCATGCGGGAGTCTGTCTGACTGTCTCTCCCTGTTTCCAGCTTCAGAAAAATGAAAAAAAAAAAAATATAAAGTCCAGAAATAAAACCACATATATATAGTCAAATAATTTTTGATAAAGGAACCAACAACACACAATGGAGAAAAGAAAGCCTCTTCAAGAAATGGTGCTGGGAAAACTGGAAGGCCACATGCAAAAGAATGAAACTGGACTACAGTCTCTCCCCCTGTACAAAAATTAACTCAAAATGGATCAAAGATCTAAACATAAGACCTGAAACAATTAAGTACAGAGAAGAAGACATAGGTACTCAACTCATGGACCTGGGTTTTAAAGAGCATTTTATGAATTTGACTCCAAAGGCAAGAGAAGTGAAGGCAAAAATTAATGAATGGGACTACATCAGACTAAGAAGTTTTTGCTCAGCAAGAGAAACTGATAGCAAAATAAACAGACAGCCAACTAAATGGGAAATGATATTTTCAAACAACAGCTCAGATAAGGGCCTAATATCCAAAATATACAAAGAACTCATAAAACTCAACAACAAACAAACAAACAATCCCATAAAAAAATGGGAAGAGGATATGAACAGACACTTCTCCCAGGAAGAAATACAAATGGCCAACAGATATATGAAAAGATGCTCATCTTCTTTAGCTATTAGAGAAATGCAAATCAAAACGGCAATGAGATACCACCTCACACCTGTTCGATTAGCTATTATTAGCAAGACAGGTAATAGCAAATGTTGGAGAGGCTGTGGAGAAAAAGGAACCCTCATACACTGTTGGTGGGAATGTAAAGTAGTACAACCATTATGGAAGAAAGTATGGTGGTTCCTCAAAAAACTGCAAATAGAACTACCTTATGACCCAGCAATCCCTCTACTGGGTATATACCCCAAAAACTCAGAAACATTGATACGTAAAGACACATGCAGCCCCATGTTCATTGCAGCATTGTTCACAGTGGCCAGGACATGGAAACAACCAAAAAGCCCTTCAATAGAAGACTGGATAAAGAAGATGTGGCACATATACACTATGGAATACTACTCAGCCATAAGAAATGATGACATCGGAACATTTACAGCAAAATGGTGGGATCTTGATAACATGATACGAAGCGAAATAAGTAAATCAGAAAAAACCAGGAACTGCATTATTCCATACATAGGTGGGACATAAAAGTGAAACTAAGAGAAATTGATAAGAGTGTGGTGGTTACGGGGGGGGGGGAGGAGGGGGGAATGGGAGAGGGAAAGGGGGAGGGGGAGGGGCACAAAGAAAACAAGATAGAAGGTGACAGAGGACAATCTGACTTTGGGTGATGGGTATGCAACATAACTGAACGACAAGATAACCTGGACTTGTTATCTTTGAAAATAAGTATCCTGATTTATTGATGTCACCCCATTAAAAAAATAAAATTAAAATAAATAAATAAATAAGAGTGGAAATTTACTGATGTGCTCTAGGCAAAATGTTTTATTAAATCAGGTAGACTTGATCCAATAAAGCATTGACAAATGTAGATGTTCTTTCTCAAATGAATTTGATTTCTTCTACAAATAAAATGTATAAAAGTGAATACAATTAAATGTATATAAATTGTGAAAAAAAAGTGAAGAATAATAGACTCAATAAATCAACATTTTTAGTTTTAAGAAAATTCATGTGAAAGACTGCCTCACACAAAATATTTTCCCCAAAACATCTGAAAACTGAGAGAACAAATGTCCAAATATGAGGGGTTTTTTTCCATATTAATGTTATTGATGTCCACAAGTTAGGGAAAGCATGCCCAGTAAAGAGAAAGGCAGACGAGGCTTTGAAGGCAGCCAACCCCTAAGGAAAGGAGCAGTTTCTGTGGGTTCCCAGTATTCTAGCATAGTGCTGCTTGTAACTGCTCGGTTTTGTCTAATATTCCTAGCCCAGTTTTTGGTTCAATTAATATGATCACAGACTCTGTGTTCATTTGTTTCAGACTTGGATAGAGTGTTGAAGTGCCAGTGAATTCACAGGCAATTTAGCATTTTCTCCTGCTGTGGTCCATCTGTATCCAACGGGTCTGAGAGCCAAAACCCATCAGTTTCTCCAGCTCGATGGCCACACGCCACATGGCCCTCCTCACCCGCTGCCCAGGAATCAAGGAAACAAGGTTTTAAAATCATTAAGATGCTGGCTCTTTCTTAGAAGCATTATTATAGCGAGGTGATATCACTTCCTAATGTTACCATTTTGTTAAACTTAAATTGTCCATTTAATAGTATGATGAAGACTGTGTCCCCTATCCCCACACCCACCAAGTTCATATACTAAACCCTAATCCTAGTACCTCAGAATGTGACTGCATTAGGAGAAAGGGCATTTCAAGAGCTGCTTAAATTCAAATGAGTTCTTAGCACATGCCCTAATCCAATCTAACCGGTGTCCTTATAAGAGGAGGAAGTAGACACACAAAGGTGACATCAAAGATGTGCAGGCACACAGAAAAAGCCATGAGAGAACACAGCAAAAAGGTGGCCACGTGCAAACCAAGAAGAGCAGACTCTGAAACTATCAAACCTGCCCTGATCTTGAACTTCCAGTCCCCAGAACTGTGATACCTGTTGTTTAAGCCACATCTCTGGTATTTTGTTAACGGCAGCCCAAGCAGACTGATACAGACTTTGGTACCATGAAGTGCAGTGCTGCTGTGGCAATACCACAAACGTGGAAATGCACAAGACAAGACGCTAAAAGTCCACAAAATTCAGATCATTGTATAAATATGCTGATGACCAAAGATACAGTTATTTTCAGACAATATTGTTACTTTTTAAATTTTTACTTATAGTTGGTATATAGTATTATAGTGGTTTCAGGTGCACAACATAGTAACTCAACATACCATCTGTCAATCTGTCACAGCACAATTTCAAATCATTGACTACATTCCTCATGTTGTATATTATTACATCACTGTGATTTATTTTATCAATGGAAGTTTACACTTATTAACCCCCTTCCCCTCTTCTGTCTATCCTCCCACCTCTAGCAATCATAAATTTGTTCTCTGTATCTGTGAGTTTCCTTCATGTTTGTTTGATTGTTTTTTACATTCCAAATAAAAATGAAATCCGATGATGTTGGTTCTTTTCTGACTTGTTTCACTTGGCATGACACTCTCATCGAGGAGCACATGGAGAGCCATGTGCTTCAGATCACAGATGAGCTGGGAAGAAGCTATACATGACACTACAGTGCACATTAGGGAAAAACCTAAATTTTAAAAAATACTTACCTTGTGAGTTGCCATGACCTTAACACCCTCCTGGGGTATGAATAAAGAAGTTCTCCTAGCTTTTGCAAGTTAAGGTGACAGGGTATGGCTCCCTGGGGGTCTCTAGAAGTGCTGGCCTATATTACAGAACTCACACCACAAGAAGCAATATCCACATACACCAAAAGGTGCATGCAGGATGAACCCACTCCTTCTAGAGAGATGTTCCACCATCAAAATCGACATTCTCGTGTTTCTCTAACCAATTGTCGATTAAAAATTGTCAAAGAATATTTGCTTTCATGTAACTCAACTTATTTGATTCTCACATTAGCCCTGTCAAGTAAACATATAATAATTTTATTTTCCCCATTTAATAGATAGGGAAATTGAGGCTCAAATTATGTATATGTAACAGTACACAATTATTTTGCAAAGGCAGAAACCAACCTTTCAGACCACAATAGTGTCTTCATTTAAAATAATTAGATGACATGGTACTATTATATTGTTGGCTTTCATTATAGACAAAGTATACTTTGGAAAAGTGTGTGTAAAGCACATTACTAGCAACAAGATTAATACACCCATTGATCTGCTCAACACAACAAAAAGTTATCCTGTGTTTGAAACAATACAATTTTTCTGTTCTCAAAAATAATGCCCTCAGCCTGATCTGTGGTGGTGCAATGGGTAAAGCGTCAACATGGAATGCTGAGGTCACCGGTTCAAAACCTCAGGCTTGCCTAGTCAAGGCACGTATGGGAGTTAATGCTTTCTGCTCCTTTCCCTTTCTCTCTCTCTGTCTCTCTCTCTCTCTGTCTCTTCTCTCTAAAATGAATAAATAAAATCTATAAAAAAAGCTGCATCATTTTAAAAAAATAACGACCTCAGTCATTAGAGAAAACAATTTGTGTATATTGAAAAGATAAAATAATAAATACATCACATTAGTTTGGCAACTTCATTTATCCACTGATTTCATGAATATCTTATTAAGAGTTAACCAAATGCCAGTGGCTGATCTAGCTGCTAGAGAAAGCACATTAAGATGATGAAAATCTGATTTTGAGGTGCACACACAACTTAGAAATACAGACATAAAATGAACAGCTACCTTGAAATACAGGTGAGTAAAACAGTATAGGTCTAAATACTGTTACAAGAGTATGAGGAAGGAAACACTTAGCCTGGGGTGGGGAGGCATGGAAATAGGCAATTCTTCACATTTGAATGCCACAGACTGTTTTAAGTACAAAAACGGTAAAAAATATACTGTAATAACATCAACTGCAGACTTCAATTCTATTATAACATATTCGTTGCCATATTCATGCTAAAATACTGTGTTCTCTGGGAATACTCAGAAACTGGGATTGGGAATCAAGTGTAATGATACATTAGTTTGAGATATACCTCAAGAGGATCTGTGTGTGTGTTTACTGTGTGAGATGATAAGAAATGCCAGTACTTGGCCCTGGCCGGTTGGCTCAGCGGTGGAGCGTAGGCTTGGCGTGCGGGGGACCCAGGTTCGATTCCCGGCCAGGGCACATAGGAGAAGCGCCCATTTGCTTCTCCACCCCCCCCTCCCCTCTGTCTCTCTCTTCCCCTCCCGCAGCGGAGGCTCCATTGGAGCAAAGATGGCCCGGGCGCTGGGGATGGCTCCTTGGCCTCTGCCCCAGGCACTAGAGTGGCTCTGGTCGCAGCAGAGCAATGCCCCAGAGGGGCAGAGCATCGCCCCCTGGTGGGCAGAGCGTCGCCCCTAGTGGGTATGCCGGGTGGGTCCCGGTCGGGCGCTTGCGGGAGTCTGTCTGACTGTCTCTCCCCGTTTCCAGCTTCAGAAAAATACAAAAAAAAAAAAAAAAAAGAAATGCCAGTACTTTTACTTTCGTGCTCCATCTGCAGGAAAAACAAGCAGGCACCCAGACACCTTAGTCTAATCGATCCCTTCCAAAAGGGCATTAGCCCTGAGGGTCCGAGGAAGATGTCCAGCATTACACACACATCAAGAAAAAGAGCTGCTTTGCCTGGCTTAGGACAGTGCCTTCCCTTGGGTACAAAGGTGTATCTATTCCAGTTTATTTTGTGTTTCCAGTTTATTCATTGCAAAAACTGCATATCACACTGACATCTTTGGATAATGTAATAAACATCTATTTCCCTTCATGGTTGGAAAATACGTTAGCGAGCTGTCTTAGATTCTAGAACTGAGAATCTAGGAAAGGTAGATGTGAACATTTCCCCTTTGATGAACCTCTCAGAGTAAATATTGAAAATTTTCCATGTCCAGCATCTAACATTTAGTCTAGTACATACCACAAACTCAATAAATTGTTCAGTGAGAGAAGTAAAGGTGGGAGGGAAAGAAAGAGGGAGGGCAGTAATGGAAGGTCAGTGGAGAGCCCATTTTCCCTCAGGGTTCCCTTTATCCTGACAACCTCCACCAGACTGGCACGTGCCCCTCCCAAAAGCCAGCTCATTGTTTCCACATGCGGGAGCAGGCTTTAACCCATGCCTAAAACCGTTATCAACACTCTATACCTCCTTGACCCCGTAAGTGAGTATATAAGTTTCCTATAGATGACATAAGAAACGACCACAAATTGAGTCACTTCAAAAGCAATATAAATATAATATCTTATAGTCCTGGACGTCAGAAGTATAAAATGGGGTCTCACTGGGCTAAAATGAAGGGCCCACCAGGGCTGTGTCCCTGCTAGAGGCTCTGAGGAGAGTCTCTGCCCCCTCCGAGGCCACCTTCACACCTGACCTTCCGGCTCTCCCTCCTCCTTGGGAGACAGCCACAGTCTCTATCAAAGATCTTACTCTTTCTTCCCCCACATTTAAAAGGCCCTTCTCATGACACCAAGCCAACTGCATAATCTAGGATGTTCTCTTTACCTCAGGTCAGTTGAATAGCAACCTTACTTCACCCTCGCCACAGAACATGATATATTTGAGGATTCTGGGAATCAGAACATGGGCTTTTTTGAGATGATTCTGTCTACAACAGTGGGGAAGCTCTGCGGCCAGTCTACACTGATCCCAGAATTTCCTAATGGGATGAAACGCTAGTTGCCTATAGCGTTGACTTTCTTGATAATGCCACTGTAATCCATGTCTACATTTTCCGTTTAGCCATCTCACTTTCCTGCTCTCTCCTAGTGTTTCCTAGAATCACCTCTCCAAAACATTAGTTGTATTTAAATCCACATCTGTGGGTACCATGCTAAGGGAATCCAGACTAGACAATGGACACCTGGCAGGGTAGAGGAAATGTACCACCCTGATATAATGATTAACCCTGATATAAGATGATATGATCTTCTCTCTCTCTCTCTGTCTCTCTCTCTCTCTCTGTTTCTCTCTCTCTCTCTCTCTCTCTCTCTCACACACACACACACACACACCACATTACATATTCTCGTGTCCTTGCATAAAATTACTTGTGTTGTTCTAACTACTGACAGGGGATTGTGTCTACCACACGTTTGGTTTGACTCTGAGAGTCCTGTACTGTGGCATACAAATAGTAGAGGAGCATTGGCACCTGATAGAACAAGTTTTATCCTGTTATCATATTTTTATATATTTTTTAAGATTTTATTTATTCATTATAGAGAGGAGAGAGAGAGAGAGAGAGAGAGAGAGAGAGAGAGAGAGAGAGAAGAGAGAGAGAGAGAAGGGGGAGGAGCAGGAAGCATCAACTCCCATATGTGCCTTGACCAGGCAAGCCCAGGGTTTTGAACCGACAACCTCAACGTTTCCAGGTTGACGTTTTATCCACTGCGCCACCATTTTTATATTTTGTAAATCAGGATTTATAGTGTTCATCATTGCTTTGTGTAGACCCATTATGTCAATCTGATATATCTTATTGGTTGAAGTACTTCCTTGAAAATTTCTTATACTGTAGGGTTTGCTGGTGATGAATACTTACAGTTTTCTGGATATTTAAAACCTTTTATTTATCTTCATTTTTGAAAAGTATAAAGTATATTTCTAGATAAAATAATTCTGGATGGATAGTTTCTTCCTTCAGTTCTGTAAAGACACACAGTGCTCTACTGGCTTCTCATTTATATTGTTTCCAATGAGAACAGCTCTGCCCTCCTTATCATGGTTGGTTTATATATAATTCATCTTCCCCCCCCCAT
Organism: Saccopteryx bilineata; assembly: GCF_036850765.1. Taxonomy (NCBI): domain Eukaryota; kingdom Metazoa; phylum Chordata; class Mammalia; order Chiroptera; family Emballonuridae; genus Saccopteryx; species Saccopteryx bilineata. Next base: position 84,890,629 of record NC_089498.1, on the reverse strand, counting down.
GGCCATTTTTAGAATTGTCTCTTTACCTCTAGTGTTGAAAAATCTGCTTACGATGTGCCTTTTTTAGTTTCTGGTTTCTTGTGTTTGGGGTTCACTGAACTACTTAGAACTATGAATTTCTAGTTTTTGACAAATTTGGACAATTTTCAGTCATCATTAACTTCTTGTTTGTCTTCACCTCTCCTCTGAGAATATATGCACATGCATTACAGTGTCTACAGTTGCCTCACCACTCACTGATGCCATCTTCATTTCCTGACATTTTTTCTTTATGTGTCTCATTCTGTAGTTCAGGGGTCCCCAAACTTTTTACACAGGGGGCCAGTTCACGGTCCCTCAGATCTTTGGAGGGCCGGACTATAAAAAAAACTATGTAACAAATACGTATGCACACTACACATATCTTATTTTAAAGTAAAAAAACAAAACGGGAACAAATACAGTATTTAAAATAAAGAACAAATAAATTTAAATCAACAAACTGACCAGTATTTCAATGGGAACTATGCTCCTCTCACTGACCACCAATGAAAGAGGTGCCCCTTCCGGAAGTGCGGCGGGGGCCGGATCAATGGCCTCAGGGGGCTGCATGTGGCCCGTGGGCCGTAGTTTGGGGACCCCTGCTGTAGTTCCTACTGCTCTGTCTTCAAGTATGTTCATCTTTTCTTCTATACTTTTTCATCAAATATTAATCTCATCCAGTGTACTTTTTGTTTAAACCATTGTATTTTTCATTTCTAGACATCCAGTTAGGTTCTCTCTCAATGACTCTACTTGATTTTTAAACATATGTTCCTCAGTGATAATAACTGTTTCAATATCCTTATCTGCTAATGCTAATATTAATGTCTGTTTTAGATTAGTTTTCATTAATATTTCTCATTGTTATAATCATGTTTTCTTGTTTCTTTGCATACTTAGTAGGGCCTGATTGGATCCTATTTTACTTTGTTAAATGCTCTTATATTTACTTTCGTATTCCTGTAAATATTCTCTCTTTTCTAGGAAGTACTTAGAAAGGGTTAGTCTTTCATGTCTTGTTGTATGATTTCTTATGTATGACTTAAACAGTCTACATAGTATGCAGTGTTTAGTCTACAGCTAATTAATCCCAACTACTGAGGCAACACCCTTCTGGGTACTCTAGCCCATGTCTTAAGTATTATATTCTCCGGTCTGACCAGTAGATGGGGCAGGCTCTATTTCTGGCCCAAAGTGAGTGCTATGCCAAGTAAATACTTTGAGCAGTTCTTTTCTGGCCTTGTTGGTTTCCTCATGGGCACGCACTGATTGGCACTTTACTAAACACTCAAGAGGAAAGACCCTTGGTGTCCCCTCTGTGTGCAGCTTTCTCTCTCAAGTCCTCTGTCCTGTACACTCTAGCCACCATGGTCTCCCTACTCTCAGCTCCACCTCCTCAACTCAAGGAAACCAATGGGCTTGGCCAGGGTCTCCCTGAGCCATACCTGGGAATTACAATCAGCTGCAGTAGTCACAGGGCTCCCCTCACTTGCATACCACCTCTCAGGATCACTGTCTGTACTGCCTGAATTCATTCTAGTATCCTTAGAACTTTTGCTTCATATATTCATTATTTCTTGGGTCAGCCAGACAGCCCTGTTACTTCAACGAGGCCAGAAGTAGAAGTTCCTGTCATCATAATTTCTTTTTTTTCATTACTTATTAAATAAACGATATATTCACTGTAGTTTCTAATCACAGTTCTATACTGTAATCACAGTTCTCTAACAATGGAAAATAATGCCTTTCATCTTAATGCTCAGAAATTTCCCCACTCAGGCCTTCACCTTCTTTTGTACTGGCCCATATACCAAAGCCTCTATGCACATTAATAGGCTTCCAAATATCAGCATGCCACAAAAGAAAAGTTTCAAGCCTGACCTGATATAGAAAAAGACACACTGACCATGACGCTCAGGATACCTCTGCCTCAGGGCCTTCACGTGCACAAGCTCTATACTACAAGTTGTGTTCCCAATTCTGTGTTCTTTATCTTCAAGTGAGTTCCCTAAGTTGTATGAGGTAGGGACCCCACCAAAGCTGCCCTTCTTCCTGGGAATAGCGTTCTTCTCAGACAAGGCAGCAGTTTTATGTAGCTGGCTCCTTATATCTTGGTCTGACATACTTTTTCCAACACAAAGCCATTTCTGGCTTGGCCACATCCTTGCTATACATATCACTCAGCATATGGTGAAGTTTCAATACTTAATTTGCCCCAAAATATTATTCTATAACATTAAATGTCTAACACAGATTAAATATGAAGTTTGGAAATGATAGAATGAGAGCTGCTAGCCTTGGCCAGGTGGCTCAATTGGTGAGAGCACTGTCCCAATCCACCTAGGCTGCAGGTTTGGTCCCCATAAGGGCACATACAAGAATCAAGCAAGGCCCTGGCCGGTTGGCTCAGCAGTAGAGCGTCGCCTGGCGTGCAGGGGACCTGGGTTCGATTCCCAGCCAGAGCACATAGGAGAAGTGCCCATTTGCTTCTCCACGCCCCCCCTCCTTCCTCTCTGTCTCTCTCTTCCCCTCCCACAGCCAAGGCTCCATTGGAGCAAAGATGGCCCGGGCGCTGGGGATGGCTCCTTGGCCTCCGCCCCAGGCGCTAGAGTGGCTCTGGTCGCGGCAGAGCGACGCCCCGGAGGGGCAGAGCATCGCCCCTGGTGGGCAGAGCGTCACCCCTGGTGGGTGTGCCGGGTGGATCCTGGTCGAGCGCATGTGGGAGTCTATCTGACTGTCTCTCCTCGTTTCCAGCTTCAGAAAAATACAAAAAAAAAAAAAAAAAAAGAATCAAGCAATGTCTCCCTCCCTTTTCTTTCTCTTCCTCTCTCTGTCTCTCTAAAAATCAATAAAAATTAAGCCCTGGCCAGATAGCTCAGTTAGTGAGAGCACCCTCCTGGGGTGCAGAGGTTGTCTGTTCGATTCCCCGGTCAGGGAACATACAGGAGCAGCTTGATGTTCCTCTCTTTCTCCCTGTCTCTTTCAAAAAAAAAAAATCAAGCAATGAATGCATAAATAAGTGGAAAAACAAATCAGTGGTCCTCTCACTCTCCTTCCTCTCTTAAAAGCAAAAAACAGAAAATTTTAAATTATTTTTAAAAAGAGATAGAAAAAAAATACATTTCTCTCCACTGTAAAACTACAGATTGAATAAACACTGCCAATGTTTTTGAGTTAAGAGAAAAAAAAGTCCTCTTCTCTATAAACCTAGTTGAAATGAGCCACAGACCTTGTTGTTGCAATTATTTTGCACTTCACTACCTTCAACACTGATTATACCTAGAGGGGTAATTACTCACAGAGCGAGTAACAAACAGCATATCTCTGACATGTTGACTTACCAGTAATTGCCAGTTACATAACACACATTAACTATGCTACATGCAGAAAAATAACAGTACTCCTCTCTCATTTTTATTTTTCCTCTGTAGCTGCAAAAAATTGCAGAAGTATTAACTGATAATCTAGAGTAGTTACTTTTAAAGTATCATCAAACTGGTTCTGGGAAAATAGAAAAATAAACAGATGTTACCATTAACATAAAGATAGAAATAGAGAAATAAATAGAGAGTACATTAGGCTTTCTTGAGTACCTACTATGTGTTTGATACTACAATAGAAACAAAAATTAGAAGATTATATTGGAGCCCCTCTGATAAATCTTCTAGAAGAGACAGTTTAAAAGAAAATAGTGCAATATCTTTACTAAATGCTGGAATGGGGTGATAAAGTACTATGAAGAAATTGAATTAAAAGTCTACAGAGCATAACCCCTCACCCTTCTAAAGACACACACACACTCACAAACCCCTCAAAATCTTTAGACTGAGAGACCATAACAAGTATAATCAAACAGACTCATCTTGCCTGACCAGGCGGTGCTAGATAGAGCACCGGACTGGGATGCTGAGGACTCAGGTTCGAAACCCCAAGGTTGTTGGCTCGAATGCAGGCTCACCTGCTTGAGTGTGGGGTCACTGGCTTGAGAGTGGGATCATACACATGACTCCATGGTCGGTGGCTTGAGCCCAAAGGTCATTGGCTTGAAGCCCAAGGTCGCTGGCTTGAACAAGGGATCACTTGGTCTGCTATAGCCCCCCACCCCCAGTCAAGGCACATATAAGAAAGCAATCACTGAACAACTAAGGTGACGCAACGAAGAATTGATGCTTCTCATCTTTCTCTCTTCCTGTCTGTCTGTCCCTGTCTGTCCCTCTCTTTGTCTCTGTCACACACACACACAAAAAAGACTCAACTTAGCAATAGGCATATATGAAATGATTTTTTCTCTATTGATATTATATTTGTGAATTAGTTACTGGTGAATTAATTACAGAAAACTTTTTTCAAATAAAAGTTATTTCAGCCTGACCAGGCGGTGGCACAGTGGATACAGCATCGGACTAGGATGCAGAGGACCCAGGTTCGAGACCCCAAGGTTGCCAGCTTGAGCGAGGGCTCATCTGGTTTGAGCAAAAGCTCACCAGCTTGGACCCAAGGTTGCTGGCTCGAGCAAGGGGTTACTTGGTCTGCTGAAGGCCCGTGGCCAAGGTACATATGAGAAAGCAATCAATAAACAACTAAGGTCTCGCAATGAAAAACTAATGATTGATGCTTCTCATGTCTCTCTGTTCCTACCTGTCCTGTCCCTGTCTATCCCTCTCTATCTCTCTCTCTGTCCCTGTAAAAAAAAAAAAAAAGTTATTTCAGGTTTATCTCAATATTTTCTGTCATAGTAAAAAAATTACCATATGTTTCACTCCATAAGATGCATTTTTTTCCCCCAAAAGTGGAGGGGAAAATGCCCATGAATCTTATGGAGCGAAAAATACAGTATTTTATTAAATATTTGAAGACACCATTTAGTTCAGAATATTTTTTTCTTATTTTCCTCCTTAAAACCTTAGGTGTGTTTTATGGTCTGGTCTGGTGCATCTTATGGAGCAAAAAATACTATAATTTGTCATTTTCTGTTTTAAAATGTGGCCGCAGTGGAATGGTCTGTTCCTACCAGAAACCTCTTGGGTGGCCTGTTTCCCATCCTTCTCACTGATCTCCCCACGCTTTCCTTCTGCCAGCGCCCATTACAGAAGGGCCAGATGTGCATGAGTGTGTGTGGATGGGAGGAGGGCGTGTCTACTTACTTCAGGGTCAACAAGATGTTGATTTGCATTTGCAGGCCTCATTATGCACAGCCATTATCCTTTACTCTAATGCATGTTGGTTATTGATCCCCTCTATGTCGCAGGCCTCCAAAAGCAGCTCCCAAAGGCCATACTACTCATTCCTTGGTGCTCTGCCAGGGTCGTGAGGGAGAAGCAAACCCTTGTTTAGGTCCTGATACAGGTGGTCCAGCCAGAGAACAGCCATCTCCTCCCTTAACCTGTTCATCCACGGTCTTTCCTCCACTGCAAGGCCTCCAGGGGATCTGAGAAAATGTCCTCTTCCATACCTTCTATCAGAAACTCAGGTGTCCTTGCAGCCTGCCACCAAATGGGGCTACTACAAGCTGGCCTGTCTGCACCTACACTCTAACCTTACCCCATTCAGTCCCCCCACGAGGCTGTCGGTCTACGTCCTGGCTCAGCACATCTCAGAAGAGGTGAGCCCAACTCTAAATTAGAAGAGAGGGTGTAGCTTCAGAAGAAGAAATATGAGGGACAGAGGGGTCACAGATCACCCTCTTCAGACACTATTCTCCCCAACAATTTCACTCTTTCCCAGCCCTCCTCTAAGACTAGAAGTCTGAGGTCTTCCTCTAAGCCAGGGGTCAGGAACCTATGGCTCACGAACCAGATGTGGCTCTTTTGATGGCTGCATCTGGCTCGCAGACAAATCTTTAATAAAAAAATAATGTTAAAAATATAAAACATTCTCATGTATTACAATCCATTCATTTCCTACTGCTCATGTTCATGGTTGCAGTTGGCTGGAGCCAATCACAGCTGTCCTCCAGGACACTAAATTTTCATTAGATAATGCATAATGTACACGGGTCGTTGTATGGCTCTCATGGAATTACATTTTAAAATATGTGGCTTTCATAACTCTCTCAGCCAAAAAGGTTCCCGATCCCTGCTCTAAGCATAGAATTGGAAGCCCGCCTAAATGTCTTAATATTGAAAGTAATAAATCAGGACATGAGAATTTTTAAATTGAATATGCGCTACGCTGCTACCTTGGAAATATAACTACGTGATGCCTAGTTTTAAGTTTATTAGCATTCTCAGAGTTTCCACATATACATGGCAACTAAAAGAGGTGCCCAGTCCCCCAATCTCAGAGCTGTGCAACAGAGTATGCAAGGTCTGGGGGAACCCCATCCTTCCCTTATCACCCCTCAGATCCTTCCTTCCTGGCAAGTAGCCTGTGTACCCCTAAGTGGACCACCCAGTCACAAGTGCAAAAACTGCCCACCCCTTACCCTCTACTGCTCCAAAACAGCAATTCTGTGGAGTGATGGACATCTAGGTGGTCAGAATCCTGTAAAAGGTTCACTCGGGTCACTGAAGGCTCAAGCGTGACTGAGCAGAGAATCCCAAGAGATCTAGGAACATCTGACCACCATCCCCTATCTTCACCTCCATAAACAAGACAGGAGCCTATCAACTGCAGCACAGCCAGGGGCCTCTCTTTGTACTGACATTCAGTGGCTCTCAGTCAAAATGGGATAAGCTGTGAGGAAAATAAAACTAAAGCCATTAGTTGATGTTACCAGAAATAATGATTCACATTTCATTTCACAGACCATCCCTGAATTACAATAGTTTGGCTCATTATTTTTTTACTTTACACTGGTACAGAAACAATAGACAGTCAGTAGAAACCAGACTTTGAATTTTGATCTTCCCTGGGCTGTGACATGTGGTACAATACTCTCTCATGGTGCAGGGCAGGGTCAGTGACCATTGCTCCTGGTCAGCCAGATGACTGGGACGGTATACAACGGCACTTGTGCACTGTGTTGCCAGCTTTCCAGATATTTCTGTTTTAGGTTTCACATCCCAGCATGTCTAAAAACTGTCCATCTCTGTCTCTTGCTTCTAGTGAGAAGAGGAAGACAATGACCCTTGAGATGAAGCTCAAAATAATTTTCCAGCATGAAGGCAGCAAGCCATAATTACATAAATTACATGATCATAAAATACTTGATCATAAAATAGACTTTGTGTTAGATGACTTTGTCCAACTGAAGTCTGATGTGAGTGCTCTGAGCACCTTTAAAGTCACGAACCCTAAGCTACAATGTTTGGTAGGTTAGGTGTATAAAGGAATTTAATTTTCAACTTAATGATATTTTCAACTTCCAGGAGGTTTATTGGGCTGTAACCCCATGATAGGTCAAGGGGCATGTGTACTACATTTGTATGCCTATCTACAAACGTGAAGTAGTAAAGAAAGTGTGCCAGCAAGAGTAAGTCTAAATACAGTGGTAAACCTATTAGTGTGAATGAGCTCAACTCTCACAACAAAAGTCAGTGTTCTTCTGTTCAGAAATGTAAGCACTTTGTCACAGAGTAAAGCAAAAGGCTCAGAACTGAAAATAATAATAAATGAAAACAAAAAAAAGAGCTATTCTATGTATGTAAAATGGAAAAATGCACCTGAATGCTACAAAAGACATGAACTTTTTCCCTGGCTGAGTAACTCAGTAGATTAGAGGGTCTTCCCAATATGCCAAGGTTGTGGGTTCAATGCCCAGTTGGAGCACATGTAAGAATCAACCAATGAATGCATAAATCAGTGGAAAAACAAATTAATCTCTCTCTCTCCCTTCCACTCTTTCTCTTAAGAAAAAAAAAGTCAATCAATAAATTTTAAAAAAGACATGAACTTTTATGCAACCGAAATATTAATTTCCAAATATATAAAGGGGAAAAATCAGAAATAAAATAAGAAATTGATACAATCACTTTCATAACTAGATACTTTAATATAACTTTCTAATAAGTTAATAGATCACATGAGCAATAATAAATAAGAATATAGAAAATACATGCAATGGAAATAGTAGTTGGGTCTAATATGTACATGGTTTTTCATCCAAGAAACAGAAAATATAAATTTTTTCCAAACACATTTGGATATTTCCCAAATTAACCATGTAGTAGACCATAAAGAAAGTTTCAAATATTATAAAGTTAAAACAAAAAGTCCCATTCATAACCATTTTGGTAATAAAATTTAATATTTCCAAACAATAAAAAATAAAACCTATTTGGAAAGTAAAACTTTATAACAGAAAGCTTCTAAAATTAAGTAAACGGACTAAAAGCTTTGGATTAAAAACTGATAAGTATTGTCAGAGAATTAAAGATTATTTACATAAGAACAATAACCAGAGCAATAAATCTTAACACTATGCATTGTAGATAATATGGTAGTGTGAGAAAAATTTATAGCCACAAATAAATGCTACAGAATAAATACTAGAGACCTATGAAAATATAAATACAATCGGACCACCATATCTGTGGGTTCTGTATCCACGGATACACCGTGGATGGAAAATATTACTTTTTAAAAAGTTATGTTGCTAAAAAAAATGTATTATGTAGTTAAGTCTATGTACTGACCATGTATAGACCTTTTTCTTGTCACTATTTCCTAAACAACACAGCAGTGTTTTTCTACCACCAGTCAGTCTGCAAGAAATTTCACGCTGGTCCGCAAAAAATTTTGTGTTGTTCTGTAAAAAAGTTAACCACCCTGATGTTTTATAAAGATTATAGAGTCACCACTGGTTGAAACCACTGCAATATAGTATAACAACTATTTACACAGTATTTACATTGTATTGGATTTTATAAGTAATCTAGAGATAATTTAAAGTATACTGGAGGATGTTTATAGGTTACATGTAAATCCTATGACCTTTTATATAAAGACCTTGAGCACTCACAGATTTGTTGTCTGTAGGGGCTCCTGGAACCAATCCCCTGAAACCAAGGGATAACTGTATACTAAAAATAAAAATTAGAAATATGTAGTAAGGATAAAAGCATATATTTAGAAAAGGAAATTTTAAATAATAGTGTTATAGTGTTCTTGTAAAGATATAGCATATACAATCATTCCATAGCGTATGTCATATTAAAAGTGAGAAAGAAAGAGAATAGGCATAATATAAATGACATATAAAAGGGCCTGGCTATAGAAAATATAAGGAAAACGAACGTAGCCAAAGTTAGTTTAAGAATTATCATCGAAAGTGAAAAAAGTAATAAATACTGAGGAAACTGATAAACTACTTTGAGTATTTCTGAGAAGACATCAAACCTCCTCTGTTCTACAGGTAGATTCTACCAAAATTCAGGTCCTGAGGATTCTCTTAATAGAGAACCTGTTTTCAAGAAAAGAATATATTTAAAATATCAACTCATTTGGCAAAGCCAGCTTAATCCTGACACTAAAACCAGAAAGGGAAATACACTCAGGAGGGAACTAGGCCATTTTTACCTATTATAAAATTATAATATAAGGAATTAACAAAAACTCAGTAGTATATTAAAGGACCTATCATGATCAGGTAGAGATTTTACAGTAAATACAAGGATGGGTAGTTCAGAATTTAGCAGCATATTAATACAGTTCACTTCATTGACTGATGTAAAATTTAAAAATTCTATCATATTTTCTGAAAATACTTTAAAAGATTTATAAAATTCAAAATCAGTTCCTGATTAAAAACTCTTCAACAGGACGTCAGAGTATTGGCGCTGTAGGAAGCAATACCAATACATCTCCCCAAAACCTCAACAAGATCTTCAACCAGAAACAGAAAAATTTATCCTTGGAGCTTCCAGATGTTCCGCAATAAACCCGAAGGTATGGTCGAGCGAAAAATTGGCTAAATATATAATCAAACCCGGAAGGAAAGAGGAAGTAAGAAATGCTCCGCCTTCCTCACTAACCTAAATAGGGCTGCTTTCACTGGGAACTGAGAGTATAGAAAGTAAGGTGGGCAAAGAGGATGAACAGATCCAGGCGGCGGCACAAACGGCAGAACCAGTCTGTGGCACGGAGATCCAAGCCGAGGAAAAACTGTGCCTGTGGCAACCCAGTCAATATAAGCTAGCACTGGCACCAAACCCAGACAAAGAAAGACAAGTGGGGCAGCCATTGGCCCCGATCTCCTGGTCGGCGCGCACAGATAGTGGGCAAGAGATTTCTGCTAGAGCCCCGGGAGTGGGTGCCTGTGTTATCCCACAGAAGGGAAGAGTCAGGGGCCTTTGTGTGGGCCGAAAGCAGAATCTCCGGGCCACCCCAGCGCCCTGAAAAGCCGAGAATGGGAGGGAGCGAGAGCCAATTCCAACACTGGAACTTTTCCGTGTGGACGGGGGTTTCACTCAGAGTGTGAGACAGCCTGCTCCATATCCTGGTCTGCGCGCACGGACAGTGGGCAAGAGATTCCTCCGAGCACCCCGGGAGTGGGCGCCCGCCTGCCCACCCGTGTTACCGGACAGAGTGGCAGAGTCAGAGGTCTTTGTGTGGGCGGAAGCCCCGCCTGATTATGCTAGAAGCTCTTACTGACTGAGCCTTACCCAGAGCACTCTCCTGAGTGGGAATAGAGTGGGGAGTTGCCAGCTCTTTGAGCCTCTTACTATCCAGGCAGAAGCAGCAGCGACCCCATAGCTGGATTATCAGGCTACTAATTCAGGAAGGAAAGACTAAGAAAGAGGCTCCGGGAACACGGACTCTCTCACTGTCAGAGCATGCAAATGCTAATGAGCCTCGACTGCCAAGGAGACTGAAGCCCAATATATGACATCGCCATAGAGACTTATCAACTCCAAACCTCTACCTAAGTGTGCCACAGGGGCAGAACCTGGGGTACAGAGTGATGGACCAGGAAGAGGGAGAGATAAGAAAAAGCAAGAGGATAACCTCTCAAAATCAAGAATAATCCACAGACTTTATAACCTATCCCATTTTATTATATTTGTTCGTTTGTTCTCTTATCTTCATGTCTTGATTATTTTTTTCCTCTCCCAATTTGGTTGTTTAATTCTCTGCCAGTCTTACTCTCTCCTCTCCTTGAACTACACTACCCATAAGTGTTACATCTCCCATTATCTTCTCTTTCTTCTTCCTTTCTCTTCATGAGGCTTGCACTCCAAAACCCTTAACTCTCTCTCTCTCTCCTTTTTTTATTTTTTTTTCTTTTAGTGGTTCCCTCTTTTTTTTCTCTCTCTCTTTCTTTTCTCCCTTTATATTAGTTTCTTCCTTTCTCCTTTATGTCTCCTCTCATTCAACACTCAATAACGAACAAATTATCTTATCTGGGACTCAAACCTATGTTTGTGGTGTTTTGGGGGGCTTTTACTTTGCTTTTTTAAGTCACTAGCAGTGCTCCCAACCCTGGCTATCCATTTTATCTAGTTCTTGTTCCACTAAATACAATAGTAATTTTTAAATTTTCCCCTCATTTTCCTGTTTCTCTCTTATTCCTCTCATCATATCTCTTAGTCAACCAACACCTAATACCAAATCATTTTATTCTTGACCCAAATTTTTTCCTTATTTGCATTTTGTGGGTCCATACCCCCTTCTTTTGCCCCTTTATTACTTCTCCCCAACTCAGGCCCTCCATTTAGCCATTGTTTCTTCTATTTAGCACAATATAATTCACAGTTTACCACAAGATTTTCTCAAGAAGGAGGAGAGAGGAGCGGAGAGGAAAAAAAGAGGGGGAGAAATAATTTATTTTATTTATTTTTTTTAATTTTTAATTTTTTAAAATTCTTTTCTATTTATTTTTTTTTAATTTTTATTCGTTATTAAATCTCATTAATACTATCAACAAAACCACCCTCAGATGCCATTAAGGAAGAGAAAATCAAATATCATGAATACAAAAGAAAGAGAGGTAACACAGATAGATGAGGAAAAATCTATGGAGAAAACATTTAATATATTGGAAACCTTGGAGCTAAATGACAGAGAATTTAAAATAGAAATCCTAAAAATACTCAGAGATATACAAGAAAATACAGAAAGGCAATTTAGGGAGCTCAGAAAACTACTCAATGAACACAAAGAATATATGTCCAAGGAAATTAAAACTATAAAAAAAATCAAACAGAGATGAAAAACTCAATTCACAAGCTGAAAAACGAGGTAACAAGCTTAGCTAATAGAACAGGACAGATAGAAGAGAGGATTAGTGAAATAGAAGATAAGCAACTTGAGACACAACAGAGAGAAGAAGAAAGAGACTCAAAAATTTAAAAAAAATGAGATAGCCCTACAGGAATTATCTGACTCCATCAAAAAGAATAACATAAGAATAATAGGTATATCAGAAGGAAAAGAGGGAGAAAATAGAATGGAGAACATATTCAAACAAATAATAGATGAGAACTTCCCAAGCCTGTGGAAAGAACTAAAGCCTCAAATTCAAGAAGCAAACAGAACTCCGAGTTTTCTTAATGCCAGCAAACCTACACCAAGGCACATCATAATGAAATTGGCACAAACCAATGGCAAAGAAAAAATTCTCAAGGCAGCCAGGGAAAAGAAGAACACAACATATAAAGGAAGGCCCATTAGATTATCATCAGATTTCTCAACAGAAACTCTACAAGCTAGAAGAGAGTAGACCCCAATATTTAAAGTCCTGAAAGAGCGAAACTTTCAGCCATGAATACTATACCCATCAAAGCTATCCTTCAAATACGAAGCAGAAATAAAAACATTCACAGATACAGAAAAGATGAGGGAATTTATCACCAGAAAACCCCCACTCCAGGAATTATTAAAGGGGGTTCTTCAATCAGATACAAAGAACAAAAAAAAAACCAAAGCCATAAGTAAATGCTCCAAGAAGAACACAATAAAACCAAATTTAAACTGTGACAACAACAAAAAAACGGGGGGGGGGGGGAGGATGGAGATTAACAGTAGCAAAGGACGATGGAGTGCAAAAGTACTCACAAGATAGTGTACTACACTGAACAGGGTAGGAACCCTTTTCATTACTTAATGGTAACCACTCTTGAAAAAACCACCACAGAAGCACATGATTTAAAAAAGATAGCAACAGAGAAAAGATGTATGGAATACAACCAAATAAAAACAAAAGGTAAAAAAACGAAAGAGAAGGATCAAACAAGACACAAAACTAACAGAAAGCAATCTATAAAATGGCAATAGGGAACACACAAGTGTCAATAATTACACTAAATGTAAATGGATTAAACTCACCAATAAAAAGACAAGAGTAGCAGAATGGATTAAAAAAGAAAATCCAACTGTATCCTGCCTACAAGAAACTCATCTAAGCAACAAGGATAAAATCAAATTCAAAGTGAAAGGCTGGAAAACAATACTCCAAGCAAGTAACATCCAAAAAAAAAAAAGCAGGCATAACAATACTCATATCTGATAATGCTGACTACAAGACAGCAAAAGTACTCAGAGACAAAAATGGCCATTTCATAATGGCTAAGGGGACACTGAATCAAGAAGACATAACAATTCTTAATATATATGTACCAAACCAAGGAGCAACAAAATATATAAGACAGCTACTTATTGACCTTAATACAAAAACTGACAAAAATACAATCATACTTGGAGACCTCAATACACCGCTGACGGCTCTAGATAAGTCATCCAAACAGAGAATCAACAAAGATATATTGGCCTTAAACAAAACACTAGAGCACCTGGATATGATAGACATCTACAGGACATTTTATCCCAAAGTGACAGAGTATAAATTTTTCTCCAGTGTTCATGGATCATTCTCAAGAATTGACCATATGCTGTGCCACAAAAACAACATTAGCAAATTCAGAAAAATCGAAGTTGTACCAAGCATATTTTCTGATAATAAAGCCTTAAAACTAGAATTCAACTGCAAAAAAAGAGGGGAAAAAATCCCCCCAAAATGCGGAAACTAAATAACATACTTTTAGCCCTGGCCGGTTGGCTCAGCGGCAGAGCGTCGGCCTAGCGTGCGGAGGACCCGGGTTCAATTCCCGGCCAGGGCACACAGGAGAAGCGCCCATTTGCTTCTCCACCCCTCCGCCGCATCTTCTTCTCTGTCTCTCTCTTCCCCTCCCGCAGCCAAGGCTCCATTGGAGCAAAGATGGCCCAGGCGCTGGGGATGGCTCTGTGGCCTCTGCCTCAGGCGCTAGAGTGGCTCTGGTCGCAACATGGCTACGCCCAGGATGGGCAGAGCATCGCCCCCTGGTGGGCAGAGCATCGCCCCATGGTGGGCGTGCCAGGTGGATCCCGGTCGGGCGCATGCGGGAGTCTGTCTGACTGTCTCTCCCTGTTTCCAGCTTCAGAAAAATGCAAAAATAAATAAATAAATAAATAAATAAATAAATAACATACTTTTAAAAAATGAATGGGTCAAAGAAGAAATAAGTGCAGAGATCAAAAGATATATACAGACAAATGAAAATGACAATAGGACATATCAGAATCTATGGGATGCAGCAAAAGCAGTGATAAAAGGGAAGTTCATATCACTTCAGGCATATATGAACAAACAAGAGAGAGCCAAGTGAACCTATTAACTTCACACCTTAAGGAACTGGAAAAAGAAGAACAAAGATAACCCAAAACCAGCCGAAGAAAGGAGATAATAAAAATCAGAGCAGAAATAAATGAAATAAAGAACAGAAAAACTATAGAAAAAATTAATAGAACAAGGAGCTGGTTCTTTGAAAAGATCAACAAAATTGACAAACTCCTGGCAAGACTTTCCAAGGAAAAAGAGAAAGAACTCATATAAACAAAATCCAAAATGAAAGAGGAGAAATCACCACGGACATTGTAGATATACAAAGAATTATTGTAGAATACTACGAAAAACTTTATGCCACTAAATTCAACAACCTAGAAGAAATGGATAAATTCCTAGAACAGTACAACCTTCCTAGACTGTGACAAGAAGAAGCAGAAAGCCTAAACAGACCTATTAGTAGAGAAGAAATAGAAAAAACCATTAAAAACCTCCCCAAGGCTGCATGATTTGGGTCTGAAGAATCCCTTGTGTATGCCGCCAGCTTAATCAATAAAACTCCTCAAAATTCATTTTTGGATTTGGTATCTCTACGTAAACCCGCTGAAGTGAGGACTTCTGTTGGACTCCATGGGAGTCGGAAAGACCAGAGTCACAGGCTTTATTGAAAGGAAGAAAGGAACCCTGCCGGGCACTTCTCTGGGAGAGAAGAGCGCCAGTTACAGACTAGGGGCGAGTTATATAGTGTTTTGGAGAGCCTGAGGGGGTACTGAGGCAAAAGTCCTGGTATGTCCGGAGCCCCTCCTTGGGGCGGCTTGTCAGCTTTTTGGAATTCCTCTGTCTCAGGGGCGATAGTCTAGTAAGGGTGAGGTCTGACAGATAAGCAAAACATCAAGAGGGCAGTTTGGAATATACAGATCTATAAACTTCCATCTGGTATTCAAGAATTGCTGGACTTGAGTAAAAACCTACAAGTAGGAACGAGTTGCATAATAACAGGCAGGAAGAGGGGCTGGAGTGGGGGTGTAGCACCTAAAGAACCCTCCAGGTGAGGCCTGTGGGTGTAATAACACAGTGGAACACTGTTCTGCAGTGTAAACAAATGAGTGGCCTGGATGGATCTCACAGCCACTGTGCAGAGCCCAGGAAGTATATACTGAGCATGAAGGTATTGGCTGGGCCAAGAGAGCTTTTAGGGGGCTAGAAACTTCTAGATATTTAGGTGAATGCATTTGTAAAAATCTGTTGAGATTGCTTATAAAATTTGTGTAGTTTATGTATAATGGATCTTAATAAAAGGAAAAATGAGCTAGGGGGAAAAAAAAAAAAAAAACCTCCCCCAAAATAAAAGTCCAGACCCAGACGGCTATACTAGTGAATTTTTTTCAAACATTCAAAGAAGACTTGGTTCCTATTCTACTTAAAGTCTTCCAAAAAACTGAAGAAGCAATACTTCCAAACACATTTTATGAGGCCAACATAACCCTCATACCAAAACCAGGCAAGGATGGCACAAAAAAAGAAAACTACAGACCAATATCTCTAATGAATACAGAGGCTAAAATACTAAACAAAATACTAGCAAATCGAATACAACAACATATTAAAAAGATAATACATCATGATCAAGTGGGATTCATTCCAGAATCTCAAGGATGGTTCAACATATGTAAAACGGGTAACATAATACACCATATCAACAAAACAAAGAACAAAAACCACATGATCTTATCAATAGATGCAGAAAAGGCATTCGATAAAATACAACACAATTTTATGTTTAAGACTCTCAACAAAATGGGTATAGAAGGAAAATATCTCAACATGATAAAGGCCATATATGATAAACCATCAGCTAACATCATATTAAATGGCACTAAACTGAAGGCTTTCCCCCGTAAATCAGGAACATGACAGGTTGTCCACTCTCTCCACTCTTATTTAATGTGGTATTAGAGGTTCTAGCCAGAGCAATCAGACAAGAGAATGAAATAAAAGGCATCCATATTGGAAAAGAAAAAGTAAAGGTATCACTTTTTGCAGATGATATGATCCTATTCATCAAAAACCCCAAAGAATCCACAAAAAGATTACAAGAAACAATAAGCCAATACAGTAAGGTCACAAGATACAAAATTAACATACAAAACTCCATAGCCTTTCTATATGCCAACAATGAAACATTTGAGAATGAACTCAAAAAAATAATCCCCTTGACGATTGCAACAACAACAACAAAAAATACCTAGGAATAAACATAACAAAGAATGTAAAGGACTTATATAACGAAAACTACAAACCATTGTTAAGGGAAATCGAAAAAGATATAATGAGATGGAAGAATATTCCTTGTTCTTGGTTAGGAAGAATAAATAAAATCAAGATGGCCATATTACCCAAAGCAATATACAAATTTAATGCAATTCCCATCAAAATTCCAATGACATTTTTTAAAAAAATGGAACAAAAAATCATCAGATTTATATGGAACTATAAAAAAAACCCCGAATAGCCAAAGCATTCCTAAAGAAAAAGAATGAAGTTGGGGGCATTACAATACAGGACTTCAAACTATATTATAGAGCCACGACAATCAAAACAGCATGGTATTGGCAGAAAAATAGACACTCAGACCAATGGAACAGAATAGAAAGCCCAGAAATAAAATCACATATATATGGTCAAATAATTTTTGATAAAGGGGTCAACAACACACAATGGAGAAAAGAAAGCCTCTTCAAGAAATGGTGCTGGGAAAACTGGAAAGCCACATGCAAAAGAATGAAACTCGACTACAGTTTGTCCCCTATTACTAAAATTAATTCAAAATGGATCAAAGATCTAAATATAAGACCTGAAACAATAAAGTACATAGAAGAAGTCATAGGTTCTAAACTCATGGACCTTGGTTTTAAAGAGCATTTTATGAATTTGACTCCAAAGGCAAGAGAAGTGAAGGCAAAAATTAATGAATGGGACTACATCAGACTAAGAAGTTTTTGCTCAGCAAGAGAAACTGACAACAAAATAGACAGCCAACTAAATGGGAAATATTTTCAAACAACAGCTCAGATAAGGGCCTAATATTCAAAGTATACAAAGAACTCATAAAACTCAAAAACAAACAATCCAATAAAAAATGGGAAGAGGACATAAACAGACACTTCTCCCAGGAAGAAATACAAATGGCCAACAGATATATGAAAAGATGCTCATCTTCTTTAGTTATTAGAAAAATGCAAATCAAAACTATAATGAGATACCACCTCACACCTGTTAAATTAGTTATTATCAACAAGACAGGTAATAGCAAATGTTGGAGAGGCTATGGAGAAAAAGGAACCCTCATTCACTGTTGGTGGGAATATAAAGTAGTACAACCATTATGGAAGAAAGTATGGTGGTTCCTCAAAAAACTGAAAATAGAAGTACCTTATGAACTCTACTGGATATATACCCCAAAAACTTAGAAACATTGGTACGTAAAGACACATGTAGCCCCATGTTCATTGCAGCATTGTTCACAGTGGCCAAGACATGGAAACAACCAAAAAGCCCTTCAATAGAAGACTGGATAAAGAAGATGTGGCACATATACACTATGGAATAGTACTCAGCCATAAGAAATGATGACATTGGATCATATACAGAAAAATGGTGGGATCTTGATAACATTATACGAAGTGAAATAAGTAAATCAGAAAAAACCAGGAACTGCATTATTCCATAAGTAGGTGGGATATAAAAGTGAGACTAAGAGACATTGATAAGAGTGTGGTGGTTACGGGGGCTGGGGGGAGGGGGAGAGGGAGAGGGAAAGGGGGAGGGGGAGGGGCACAAAAAAAACTAGATAGAAGGTGACAGAAGACAATCTGACTTTGGGTGATGGGTAAGCAACATAGTTGATTGACCAGATAACCTGGACATGTTTTCTTTGAACATATGTACCCTGATTTATTGATGTCACCCTAGTAAAATTAATTTAAAAAAAACTCTTAAACGTATCAGAAATAGGACAAAGCTATTTCAATAGATTAAAAGTTTTCATCATTAATATATGATATATTGCACTGTGTTGAAAAAAATCAGCATTTTCATTCATATTCAAAACAGCACAAGAATATCCCTCAGATGTTCAATATTATAATGAATATCTGAATAAAATAATAACAATGTAGGAAAAACAATAAGTTTTAAAGATTTGAAAGGAAGAAAACAAAACTATCTTTATTTTTATTGTCTTAGAATATCCAAGACAATAAAGTATCAGAAAAAAGACAGATCCAGCAAAATATTCAGATCCAAGAGTAACATACAAAAAATTATATTTTATATTACACTCGAAAGGAATTAGACAGCATTATTAGAGTCTCATTCATTTCAATAGCACATTACAAAAATACCTGGGGATAAGCTGACGGTCAGCAAGGGAATATATATGCAGAAATGATTCAATGAGCCCACCCTACAGCACTAAATGGGAAGATTCAATATTATATAGATGTCTAATAAATCATTAAATGCTCAACTATGTCAATCAAAATACCAGAATTTTTTATAAAATGCAAAAAACAAATTTAAAATTTTAATATTTTATTTTATACACATGAAAGAATATGAATTCTGAAGTTGATCATCTGGGTTCCAATTACAGATCTGACATTCAGTAAGATGTATAACCCTATGGAAATTCCTCAATATTTTTGTGGCTCAGTCTCTTCATATATAAAATGGGATAATAATATGAGTACCTGCCTAGTAAGGTAGTCAAGTATGAATGAGTTAATATTGATAAAGCACTTAAGACTCCAACTTGGCAAATAATAAGCACCATATGAGTGGTTACTAGATAAGTGGAGGAAGAACAAATGGCTAGGTAAATGAGAGACAATGATAAGCTAGACAGACAGATCTATATCAGGAGGGAAGATACCTTGGTACTTTCCTTACTAGATATTTACTAGATACTGGAATATACTATAACCAGAGCTACCAGCAAGGACTGAGTTCTGAGCCAGGAAGCCGAGGCAGACATGACCTAGGATGGTTCTTCAGCACCTTAGCACACTCCTGAATTCATCAGAACACAGTTCACTGTCTAGTTTGTTTACTTCATATTTATCATGCTTGACTGCTGAATGATGTTTCCTCTATAGTTTTTACTAAACAAATTACTTAACTTGTATATGATATATATTCCTATGTATAAACAATGTGTATACATTTATACTTGTATATGCTATAGAAATTAAAATGTTTTTTGGTCCAAGAATAGAAAAAAGAATTAGCTGTGGAAGAAAATGAAGAGAGCCAGGGGCACTACGCACACCTATACGGTAACTATAACAAAGTAGGCAAAACGTATTCAAGAACGGGAAACATAAATGCTCATTCAACAGGAAAATATGTGACACCTCACTAATACTCAGGGAAACGGAAGAAAACAAGAAAGATATATACATATTTTCCCTATCAACTATGTGAAACTTAAAAAGATTCAATAATAACCAGTGTTCATAAGGCTATGTGGACTTCTCTCTATGAAATGGCCTTTCTAGAAAGCAACGTAGGAGTATGTTTGACAAGGGCATTCACTTTGCCCTCAGGAGCCCACTCCACATCTGTGCACACACTCACTCGGTGCACCTAGAGCCATATCAGAAATGTCAACTTAGGCATGGTTGTATTTCATGGAAACCTCGAAACAGCAGCGAAGAGTAACTCACTTCTGTAGGCTCATACAAAAGATTCTACGCAGATTAAAAAGTATAGCTGATCTGTATGGAAACTTCTCCAAGTCAATATGGTTAAGTTGTAATACAATATGTAGAATTTGAATCCATTTGAGTAAATAATATATATATATATATATATATATATATATATATACCCAAACATATGTATGCATTTGTGTGGATGCAGAGCAAATAGCTGGAGGGCTACCTAACAAACTGATAAGACTGCTTATCTCTGGGAAGGGATCAGCGTGGGGAAAGGGATGTAGATGAACAGAAGAAATTATTTTATCATTATTGTTTGACATTTTTATAAACAGAATGTTCTTGTGTATGTCTTCTATGATTAAAAATAAATTAATCAGTGAAAAACAATAATGAAATAATCCAAATGCTATGAAAACACAGATGAAGGAGTGATTAATGCTTCCTGGGTTGGGGGTGGATTAGGACAGAAATTTTCTCTGCTTCTCCATGAGTAACATAACAAATAAAGGAACATAACAAAGCCATGAAAATGCTACTTCTTTCAGCAACAAAGCATGCAGCCCTACCATGTCAGGCTCCGTGCCCTGAAGGCTTGGACCAGGCTTCCACAGGGACAGAGCAACCTGGTGCTGCACTGAGCAGTGCGGATGTGTTCCAGCTGTAGGAGCAGCTCCG
This sequence comes from Saccopteryx bilineata, assembly GCF_036850765.1. Lineage (NCBI taxonomy): Eukaryota > Metazoa > Chordata > Mammalia > Chiroptera > Emballonuridae > Saccopteryx > Saccopteryx bilineata. The sequence goes on along the minus strand of NC_089498.1, from coordinate 84,869,731 downwards.
GCAGGGGCTTGACGGATGCAGATGCCCGTCCACTCTTATACAAGCAACTCAACCGACCTGACTCTGAAATTTAACTGCTAAAGATTAAAAGGTGGGATTCACATAAATATAGTTTAAACGTACATGTTTAGGTGTCATGGCTGGAGTGAATTTATTTTAAGTATTTTCGGTAACAGTTGTATGCTAAAGAACAACTTGCCATTCGCCCCCAGGGCCCCTTGTGGCAGACTGAGACTTCCAAAGATGGGCAGAGGAACATCCCCAGTATGTGTCTTCTTTAGCCTGGTGACTCGCCACTCACACATCAGTGTGTGGAATCTGTTAACACTTTATTTTATCAATTTAGTGTACTTTTGAGTTCTTCATTCAAAATTTTTCTCGTGATCCTTTTTATTCAGGTGTAACTGGCAAACCACATCATATTAATTTCAGGTATCAACATAATGATACGATATTTGCATATATTGTAAAATGTTCACCATGATGTGTAGTTAAAACACAACAACAACAAAAAAAGATGTGGAATCTCTGAATACATTAGAAGTTGTGCTGGTCCTCAATAAAGGTGTTAACTGGCCTAGTAGCTTCCACTTCCTACCTCTTTAAAGTTCCTATGCAAAAAGTGCATCTTTTCTGAGACCAGCACGCGGTGGGAATACCAAGCCACACAGAGACACTGAAAGAGGAACTCCGTGCAGAGGTCAAGGCCGACCAGCACGAAATGCCTGCACGTGTGTCAGATGTGTCGGATGTGTGGGACTCTTCCAGCCCCCCTCGCCCCGGTGAGACCACGTGTATAAAGACTAATGCCTAGCCAAGCTGTTCCCAAATTTCTTACCTGCAAACTCATGAGCAAAATAAAGCAGCTGTTTTACCTACTAAGTTTTGGAATCGATCATTTGCAGCGATAGAAAACCAGAACAAACCTGAGGCCCATAGCCTGTGCCAGGACTACTCTCCTCAGGGTGATGGGAACACACACTTTAATTCGGGATTGCTGAGCTAAAATACATGAGTAATCTGATTTCTTTTTCTCAGCAAAGTGTTTAGTCCAAAGGCCAGAGTCTAGAAAGTATATGTTATATGTAACAGTACGTCCTACAGGATTAAAAATAATTTCTACTTTAGAGATCACAATGGTGGTGGCGATAGGAAGACAACCCTATGTGTGCTGCTGGCTTCTAATGGCAGGCGCAGCGTGAGTTTCTGTAGCTTATTTAACAACTCAGGGGAGTAATTATCACAATATCATCTACATGTGGAATTCTGAAAGCCAAACTCATAGACACAGAGAGTAGACAGGCGGTTACCGGGGCTGGGGGTTGGGGAAAAGGGGAAGTAATGGTCAAAGGGTACACACTTCCAATTATAAGATAAATAACTTTTAGTGATCTAATATACAGCATAGTAATTATGATTAAGAATATTATACATACACTTGAAAGTTACTAAGAGAGTAGACTTAATGTTTTCACCACAAAAAAAGAAGTGTCAATGGTGTGATGTGATGGAGGTACTGCTAAAGCAACAGTGCTAATCATTTCGCAGTATATCAGTGTAATAAATCAATACCTGTACACCTTAAATGTACACAACTTACATGTCAATTATAAAGTTGAGGGAAACAAGAAGTATCAGTCTCCACGATTTATAAATGAAGAAACCAAGGCTCAAATTACTTAACCTGGCTGAAGTCACACAACACATTTGATTCAGATTTGGTAGGTTCAGACCTTACTGCTTTTTTTCCAATAAAATGCAGGTTCTCAGGGTTCAGCACCCACCAGAATCACATGGTGGACTTGTTGGAAAACAGACTATCTGGCCTCCAGAGGTTTGGAGTCCCTGGGTCTGGAGAACAGCCCTGACAGTGAGCTCCTAACAAACTG